>NW_006204675.1:260128-266732 GCF_000334495.1 Tupaia belangeri chinensis | reverse complement strand
CTTTCCGGGCTCTGCGCGTCTCCCCCGGGGTCCTGCTGGGCCGGCGGAAGCGGGAGCCGGCCGGGCGCCAAGGCTGCGTATGTTCATTCTACTCCCTGGGGTTTATGCCTAGGATCAGATTTGGATACATGTGTAAGGATATGTCAGCTGTGCTAGCTAGTGGATATACCTAGACTAATTGAGTTCATTGGTAGAACAATTGAATGGGGGGGGCGGAAGGCATTGAGGGCAATCATGAATGTTAGGGACAATGGAGGAGGAAGACGGGACATGGCAGAGGGTGGGGATGGGGAACCTAGGATGGCAAAACAAAAGGCAAGGTATGCAGGACACAAAAATTGGGAAATCATTTGCTGAGAACATATATGTTGATGTGCTTGATTGAGCCAATGCACAGTGTATTTTGGATGGAAAATTCATATGTGTGTTGTGATGAGAAAAAAAAATTATAATAAAAAACAAAGTATAAAAAATAAAAAAAAAAGAAGAGAGAAGAGGATAAAGACAGCAGTGAACAATAGAGAGGCAGGATGTTAATGAGAAATAGATATGGTTTATTACCTGTTGATGATGACATGTATAGTATTTTCAACTGAACCGGTCTGGAAAGTATTTCATGATGGGTGAAGTCTTTTTAATAAGCAAAATGAGAAATAGTGATTGATTGTTTAACAAAATCATAATAATAATAATTGAGAAAAGCATGGAAAAGATATTGAATGATAAAGCGGGGAGATTGATATCTCTGTATTGACTGACATGCATGGCAATCCCTTTTGAAAAAGCAATGGAAGTCAATGTAAAGTTATATGTAATCTAGTGTAATAGAAAGAAGATTATGATGATAATAAAATAAAAAAAAAACTAGGATAAACTGACTTAAATTTGCAGTTTTGGAAGAGTTATTGAATAGTTTTAAACTGGATGGTAATAACATAATTTTTTTTCAGTGTTTATACTTTATTTACTCTCCTAGACTTTTTTAGAACTTGGTTATTTGTGTCTTTTTGAAATACATTTATCTCTGCATCCTAGTATACAATTATTTAGAAGTATTTTAGAATTTGAAAAGAATGCAAATAGGGTAACAAAGTTTATTTAACAATATTTAACTGTTTAACTACCCTTCCATTTTTGTATTTATCAAAAAGTGTGTAGACTTCAGAGTCCAATAGTTTTTGCTATGTTTTCTTTTAAGGTTAAGAATTAATCTGAATTTTAGGTAAATAAAATACAAATCTTAAATGCATAATGTTTAAAATATACATAGATCTTTTTACATCAATGTAACTACCAACCACATCAAGCTGTGAAACATTTGCTTTACATATGAATTCTATGCTATTTACTATATAGTCTCTATTACTTCCTGGATTGGCTGGTTTTATTTTATTTTATTTTGGTTTTGCTACAGGGCATGTGCACTCTCCAGAAAGAGACAGACAGAGAGACAAAAAGTGAGAAGTCACCCCTGGCGGGGATGACTACACCACAATCCCTTCTCCATTCTTCTCTCGGGATCTTGGACACACACACACACACGTGGCCAGCATGAGTTTAAGCCATCAGGTCCGGGACTTGAACCATGGTCAGCTACATGGGAGTCCAGCAACATTGCCATTATGCTAACGGCTGGTTCCTATTGTCTGTTTTATAAATACAAAACAGCTTGTTATGTGCTGAATGCTCCTAAAAAAGTTGCACTCCCTTTCTATTACTTACAGCTTTACACTTTTATTTTTTTTTACACAAATCAGAGCAACTAGGATATAGATTAAATTCTGAGCCCTCCAAATATTCACCAACCACAAATATCTATACCTAATTAATTCAGAAGTCATAACAATAAATATTTTAAAGAAGAATATTCAACCAGTACACCAGTGTAATTCATCCATACCTCTGTCAAACTATTTTATGCATTCTTAATGTTTTTATTTTACTACATTTTGTGTTTTAACCACTTCCTCTCTATTTCAAAAATTAGATATATTTCAATGTCAAATATTTTTGTATGAAGTATTTAATAACATAGCAAATATTTTTTTTTATTTTTGTAACATGTACATAAAACAAGGTTTTGCCTATCTCTACTCAGGCAGTGATTTAGAAGTTTTGTTTTCATAATATCAGTGCTAACATTATGGACAATCTTGTTACTTTTGTTCCCCTCTATAATTAGAACTAAGTTAAATAAAACTACCACCTGTGCTTTCTGGTTTGGTCAGAATAATGTTTGGAGTGTCTTCACTAGTCCTGCCCACAAAGACAAAGCATTTTTATCATACATTTTTAGCTTAAGAAAATGCATATCTTTATCTACAACACTACATACTAAGAATAAAACAAGTATGTCTGCTCATTACATTGAACATTAGGCATGCCTTTCCACAGTTTTCAAGTACATAAAAAAATTTAGACTCAACTTTAAAAATCTATTTTTGTATTCATTTTATAACCTTGAATATAACAATTTAAGTTAATACTCCTTAACTAGTATTAATTCTTTTTTGTAGAATTGCCTCCCTACTTCTTTTATTTTGACTCATGTTCTCTGCTCGTTGCAATAAATCTTATAGCAGACTGGGGAAAGTTTTTGGTTGATGCACTCTCTAAAATTCTATGTATCTGAAGATGTCTTCTAGTTACCTTCACAGAGAAATAATAACTTGTCAATGTACACAATTCCTGGCTCTACATTATTTTCTTTAAGACTCTGTAAACCACTGTTCCATTGTCTTCTAACATTTGGAGTTGCAAGAGAAAAATCTGACATTGCTCTTTAAAGGTAACCTATATTTTTTTGTCTGGATATTTGTAAAATCTTATTTTTTTTCTGAAATTTTATAACAGTACGGGTTGTATACTTGTTGCTTTCTTTTCATCAATTTCTAAAGGTACTCTGTGAACTTTTCCTTTTGTAAATCTGTTTGTTCTTCAACACTGAAATATTTTGTTCATTTGGTTCCCTAATTGTTTTAGCTCTTCATTTTGTCTTTTGTTCCAGGTAATCTAATTATGTGTATATTGTATCTCTTGTTCTCTACTTGTCTTCTTTTCTCTTATTATGGTTTAGATTCCCTTCATCTTTCTGAGAGAATTTCTCTTGTCCTGCATTTACTTCAGTAATTTCACCTTATGCACAATTCATCTTGCACATTTCTGTTAATTCTCAATTTTCTGATACATTTCAAGTGCTCTGACATTACCTTCTTTATCACTGAGCATATATGTTTAAGCTCCTGTATCATATGATAGTCACTCCTTCTGTATCTTCTGTTTCTATATATCAAGAGGAGGCATTTTACTCTGTCGCTTTTTCAGATCTGTAATATTACATTTTCAGTAGCATTTTTTAGGAATATGGACCAAAAATGAAGATCAGTAATATGAGGCAATGGAAATGTTAATGTACAGTGGAAATAGTTGTACTACAATATGAAGAAAACAGTAGCAGTAAGAGCAAAATAAAGATTAAGCTTATTTTAAATATTTAATTTATAGAAGATATAAATGAAATAAGACAATGACCAAAAGGGAAGAGTTGACAGACATGAGAAGGCAGATTTGATAACCAATTATATATAATAGATAATTGATTCAATATATGTAAGTAGTTGCTATAATTTATATTTAGGTTACATTTCTAAGTTCATATTACATAAAAATTTATATAGGGAGTGAATATATTTTTTGAAAGACATTTTGGCTATAGGTTAGGTGCATTACCTAAAGAGACAAAAAACAAGAAATTACACTCTCAGGGAGATGGCCACACTACAACCCCTTCTCTTCCATTCTTCTCTTGGAATTTTGGACATTCACACACACACACATGTCTAGCATGAGTTTAAGTGCTGGGGCCTGGACTCAAACTGCAGTTCACTATATAGAGTCCAGTAACCATTACACCATCTGCTATTCCCTATTAGAAGATAAAATAGTTTATGATAATATTTAAAGAATAGATTACATGCCCTTTGATGGAATCTTTAGAAAGAAAACTTTTTAAAAAGTATTTGGAGAGAGAGACCAGCAATTGGTGTAATGGCTATGTCACTTGACTCCCACATAGTTAACTGTGGTTCGAGTCCCAGACCTGGTGGCTTAAATACACAGCAGGTGTGAATGCATGAATGCCAAAAATCTTAAGAGTAAAGTGGAGGAGAAGAAATTTTGGCACAGCCATCCCCCCTGGGGGGTGATTTCTCACTTTCTGCCTCTGTCTTTCTGGCAAGCACATGTTCCCTATTACAAAAGTCCCCCCACCCCCAAATATTCATATATATTTGGAGAGAAAAATTGGTATTTAAAATTTTATTTAAAACATTCTTTTTATTTAAAACATTCTAGAGAAAATACTGTAATAATCTAATAATTAAAAGTCTAGTTTCTCATGGGAGAGAGAATTATAAAAGTCTTCTAGGCAGATGGTCAGTGTCTTCCCAAAAAGAGATGATGGTTGTACTAATAAAAAATTGTAAAGGAAAATAACAAAATAGTTTACTTTTGTTGTTGAGGTGAAATTTACATACATAAAATTAAACATTTTAACGTGGACAATTCAGTAATTATACATTCAGCATTGTGCAACAAACTCCTCTATCTAGTTCCAGGGCATTTCATCAGCCAAACTAAAATCCAGGTACCTCAAAACCACAATGAGGTAGCTGGATTTTAGTTTGAGCTGATGAAATGTCCTGGAAATATTGCATAGTATAAATTTCTGGAGAGCAGCTGTGGATATCAGAGACAGTGTGGAGAAAGATGTGAATGGACAAGGGTGAGAGGGAGATAAATCAAAAAAAAGGAAAGAAAGAAAACATTGAAGATGGAGGTTCCTCAGGAACTTACAAATAGAACAGTCATACAACCCAGTAGATCCACTCTTAAGTATTTGCTCAAAGAATAGAAAACTGCTCAGTTTTAAAAAAACTTGCCCATCCACATTTGTTGCATCATTATTTTACAGGTGCTAGAACATGGAATCAACCCAAATGTCCAAAACTAGACAAGCTAATTAAAAAGATGTGGCATATGTAACTCTGAGTATACTGCTCAGTCATAAAACGCAAATAGACCCTGCCATTTGATAAAGTGGATGAATATGGAAGATGTAATGCTAAGTAAAGCAACCCAGAGTATGAAAGGCAGACTTTGTATTTCCCCATGTAATACATATTAAATCTCTATTCTACATAGTAGAAACTGAAAGTTTTAAAGATAGAGTAGTAAAAAGAGAAACTGTAGAGATGGTAGAATATGGGTGATACAGGGTGAGTGATAGATGGAGGAGGGATTTTGGGGAGACAGAAATGAAGATTTTCCACTGATTATTCAGCCTCCAGCACACAAAACTCGCATGGTAGGAAGACCCCTTTTAGGCCTCCTGTCTCTGTATCTGTCTTTGTCTCTCTCTACCTCTGTCTCTCTCTGTCTTCTCTCTTTTTTTAATTTTTGCATTTTAGAATTTTTTAAGGTGAAGCATTTCCTGGGCTTTCTGGCCCCTCTTAACCCTTTATTCTGTTAATAATTCCCTCCCTCCCTCCCAACCCAGTAGAGGCAAAGGGAACAGGCCTTCTTGAAGAAACAGTTTCATTCCCTCATCATAAGGGAAATGCAGATAAAAACCACAATGAGATACCACCTAACCCCTGTCAGAATGGCAAAGATTAAGAATATAAAAAGTGATAAGTGTTGGCGGGGATGTGGTGAAAAGGGAACCCTCCTACACTGTTGGTGGGAATGTAAACTAGTTCAACCACTGTGGAGAACAATATGGAGGTTCCTCAAAGATCTACAAATAGAACTACCATTTGATCCAGCAATCCCACTTCTGGGTATTTACCCAAAAGACAGGAGAACGCTCAGTCAGAAAAGTGCTTGCACATCCATGTTTATTGCAGCATTATTCACAATTGCCAAGACATGGAACCAACCTAAATGTCCACAAACTGATGAATGGATTGGAAAAGTGTGGTATATATACTCTATGGAATACTACTCAGCCATAAAAAATAACAAGACCCTGGAATTTGATAGAAAATGGTCAGATATGGAGGATCTATTGCTGAGTGAAGTAAGCCAGGCTATGAAAGAAAGATATTGTATGTATCCACTCAATATATACCGACTATCCGCACTCTATAATAGAGAGCAAAAATTCGGAGGACATAAACACAGTGAAGGTACTTAATGAGAATAGGACAGTGTGGAATGGGGTAAGTGAAGAGAAGAGGATAGAGAAAGATAGCAAGTGAACAATAGAGAGACAGGACGTTAGTGAGAAACAGATAGGGGTTATTAACTGTTGATGATGACATGTATAGTATTCTCAACTGGATTGGTCTGAGAAGTATTTCATGATGGGCAAAGTATTTTTACAAGCAAAACGAGAAATAGCAATTGACTGTTTTATAAAAATAATTAGAATAATAAAAATAATGATTGGGGAAAACAGAAAAGATATGGAATGTTGAAGTGGGGAGATTAATGTCTCTGTACTGACTGACATGCATGGCATTCCCTTTTGAAAAAACAATGTAATACAATGTAAAGTTATATGTAATCCAATGTAATATAAAGAAGATTATGATGATAAAAA
>NW_006204675.1:258841-259904 GCF_000334495.1 Tupaia belangeri chinensis | reverse complement strand
TACTGAAATATTTTTAAATATTAATGTTTTTAGTTTAATTTAAAAGTTTTTCTCTTTGTTTTTCCTTCTCTTTTTCTGTTTCTTTTTCTTTTTTCCTGTTGTTTCTCTGTTTCTTTTGCTGCACACTTCTCGACACTCAGATTAAACTTCCAAATTTGGGAATAAACTGACCATCAACCAGATGACTAGAAATCACTGCAGGATCACGAGAAATATGGGAAAGCAGGAAAATACGTCTCCTCCAAGGGAAAAGGGTAACTCCTCTTCATCCACACACAGTTCAATGGAAATCATGGAAATGTCTGATAAAGAATTCAGAATATTCATAATGGCAAAACTAACAGAGATGAAAGAGAAAAGAGACTATGAACTGCTGAAGAGGAAGGAGAAAGAAGTTGTTGAGTTCCAGGAGGTGAGAAAATCCATGCAAGATCTAAAAGAGGAATTTCACATTTTACAAAAGAATCAAATGGAACTGTTAGAGATGAAGGCTATAAAACAGGAAGTCAAAATCTCCCTTGAAAGTATTAAAAGCAGACTAGATCATACAGAAAATAGAATATCAGATGCAGAAGATAAAATTGCTGGCCTAGAAAAATCCACCATGAAGACTGAGAAAATGGTCCAAAAATTCGAGACTAATATATGAGAAGTACTAGATACCATCAAATGTCCAAACATCTGGATAATTGGCATTCCAGAAGTTGAGGAGATCCATAAGAATCTCTATTGCACAACATCCTGCAAGAAAACATTCCAAACCTAGAGAGGCACTCAAAGATTCAGTCCCAAGAAATACAGAGGACCCCAAGTAGAATCAATCCAACAAGATCTTCTCCAAGACACATTATAGCCAGCTTGACTGAAACCACAGACAAAGACAAGATACTAAGATTGACAAGAGAAATATGGCAAGTTACCTACAAAGGCTTTTCCATCAGACCAACAGCAGACCTTTCATTGGAAACAATGTAAGTGAGGAAAGAATGGGAAAATATATTCAAAGTGTTAAGGAAAAAGCAATTTCAACCAAGAATACTGTACCCAGCAAGATTATCATTCA
>NW_006204675.1:256993-257984 GCF_000334495.1 Tupaia belangeri chinensis | reverse complement strand
TTTATAGTATGTTCATTCAACTCACTGAGGTTTATGCCTAAAGTCAGACTTGGGTTCATGTATAGGTATATATCAGCTGTGCTTGGTATTGGAAATATTTAGACTAATTAAGTTCATTAGCAAATCAATTAAATGGGGGGGAGGCATAGAAAGCTACCATAGATACCAGAGACAATGTGGGAGGAGGGTGGGACATGGCAAAGGGTAAGGTATAGGGAATCAAGGATGGCAATATATATATATATATATATATGACATAAAAAATGAAAAAAATTATTTGCTGATAACATGTATGTTGATGTGCTTGATTGAGCCAATATACAGTGTATTTTGGATGGAAAATTCATTTGTATACTGTAATGATGTATAGTGAATTAATGTAAAAAATAAATAAATTTAAAGAAAATAAAAATATAGAGGGAGGTGGTAATAGGGACAAAGTCAATGTCTCATTGATACAAAAACTAAAAGTTATTTGCTGATGATAATGTATATGGTAGTGTTTTTGCTGGACTGATGTGCACTATATTCAAGTTGTAAAAAGCTATAATGTAAACTGTAAAGCTACATAGTCATTAAATATAAGTTAAAAATAAGTTTAGGCACCAATAGACTGCATAGTGATCAAGGTACTAGAATCCCACATGACTGACTGGTTTGAGTCCTGGACCTGGCAATTTGCTTTCTCATTTACTTCTCTCTCTCTCTCTTTATCTTTTTGGTCAATTTTTTAAAAAAGAAAAATAAATAAAATGAAATAAAATAAATTGTTTTTTAGAAATAAATTTAAAATCACAACATTCGTTCATAATTAAGACTCTCAGCAAAGCTGACATAAATAGAACTGGGGCTGATAGGTGGTATGATGGTTAAAATTGCTGGACTCCCACTAGCCAACCATGGTTAAAGTCCCAGACCTGGTAGCTTTTTCTCACTTTCTGTTTCTCGCTCTCTGATCTAATTGGAAAATAAAAATAAAGTTAAAAATAAA
>NW_006204675.1:250013-256742 GCF_000334495.1 Tupaia belangeri chinensis | reverse complement strand
GGTGTAATGGCTACATTGCTGGACTCCCATGTAGTCAACCTTGGTTTGAGTCCCGGATCCAGTGGCTCAAACTCATGCCAGGTATGTGTGCCTGTGTGCCCAATATCCTGAGAGGAGAATGGAGGAGTAGGAATTTTGGTGCAGCAATCCTCCCTGGGAGGTGATATCTCACTCTCTGTCTCTTTGTCTGTCTTTCTGGTGAGTGCATGCATCCTATAGCAAAAACCTCTTAAATAAAAAAAAAAGGTCAGAAAAGAAGTGGAATTATTTCAGGATGACATGATTATGTACATAGAAAATCTGAAAAACTAAAAACTCATGGAAGTAATAGATGAATGCAGTAAAATACAGGATACAAAAACAACGTTTAAAAATATATAGGACTTTTTCTACCCTAGCAAGCACACTGAAGTAGAATTGAAAAAAGCAATCCCATTTACAATAACCGCAAACAATATAAGATTCTGAGAAGAAACAATACCAAAGAAGTACAAGACCTCTACAAGAAAAACTATAAAAATAAAAAAAAAACAATTTTAAATGATGCAAGAGTGGAAAGACAAACCATGTTCTACCTACATCTGTTTTCTACTTTCCTATACTTTTACCTTACTTTCCTATTTTACTGATCACCCTTCCCCACTGCCTAGAGAAGTCTAGTTGCATGGTGGCTAAACATCTAAATAATTGTGAGTTTTAGAGAACTTGTTGCCGCTCACTCTACTGGTTGTTGAAAGAGTGAAATTCCCTTTCATTTATCTGATTTCAAAACTTCTGTGATTCCCTTCCTGGAGGACAAAGAAGAAGACATAAAATAGCACCAAAGTATTTCACCAAAGTAAGGGAAACAGAAAAGATCAGTTACAGAATAATTCTCCAACAAATTAGTCAAAATGAATACATTACCAAAATATTAAAAATCAAACAAGAAGTCAGAAAAGCTATGCTCTAAAGTCTATCTTCTATTCTTATAAAGTATTCAGACAAGAAGCCATTTTAGAGCTGAGGTGTTTTATGGCATGTTCAGAAAAGCAATGCTCTAAACTCCAACTCTTAAACTCTTGAAGTATTCAGACAAAGTAGAAAGACCTCTGTCATCTTGCTATCCATGGCTGTCTGTCTTTTCATTTATCTCACACTCTTGCTATCTGTAAAATTTTTTGAGAGGTTTTCGCTATAGGGCACGTGTGCTTGCCAGACAGACAGAGAGAGACAGAGAAACAGAAAGCGAGAAATCACCCCCCCAGGGGGGATGGCCACACCACAATCCCTTCTCCTCCATTCTCCTCTCGGGATCTTGGGCATGCACACACACACGCCCTGCGTGAGTTTTAAGCCACCGGGTCCGGGACGCAAACCGCGCTCGACTACGTGGGAGTCCAGCGACATAGCCATTACGCTAACTGCTGTTTTGCACTATCTTTAAATTTTTAATTAAAAAAAAAAAAACACTTCTTATCTCCTTGGGCCATTTCTTTTCACAAGCTAATTTCAGAAGCCATTTTAAAGCTGAAGTGTGTCTAGATCTGTACAGAAACCTATACTCTAAACTCCCATCTTCTAGACTCCTGGAGTATTCAAACAAGAAGCCATTTTAAAGCTAAGGTCTATCCTGGCTTGGTCAGGAAAGCTATGTTGTAAACTCGATAGTATAGACTCCTGAAGTATACAGACAAGAAGTCATTTTAAAGCTGAAGAGTATTTTGGCCTTTTCAGGGATGAAATGCTCTAAATTCTACCTTCTGGGCTCCAGAAGTATTCAGACAAGAAGCCATTTAAGAGCTGAGGTGTGTACTGACCTGTTTAGGAAAGCTATGCTCTAAACTCCATCTTCTAGAATTTCAAAGTATTTAAAAATTATAGGATAACCTCAGTTCTCTCCCTGCCTCTGGCTGTCTTTTTCTCTGTGTCATGCTCTTTCTCTCTCTCTCTAAATTTTTATTTAAAAAAAAATGCTAAACCACTTATCTTTACTGATTTCATAAGCCATTTTAAAACTGAGATGTGTCTTGGCATGTTCAAGGAAGCTATGTGCTAACTCCATGTTCTGACTCCCAGAGTATTTAGACAAGTTATGGCTACCTTTTTTCTTCTCACTGTCTCTGTCTGTCTGTGTTGCACTCTCTCATACATTAAATATTTATTATTATTATTTTTAAATATTTTCACCACTTCTCATGTTGGACCTGTTCTTTTCACTTACTAATTTCAGAATCCATTCCAAATATAAGGTTTATCCTGGCCTGTTCAGAAAAGCTATGCCCTAATCGTCATCTTTTAGAATCTCAGTGTATTCAGATGAGAAGCCATTTTAAATTTGAGGTGTGTCCTGGCTTGGTCAGGGAACTATGCTCAAAATTTCATCTTCTGGTTCCTGAAGTATTCAGACAAGAAGCCATTCTTAAGCTGAGGTGTGTTCTTGCCTGTTCAAAAAAGCTATGAGCGGAATCAGCAGTTAACGTAATGGCTATGTTGCTATACTCCCATGTATTCGACTGCAGTTCGAGTCCTAGACCTGGTGGTTTAAACTCACACCAGGCGCATGTGTGTGCATGCCCAAGATCCTGAGAGGAGAATGGAGAAGAAGGGATTGTGACATGGCCATCCCCTCTGGGGGTGATTTCTCACTTTCTATCTCTCTGTCTTTGTCTTTCTGGTAAGTGCTGGTGCCCAAAACAAAAAAACTCACAAGAAAAAAAAAAAAGCTTTGAGCCAAACTCCATCTTACAGACTCCCAATGTGTACAGATAAGAATCTATTTTGAAGCTGAAATGTGTCCTTGCCTGTTCAGGTAACCTATGCTCTAAATTCCTTATTCTAGAATCTTCAATATTCAGTTAAGAAGCCATTTTAAAGCTGAGGTATGATCTGGCCTGTTCAGGGAAACTATGCATGAAACTCTGTCTTCTGGGCTCCCAACATATTTAGACAAGAAGCCATTTTAGAGCTAAGGTGTTTCCTGGCCTATTCGTGTAAGCTTAGCTCTAAACTCCAATTATAGACTCTTGAAGTATTCAGACAGGTAGGGCAAACTCTGTCCCCTCTTTGTCTCTGGTTATTTGTCTCTTGCTCTGTTTTACACACCAGTCTCTTTAAATTTTCATTTTTTAAAAGTTGTTTTACCACTTTTCCTTACCTTGGAACTTTTCTTTTCACTTCCTTATTTCAGAAACCACTTTAAAGCTGAGTTGTTTCCTGGCCTGTTCAGGAAATGTATGTTCTAAATTTTACCTTCTAGACTCCCGAAGTATTCAGTCAAGAAGTCATTTTAGAGCTTAGAGGTGTCCTGTCCTATTCATGTAAGCTATGCTCTAAACTTCAAATTGTAGACTGCTGAAGTATTCAGACAAGGTAGTGTAACCTCTGTCTGTTTCTTACTCCCTCTTTCCTTAAATTTTTATTTCATTTTTTTAAAGTTTCAACTACTTCTCATCTTAGGCATTTTCTTTTCACTTGCTAATTTTAGAAGCCATTTTCCATTTGAGTTATGTCCTGGCCTGTTCAGAAAAGATATGCTCTAACTTCATGATCTAGACTCCCAAAGTATTCAGACAAGTTGGGACTAACTCTGTCCTCTTGCTGTCTCTTGCTGTCTGTTTTTCTGTGTCATGCTCTCTCTCTCTCTCTCTTTAAATTTTTAATTTTTAGAAAAATATTTCAACATGTTCTCACCCTTGGCCTTTTCTATGCTCTAAATGCCGTCTTAGATTTTCAAAGTATTTAGACAATGTCAGGTGACCTCTGCCCTCTCACTCTTGATGTCTGTCTCTCACATACATTCTCTCTTTAAAGTATGATTTCAAAAGTATTTTTAACAACTTTTTCTGACCTTGGGCTTTTTCTTTTCACTTACTAATTTCAGAAACCATTTTAAAATTGGTGTGTCCTGGCCAGTTCAGGGAAGCTGTGCTCTAAACTCCCTCTTCTAAACTCCTAAAATATTCAGACAATATAGAGAGACCTCTGCCCTCTCACTCTAACTGGTTGTTTATGTCTTTGTCTGTCTCAGGTTCTCTCTCTTTAAATTTTTGATTTTCTAAAAAATTTTCTACAACTTCTCTTCACTTTGGGCTTTTTCTTTTCAAGTGCTAATTTAAATTCTATCTTTTATACTCTGAAAGTTTAAGGAAAAGATAAGGTGACCTTTATCTTCTTGCAGTCTTTGGCTGTCCGTCTCTCTGTTTGTCTGATGCTCTCTCTCTTTTTAAATTTTCCATTAAAAAAAAAAAACAATTTTCAGGATCAGCAGTTAGCGTAATGGCTATGTCGCTGGACTCCCACGTAGTCAACTGCGGTTCGTGTCCTGGACCCGGTGGCTTAAACTCACGTCGGGCGCGTGTGCGTGCGTGCCCAAGATCCCGAGGGGAGAATGGAGGAGAAGGGATTGTGGTGTGGCCATCCCCTGGGGGCGATTTCTTGCTTTCTGTCTCTCTATCTTTTTCTGTTTTCCTGGCACGTGCCCTATAACAAAAATAAGTCCAAAAAAATTTTTTTTTCAACTACTTTTTACCTAGTGCTTTTCTTTCCATTTTTAAGCTGCAGTGCATTCTGTCTTGATAGGGAAGCTATACTCTGAGGTCCATCATCTAGACTCCCAAAATATTCATGCAGGGTAGGACAAACTCTGTCTTCTCACTGTCCTTTGCTATCTGTCTCTCTGTATGGCTTCTGTTCTCTCTCTGTTTACATTTTAATTTATTTTAAACTTTTCAACCACCTCTTTTCATCTTGGGCACTTTTCACATGTTAATTTCAGAAGCCTTTTTAAATCTAATGTGTGTTGGGCCTGTTTAGGGGAGCTATGCTCTAAACTCCATCTTTTACAGTCCCAAGGTGTTCAGACCAACAGGTTGACCTCTGTCCTCTCACTGTCTCTAACTCTTTTTCTCATTGTCTCACACTCCCTCTCCCTTTTTTTTTATTTTTCAATGTCTCACACTCCCTCTCCCTTTTTTTTTTATTTTTCAAGCAATTTTTTCTTACTTTGGGTCTTTTCTTTTCACTTGGGAACTTCAGAACCCATTTTAAATCTGTGTGTGTCTGGCTTTTCAGGGAATCTATGCTCTATACTAATTCTACTCTCTCAATGTATTCAAACAAGGTAAAGATACTTCTGTTCTCTTATTGTCTCTGGATTTCATTGTCTCTGTCTTGCACTTGCTTTCTTTTTAAAATTTTAAGCTTCAAAAATATTTTTAACCACTTATCACCTTGGCCCTTTTTTTTCCTCACTTATTAATTTCAGAAGCCATTTTAAAACTTTGGTGTGTCCAGGTCTGTTCTGGAAGTTATGCTCTAAACCCCCTCTTCTAGACTCTCAAATTATTCATACTAGGTAGGGCTACTTCTGCTCTCTCACTGTCTCTGGCTGTCTACATTTGTCTGTCTTATGCTCTCTCTCTCTCTCTCTTTGAAAAAAAATTTTTTCTAATTTATCAACCACTTTTCATTACTTTGGGCCTTTTCTTTTCCCATGCTAATTTCAGAAGACATTTTAAATCTGAGGTGTGTCCTGGCTTATTCAGGAAAGCTATCCTCTAAACTCCATATTCTAGACTGCCAAAGTATTAAGACAAGTTAGGGCTACCTCTGTCCTCTTACTTTCTCTGTCACGCTGTCTGTGTTGTGCTCTCTCTCTCTAAGTTTTTAATTTTTAAAAATATTTTAACTACTTCTCACCTTGGGCCCTTTCCCCCCCTTCACTCTTTTGTTTCTTAAAAATATTTTAACTACTTCTCACCTTGGGACCTTTCCCCCCCTCCACTCTTTTGTTTCAAAATCCATTTTAAAGCTGAGGTGTGTCCTGGTCTTTCAGGGAAGCTATGCTCATAAATGTTATCTCTAGACTTCTGAAATAATTAGATAAGGAAAAGTGACCTCTGACCTCTCACTGTCTCTGACTATCTCTCTCTCTGTCACACACACTCTCTCTTTAAATTTTAAATTTTAAAAATTTTTAACCAGAGAAGAAGTCATGGGTGTTTAGGAGAAGACTCCACATGGCTACAGTGAACTAGATTTTTAAGGGAATGAAGATTTTCTACTAATAATTCAGCCTCCAACAAATGAGATAGAGGGAGGGAGCTGTTCCCCCCCACACCCCCAGCCTTCTCTCTCTGTCTCTCGGTTCCTGTCTCTCCCTGCTTCTGTCTTCCCTTTTTTTTGTAATTTTTCCTTTTTATCCTTTTTTTTAAAAGGCACAGTTTATCTCTGGCTCTTAGCTCCACCTTTTTTTCTTGCTAATTTTCACTCTGCTCCTCCTATCTAGGCAGAAGAAGCCACAGGCCTTCAGGAGAAGGCTCCACATGGCTACAGTGAACTAGATTTTTAAGGGAATGAAGATTTTCTACTAATAATTCAGCCTCCAACAAACGAGCTAGCAGTAGGGAGCCACCCCCCTCAACCCGCTGCATCCCCAGTCTTCTCTCTCTGTCTCTTGGTTCCTGTTGTTTTTTCTCTCTCTCTGTTTCATTTTCCTTTTTCTTGCCTCTCCCCCCTCCAATATCCTTTCAATGTGTTTTTAGACAGATCTAAGAGCACTGTGGCTAAACATCCAAATACTAATAGCATTAAAATATTCCCCACTATCTACTGAATCTGCTGCAACAGTGATCACAATAGTACGGTAAAGAGACCACCTCTGCCTGCTTGCTCCTGAACATTAAGGCTGAACATCAAGGATTTGAAAAAAACACAATATCCATCAGATGACAAGAAATCACCGCTGGA
>NW_006204675.1:214624-249095 GCF_000334495.1 Tupaia belangeri chinensis | reverse complement strand
AGACTGATAGGTTCATGCACCTACCATTTGAACAGAATCCTAACCTGTTTTCTGGCTTTAAGCAAAGTTCCTTGGTGTTTCTTTGATTTAAGTTAAAACTGGTTTTCTTAGTAGTAGCGAGTGAACTCACCATTGAAAGTAGTTAGGTTATGGAGGAAATTGTGTGATCAATACAATGTGGTTGAGAAGGGAATGGAGGACAATTTTGTACACTGGAGGTGGTGTGAGAGGAGGGTGTGAAGGGACAGAGAGTCAGAAAGAGAGGTGGAAATAATTCTAGGAACTAGAATTGGAATTTTTTTTTTTTTTTGTAATGTGCATGATTGAGTCACTATGCAGTGTGTACTGGATGGGAGATTGCATTTTGTGTGCTTTGATGATGCTTAGGGAAGGAATGTAAATTGAGTTACAAAAAAAAAGTTTCAGGAAAAATATATATCTATTCAATGACTGCAGTAGGATATGTAGCCCCAGCTAGGTGCTACTTTATAGGATGTATAAAGTTAGACTTGTGTTCATGGAAATGTGTGTGTCACCTGTGTTTGCTATGAGGGTATTTGGATTGATTAGGGTCTTTGGTGATTCAATAAAATGTGGCGGAAAACCAGTATAGAAAGCAAACATAGATACCAGAGACGGTGTGGGAGGAGAGCAGGAGGTGGCAGAGGGTAAGAGATAGGGAACCAAGGATGGTGGGGAAAAAAACAAAACATACAGAAAACAAGAAATGGAAGATCATTTGCTGACAATAACATGTTTGTCGATGTGCTGGATTGAGACAATATACAGTATAATCTGGATGGAAAAAAAAATTTTTAATTATTTCTGTTCATTTTGAGTCATTTCTTTTTATTTGCTAATTTCAGAAGCCACTTTAAAGCTAAGGTTTATTCTGGCCAATTCAAGAAAGCTATGGTCTAAACTTCACCTTCTTGACTCCTGAAATATTCAGACAAGAAGCTGTTTTAGAACTGTGGTGTGTATTGGTCTTTTCATTAAAGATGAAAATTCCAAATTGTAGAGTCCCAAATTGTTCAGACAAGGTAGTCCAACCTCTGTCCTTTTGCTGTCTCTGACTGTTTGTCTCTCTGTCTGTCTCATGCTCCCACTATCTTTTTTTTTTAAATTATTTTTCAACCACTACCCCTCACCTTGGACCTTTTCTTTTTACTTGCTAATTGTAGAATCTATTTTAAAGCTCAGATGTGTCCTGTCCTTTCTGAAAATCTATGCTCTGTACTCCAACATCTAGTCTCCCAACTTATTAAAAAAAGGTAGAGCTATCTCTGTCCTCTCACTATGTGTGGCTGTCTACTGCCTGTGTCTCTGTTACACACTCTCTCTTTCATTTTTTTTTTTAACTTTTCAAACACTTCCCCTCATTTTGGGCCTTTTATTTTCACTTGCTAATTTCTTTGTTCTCCCACACACACCCCCCACACTGGCTAGTCCGAATTTATTTGGGCAGTCCTGGGTCAAGAAGAAGCTGTTGGGCCTCTAGGTGGTGAAACAAGGCTAGTGCCAGTGCTGCAGAATGTGGTGGGACAGCAATAACTTCATCTTGGAGTCGTGTAACTGTTTGACTGCTGGCCATTGACACTTACTGACCTCAATCTCCTCCACCTTCATGATCTGGTTGGAGCAGGTGCACACGAGGTGCTGGGTGCCCATGTTGTGTAGCACTGGGTTATGATGCTAGCCGTCATGAGATTGCGGTACTCATGGTATATGTTGTGTATGCCGCTGTGGGAGTCATAGAGCAGCCAGATGCGAAGTTCTTCACCCAAAGCAGGAGCTTCTTAAACATCTGCCCACAGTAGATGATCTCCCTGGGTGACTTCTTTATCTTCTTCAGCCAAAATGAAGTAGCAGAAGTGAGACTTGGCAACCACTTAGTTCAGAGTGAAGATGCTCATGTGGTAGAGGGGAGGCAAGCTGCACTTGGGAGTGGGAAGGCAGCGCCCCACCACCTTGTACTAAAGTGTATGTGCTAGGCCTTCATGGCACTCCCTCTGTTCTCACAGCCATCCACAAAAACTTTACTTGCTAGTTTCAGAAGCCATTTTAAAGGTGATGTGTGTCCTGGCTTTTTCTTATGCTCTAATCTCCGTCTTCAATACTCCTTAAGTAGTCATACAAAGTAGGCAACCTCTGTAGTCTTGCTGTCTCTGGCTGCCTGTCTCTCTTTGTCTCTCACACTCTCTTTATATTTTAAATTTTTTAATATTTCAACACTTCTCACTTTGTGCCTTTTCTTTTCATATCTAATTTCAGAAGCTGTGTCACTTATTAATTTATTTTTAATTTTTTTTATCATAATTTTATGTTACATTAAATCACATGTATCTTTACAATGTATTGCATTTTTGTTTCCAGAAGAAATGCCATGCATATTGATCAAAACAAAAACATTAGTATCTACATTATCATCAAGTAGCTTTTCATGTTTTTTCTAGATTATTATTATTTTTATTCTCATTATTTTTCAGTCATTCAATCACTATGTATCATTTTGCTTGTAAAACAAATTTACCCAAAATGAAATACTTCTCAGACCATTTCAGTTGAGGATATTAGACTTGTTATCATAAACAGATAATAAACCATTTCTGTGTCCCACTAATGTCTTGCCTCCCTATTTATTCTCTTGCTATTCTTTTCTATATTCTCCCTTTTGTTTATCTTTCCACACTGGCTTCAGCATCCCTAACTGTTTTTAGAGCTTTCATGTCCTCCAATATTTTAATCACCATATAGTGCTTATAGTTGTTATGTATAGACATACAATATCTTTCTTTTTATATATTCTGGCTTGCTTCACTCAGCAATAGATCCTCTGTATCTGACCTCTTTCTATCAAATTCCAGGGACTTGTTCTTTTATGGCTGAATAATATTCCATGGAGTACATGTGCCACACTTTTTAAATTCATTCATCTGTTTGTGAACATTTTGGTTGGTTCCAGTCTTAGTGATTGTGAATAAATGCTGCAAAACCATTTATGTGCAAGCACTTTTCTAACTAAGCATTCTCCTAACTTTGAGTAGATACCACCAATAAGTGGGATTACCTGATCAAATGGTAATTCTATTTGTAGACCTTTGAGGAACTTCCATATTGTTTTACACAGTGGCTTAGCCAGTTTACATTCCCACCAACAGCGTAGGAGAGTTCCCTTTTCACAACATGCCCACCAACACTTATCATCTTTTTTTTCACATTATTTATTATTTTTTTTGTATATACTTTCAATCATATTATTTGGCTTACCATGAGACCATTTTGATATGTGCACATTTCTCCCCATACCCATTGATCAAAATATCTTTAACAGATAATGCTACACTTCCCCATACCATCAATGTTCTACCTCTGTATCCCTTCTCCAAATGTCCTTCATTAGGCCCCACTCCTCCATAGACTTTTTATATTTTTAGGTGGTATCTCATTATAATTTTAATCTGCATCTTCCATATGATAAGGGATGTTGAGCATTTCTCAGGTTGGGTTTTTCCGTTTTTTTTTTTTTTTTTTTTTTGTCTGAGTAAGCCGCTTGAGTTCTCTGTGTATTCAGTCCCTTGTCAGAGGCATATTTTACCAAGATATTCCCCATTTTTAGGGTTGTCAATTTACACAAGTTACTGTGTCCTTTACTGTACAGAAACTTCTTAGTCTAATATTGACCCACCTGTCTATTTTAGATATTATTGCCTGTGCTTTGGAAGTCTTATTTAAGAAGTCTTTGCCTACCCCAATTCTCCCAGAGTTTTCTCAGTGTTTTCCACAAGTAGTTTTAGATTTTGAGGTCTTGGGTGCAGAACTTTCATCTATTTTTAGTTGATTTTTGTTAATGGTAATAGCTGGGAATTCAATTATTTCTCTCTGCAAGTGGATACCCAGTTTTTCCAGCACTATTTTCTGGAGTTTTTTTTTTTTTTTTTGAGAGATTTTCACTGTAGGGCGCGTGCGCTCGCCAGACAGACAGAGAGAGACATAGAGACAGAAAGTGAGAAATCACCCCCCAGGGGGGATGGTCACGCCGCAATCCCTTCTCCTCCATTCTCCTCTCGGGATCTTGGGCACACATGCACACGCGCCCGGCGTGGGTTTTAAGCCACCGGGTCTGGGACACAAACCGCGGTTGACTATGTGGGAGTCCAGCGGCATAGCCATTACACTAACTGCTGGTTTCGTATACCAATCTTATTAAGAGTCTTAATCATAAAAGTATGTTGTATTTTATGAAATGGTTTCTCTGCATTAATTGAAATGGTCATATGATTTCTTTCTTTCTGTTAGTATGGTATATTGCACTTATGATCTTGCATATGTTGAACCACCTTTTTGCATTCCTGAAATAAAGCCAAATGGTCATGATGAATAATCTTTGTTTTATGTTATTGGATATAATTTTCAAATATCTTGTTGAGAATATTTGCAATCTATATTCATAAGCAATA
The DNA here is from genome assembly GCF_000334495.1 of Tupaia belangeri chinensis. Lineage (NCBI taxonomy): Eukaryota > Metazoa > Chordata > Mammalia > Scandentia > Tupaiidae > Tupaia > Tupaia belangeri. The sequence continues at coordinate 244,635 of NW_006204675.1, read as the reverse complement.
TTAGTCTATAGGTTTTCTTTTTTGTCATGTCCTTAGCTGTTTTGAGAATGAGGATGATGGAGGTTTCATAGAATGAATTCCTTCCTTCTGAATCTTTAGAAATTACTTGAGTAGGATAGAGGATAACTCTTTTCAAAAGTGAAATCATCTGGGTCTGGACTTTTTTTTGTCAGGAAGGCACTTATTCTCGATTCTATCTCCTGGTTTGTTATGGGTCTATTCAGGTTTTCTATGTCTTCCTTGTTTAATCTTGATAGATTATATGAATCCAGGAATTAGTCCATCTCTTTCATGTTCTCTTTTGGCAAATAGTCACTCATAGTTAAATGATGTTTTGTGTTTTTATTGTGTTTGGTGTAATGTTGACTGTTTCATTATGTATTTATCTTGTTTCTTTCCTTTTCTTTATCAGTCTAGCCAATAGTGTGTCAATCTAGTTCATCTTTTCAAAGAACTAGCTTTTGATTTTATTTATTTTCTGTATGATTTTTTATTTTCTATTTTATTTATTTATGCTCATATCTTTATTATTTTTTTAATCTGGAATTGTTTGTGCTTTGTTGTTGTTTTTTCAATTCCCTGAGGCATGATGTTAGTTATCTTTTTGCCACCTTTTCATCTTTTTCTTATGTGCACTAATTGTTATGAATTTCCTGCTTATGATTGCTTTTGCTCATTGACTCTTTTCTCTTGCAAATCAATAAGTTTGGTCATACAAATATTCAGTTCTGTCTCTGTCAGCTACTTTTCATATAGAAATGCTATTTTTGTAAGTTAATTTTGTATCCTGTCACTTTATTGTGTGCATTTATTACTTTGAGGAGTTTTTTTTAATGGATACTATTTGGTCTCCTATGTATACAATCATGTCATCTGCAAACAGAGATAATTTAAATTCCTATTGGAATCCCTTTTATTTCCTTTTCTTATCTGGTTACATTGGCTAGAGCTACCAGTACTATATTGAATAGGAGCAAAGAGAGTGAACATCCTTGTCTTGTACCTGTTTTACGTGGAAAAGCTTTAAGCTTTTCCCCTTTTAGTATAATGTTAGCTGTAGGTTTTTAATAAATGTTTTTTTTATTATGCTGAAAAACAGTCCTTCTATGTGAATTTTGCTAAGAGTCTTGATCATGAACGGTTGTTGTATCCTATAAAATGTTTTCTCTGCACTAATTCATATACTCATATGTTTTTACCTTTCTTTCTATTAATATGGTGGATTACATTTAAGATTTTGTGTATATTGAACTACCCTTGCATCGCTAGAATAAAGCCTGCCTGGTAGTGATAAATAACCTTTTTTTTATGCTAATGAGCATGGTTAGCAAATATCTTGTTGACAATCTTTGCATCTATATTCATCAGTGTTATAGGTCTGTAGTTTTTCATTTTTGTTGTATTATTATCTGTTTTGGGAATAAAGATAATAGAGGCTTTATAGAGTGAATTTGTAAGGGTTTCTTCTTTTTGGATCTTTAGAAACAATGTGAGGGGAACCAACAGTTAGCGCAATGGCTATGTCACTGGACTCCCACGTAGTCGACCGCGGTTCGCATCCTGGACCCGGTGGCTTAAAACTCACACCAGGTGTGTGTGTGCGTGCGTGTCCAAGATCCCAAGAGGAGAATGGAGAAGAAGGGATCGTGGCATGACCATCTCCTCTGGGGGGTGATTTCTCACTTTCTGTCTCTCTGTCTCTCTCTGTCTGTCTGGCAAGCACACACACCCTATAACAAAAACTTCTCCAAAAAAAAAAAGAAAAGAAAAGAAACAGTGAGTAGAATAGGGTTACCTCTCTGGAAGTTTAGTAAAATTCATCAGTGAAATCTTTGGGGTCTGAGCTTTTTTTGTTGGAAGGTTATTTATTACTGATTCAATCTCATACTTTCTATGTCCTCCTGAGTCAATCTTGGTAGATTACATGTGTCCAGAAATTAGCCCATCTCATCCAGATTTTCTTCTTTGTTGGCATAAAGTAGCTCATAGTATCTTCTAATTATGTTTTGTGTATGTTATGTTTGTGTAATGTTGCCTGACTTGTTGAGGATTTAAATTATCCGGTTCCTTTCTCTATTCTTTTGAATTATTCTGGCTAATGGCATGTCAATACTGCTTACCTTTTCAAAGAACAAGATTTTGCTTTTTTTATTTTCTGTATAGTTCACTTACTTTTTATTTAATTTATTTCTGCTGAAATATTTATTATTTATTTTCCTGGCATTTTTGTTGTTGTTCTTTTTTCAGTTCTTTGAGGCAGAAAGTTAGATTTTCCTGTTGCCACCTTTCCATCTTCTTGTGTACATTAATTGCTATGAACATTCCTCTTATGACTGCTTTTGCAGTAACCCATAGATTATAACAAAGTTTGTACTCAATATCATTAGTTTCAATAAATCTTTTTATTTCTGTCTTCATCTCTGCAGTAGTCATGGAGTCACTCAGAAGTACGCTCTTTTGTTTTTATGTATTCATACATTTTCTAGGATGTTTCCTGAAATTTATATCAAGTTTAATTCCATCAAAATTGGAGAAAATGTTGAACAAGGTTTCTGTGTCTTTGAATCTGTAAAAGCTGGTTTTATGCAGTATAGTGTGATCAATTTTTTGAGAAAGTACCATGCAGGGTTTAGAAAAATGAATATTTTGTGTTTTTTGGGTGGAAAGTTCTATAGATGTCTATCAAGTCCATCTGATTTATGGTATTATTTAGGGCCTGAATCTGTTTGCTTATTTTTTATCTCATTGACCTGATTAAAGAAGATAATGGGGTGTTGAGATCTCCAAGAATTACAGTGTTACAGTCTATCTCTCCTTTGGGATCTAGAAGTCTTTCTTTTACATATTTTGGTGCTCCTGAGTCTTTCTTTTACATATTTGGGTGCTCCTGAGTTTGATTCATTAATACTTATCAGCATTATATCTTCTTGGTGAATTATCCCTTTTATTACTATATAATGCCTTCTTGAATTTTTTCTTATGGTTTTTGTCTTAAAGTCTCTTTCATCTGAAATTAGTATTGCGAATCTTATTATTTTTTGGTTACCATTTGCATAGAATACCTTTTCCCAGCACTCAGTTTTATTCTATGTATTTCTTTATCTATGTAATGGGTTACTTGTAGGCAGCAGATGGAGGGCTTCTGATTTTTAATCTATTCAGCCAGTCTGTGTCTCTTGATCAGAGAATTTAATCCATTGACATTCAATGTTATTATTGATATTTCCAGACTTGTCCCTATTATTAAGTTTCCATGTTCCTGGTTGATTTTTGTTCTCTTATTGCTGTTTATCTGTCTTTAGTTTTTTAGTATAGTACTCCTTTGAGAATCTCTTGAAGAGATGGTCTGAAGTCAGTAAATTGTATTGTTTCATTCATCTGAGAACATTTTCATTTTCTTTTCCTATATGAAGGATAATCTTGTTGGGTATAGTATTCTTGGTTGAAATTGTTTTTTCATTTAACACTTTGAATGTATTTACCCATTCTTTCCTTGCTCTCATTGTTTCCAATGGGAGTTCCAGTGTTAACCTGATGGGATAATCTTTGTGAGTGATTTGATGTTTCTCTCTTGCCAATCTTAATATTTGTCTTTGTCATTTTTGTCAGTCTAGCTATAATGTGTCATGGGAGGATCTTCTTGAATTGATACTACTTGGGGATCCTTTGTATTCCTTGGGTCTAGATGTTTGAGTGCCTCTCTAGACCTGGAATATTTTCTTCTAGAATTTCAGGAATAGACTATTAATGCCCTTATTACTTTCTTCACCTTCTGACATACCAATTATTCATATATTTGGGTGTTTCATGGCATCTAGTATTTTTTATGTATTATCCTAAATCTTCTTGTCTGTTTTCTCAGTTGTGTTTTTTGTTTGTTTGTTTGTTTGTTTTTTGCTGTTCTTATTCTTTTGTTTGTTTTCTCAGTATTTTTGATAATATTTTAGGAGATTGGTTTTGTCTTCTATTTTGAAAATTCAGTTTTCTGCATGGAGTAGCCTGCTTTTGAAAGTTTTGGAGGAAGTCTTAATTTCCTGTATTATAATCTTCATGTCTAACAGTTTTATTTTATTCTTTTTTATGGTGTCCAATTTTTCTTTCATATCATAGAAGAAATTCCTCATCTCTTGTAATTCAGCATCTCTTTTCTCTTGCAATTCATAGAATTTTGTTGTCATGAATATTCTAAATTTTTTTTGACATTTTGGTAATATGCTCTAAATTTTCTCTACTTGGAGACAGTTTACCTTGTTCCCTTGGTGGAAATATACTGCTTGATTCTCATTCTTGAGGGTCTTCATCAATTTTTAGTCATTTGGTAATGTATTCTCTTCTGGTCAATTTTTGGAGAGGGATTCAGCATCTGCAAACTGGTGTATTCTCCCCACTGTGAAATAATTTGGTGCTATTTGCAACAGAATTTGTGAAGGGGAATTTCACTAATTTTGCAACCCCTATGGTGATGTGCAAAGAATTCTCCAAAACTCACAATGCTCAGATAGTTTTTGAGAAGGTACCAAGTGGAGCTGAGAAAAATATATTTTGTGTTTTGGGTGGAAATTTCTTTTGAAGTCTACCAGGTTCATCTGATTCATGGCATCATTAGGTCCTGAATTTCTTTTCTTGGTTAATGTCTCATTGACCTGTCTAAAAGAGATAATGAGCTGTTGAGATCTCCAACAATTATAGTGTTGCAGTCTATTTCTTTTTTCAGACCTAGCAGTCTTTACATATTTGGGTGTTCCTAAGTTCAGTGCATAGATCTGAAAGTGTCATATCTTCTTGATAAATTAGCTCTTTTACTACTATATAACACCCTTCTTTGTTTTTACTTATGGCCTTTGTCAGAAAACCTATATTGTTCACAATCAGTATAGCGACTACCACTCTTTTTCGATTTTCATTTGCATGGAATATCTTTTTTCAGCCCTTCAGTTTTAATCTATGTATGTCTTTATCTATGAGATGGGTTTCTTGTAGGCAGCAGATGGAGGTTTTATAATTTTTTGAGAGGTTTTTTGCTATAGGCATGTGCACTCACCAGACAGAGACAGACAGAAAGCAAGAAATCACCCCCCAGGGGGAATGGTCATGCCACAATTCCTTCTCCTTCATTCTCTTCTTGGGACTTTGGGCATGCACACACACGCACCTGGCATGAATTTAAGCCACCGGGTCCAGGATGTGAACCACGATCGACTATGTGGGAGTCCAGAGACATAGCGATTACGCTAACTGCTGGTTCCCAAAGTTTTATGATTTTTAACCCAGTCAGTCAATCTGTTGTCTCTTGATCAGAGAATTTAATCTATTGACATTCAACATTATTATCAACATTTCTAGACTTGTTCCTATAATTAAGTTGGCCATATTCCTTATTCTTTTTTATTCTCTTGTTGCTTTCAGTCTGTCTTTAGTTTTCTTAATGTAGTACTCATTTTATAATTTCTTGAGGAATTGGCCAGTACTTGATAAATTCTTTCATTTTTTGTTTATCTGAGAACATTTTTATTTTCTTTTCCCATAAGGTGGATAATCTGCTGGGTATAATATTCTTGGTTGTAATTGTTTTTCATTTAGTACTATAAATATATTTTCCCATTCTTTCCTTGCTTGCACTATATCTGGTCTGGTGCTAGCCTGATGGGAGAGACGTTGTACATGATTTGACGTTTCTCCCTTGCCAGTCGTAATAATTGTTTTTTGTCTGTCCTTTTGGTCAATCTAGCTATGATGTGGCATGAAGTGGATCTTCTTGGACTGATTATACTTAGTATTCTTTGTATTTCTTGGGTCTGGATGTTTAATTGCCTCTCTAAACTTGATGTTTTATTCCAAACTTTTGTGGAATAGATTATCAACATCCTTACTAGTTTCTTCACCTTCTGGAATACCAATTATTCACATATTTGAATGTTCCATGATATTTAGTATTTCTCGTATAGTATCCTCAGTTTTCTTGACTGTTTTCTCAGTGTTTTCGATAAATATTTTTCAGGTTATTGGTTTTGTCTTCTACAGTTGAAATTTGATCTCTTACATGATATAATCTGCTTTTGATAGTTTCAAGGGAGGTTTTAATTTCCTGTATTACACTCTTTATAGCTAATAGTTCTGTTTAAATGTTTTTTATGGTATCCAATTCTTTCATATTGTGGAAGAACTTCCTTATCTCTTGGATCTCAAAGTCTCTTTTCTCTTGCATCCCATACAATTTTATTTCCATAAATATTCTAAATTCTTTTAGAGATATTCTAGGACCCAAACCATGGCTGTTAGCTGTATGGGATTCAGTCACCTTAACCTTCACACCACCTGCTAATGCTATTCTTAGATATTTTACACAATTTATGGCTATAGTAAAAGGGATTTCCTTAGCTCTACTTCATTCAACTTGTTCATATATAGAAATGCTATAGATTTTTGGATGTTTATTTTGTATCTTACTAATTTACTGTATTCATTTTTTATTTCAAATTTTTTTTCATGGAAGACTTCAGGTCTTCTAAGTATACCCTCAGGTCATCTGCAAATAAATACATTTTCAACTCTTGTTTGCCTATTTGAAAGCCAATTATATTGTTCTCTTTTTTGATTGCAGTAGCTAAGATTCCAGCACTGTATTTAAAAACAGAGGAGAAAGAGGGAAACCTTGTCTAGTACCAAGTTTTAGTGGAAAAGCTTTTAGCTTTTTCCCATTCTGGATAATGTTAGCTAAGGGTTTTTGTTTTGTTTTTCTGCTTTATTTTTTGTTTTGTTTTGTTTTTTGAGAGGTTTTTGCTATAGGGCATGTGTGCTCACCAGACAGACAGAGAGAGACAGAGAGAAAGAAAGCAAGATATCACCTCCCAGGGGGAACGGCCACACCACAATTCATTTTCCTTCATTCTCCTCTTGGGATCTTGGAAACACACGCACATGCGCCCTGTGTGAGTTTAAGCCACCGGGTCCAGTACACGAACTGTGGTAGACTACATGGGAGTTCAGTGGCATGGCCATTACACTAACTGCTGGTCCCACCTAAGGGTTTTCATATATATGACTTTTATTGTATTGAGAAATTATCCTTCTATACCAATCTTACTGAGAGTCTTAATCATGAAAGGATGTTGTATTTTATCAAGGGTTTTCTCTGTATCAATTGAAATGACCATATTATTTTTATCTTTCTTTCTGTTAATATGGTGTATTACATTTATGGTCTGGCATACATTGAACCACCCTTGCAACCCTGAGGTAGAGCCTATCTGGTCATGATGAATAATATTGGTTATATGCTGTTGAAGATTATTTGCATGTATCTTAAGAATTTTTGCATCTATAGTCATCAGTGATGTTGGTTTGTAGTTTTCCTTTTTTGTCATGTCCTTAACTGTTTTGGGAATGAGGATGATGGTGGCTTCATAAAATGAATTCTAAAATTTTTCTTCCTTTTGAATCTTTAGAAAAAAATTAAGTACAATAAGGATTAATTCTCCCTTAAAAGTTTTTTAGAATTCAGAATTGAAGTCATCTGGCCTTAGGCTTTTCTTTGTTGAGAGGTTATTTATTACTGATTCAATCTCCTTGTTTGTTATGGGTCTATTAAGTTTTTCTATGTCCTCCTAATTTAATCTTGGTAGATTATATGCATCCAGAAATTTGTCCATCTATGCTATGTTCTCATTTGTTGGCATATAGTCACTCATAGTATCCTCTAATGATATTTTTTATTTCCATTATGTCACTGTAGCATTGCCTGTTTCATCATTTATCTGACTTATCTGGTTTCTTTCTTTCTTCTTATTCAGTTTAGCCAATGCTATGTTGATTTTGTTAATCTTTTTAAGAAACTTCCTTCTGCTTTCATTTATTTTCTGTATGGTTTGTTTGTTTTTCATATTGTTTATTTCTGCTTGAATCTTTCTTATTTGCTTTTGACTGGCATTTTTTGAGTATTTTGTTCTTGTTTATCCAATTCCCTGAGTCATGATGAAGTTGTCTATTTGCCTCCTTTTCATCTTTTTTTTATGTGCACTAATTGCTATAAATTTCTCTCTTATGTCTGCATTTCCATGTCCCATTGATTATAAAAACTCATGTATTTAGTATCATTTGTTTCCATAAGATTTTTGATTTCAGACTTAATTTCTTTAGTAGTCACTCAGAAGTAGGTTTTTCAGTTCCCATGTATTTGTTTATTTTCAAGGATGTTTCCTGAAATTAATATTGAGTTTGATTCCATCGTGGTTAGAGAAAAGTTGCTGTTTATAGTTCCCAAGGCTTTGAATTAGTAAATACTTGACTTGTGTCCTATCATGGTCAATATTTGAAAATATTCTATGCAGGGTTGAGAAAAATGTACATGTTGTGGTCTTAGGATGGAATAGTCTGTAGATATCTATCAAGCTTATTTAATCTATGGTATCATTTAGGTCCTGTATCTCTTTATTGACTTTTTGGACTGGAAAATTTGTCTGAAGGAGGTAATGGGGTGTTGAGATTCCCAACAATTATAGTGCTGCTTTTTATCTCTCCTTTTTGTTCCAGCAGTCTTTTCTTTACATATCAAGGTGCTACTATATTGGGTGCATAAAATAAGCATTATGTCTGATGTATTATATAAAATATATATATTCATATATATATGTATATATATATATTACATATATATATATATTCTTTGTCTTTTCTTACAGTCTTAGTCTTAAGCCTATTTTGTCTGAAATGAATATCGCAAGCCCAGCAATCTTTTTCTTTTTTTTAATTTGGTATTTTAAAAATATCTCTTTTTATAATTTTTAATACATTCAATCACATTGTTTAGCTTACAAAGTGAGCATTTCAATATAAGAACATTTCTCCTCAGTCCAGTTGATCAAAATGTCTTCAACAGATAACAGCACACATCCACATCCTATCAATGTTCTGCCTCCATATTTCTGCTTCAAATGTCCTTCCCCAGGCCCCACTCTTCCACAAACACACCACATCTGTAATTCATACCCATCTCTTGTGTTTGTACAACCTTAGGTCAGTCAGTTTCTGTCATAGAGTGAAGACATTCAGTATATATTAAGTAACAACTTACGGTCTCTCTTCTTCATAGCCTGGCTTGCTTCACTCAGCAGTAAATCTTCGATATTCTTCCACTTTCTGTCAAAAGCCACGGTTTTGTTGTTTTTTAGGGCTGAACAGTGTTCCATAGAGTATATGTGCCACAATTTTTCAATCCATTCATCCATACAGGAGCATTTGGGTTGGTTTCATATCTTAGCAATTGTTAATACTGCCACAATAAACATCGATGTGCAAGCACTTTTCCAATGAAGAATTTTTCTTTCCTTTTGGTAGATATCAAAGAATGGGATTTATTGACAATATGGTAGTTCTATTTGTAGATTTTTTTGAGGGATCTCTCAATTGTTCTCCACAGTGGCTGGACTAACTAACATTTCCATCAGTAGTGTAAGAATTTGCCTTTCACCACACCCCCACCAACACTTATCATTTTTCTCTTTTTTTAATCTTAGACATTCTGACTGGGGTTAGGTGGAATCTCATTATTGTTGTGATCTACTTTTCCCTTAAATGAGAGATATTGAGCATTGTTCATATGCCTTTTGGCTATTCATATATCATCTTTAGAGAATAGTTTTTTCAACTCCTCCCATCTTTTAATAGGGTTAAACATCTTTCTTTCTTTCTTTTTTTTTTTTTTCCAAACAGCTGCTTGAGCTTCTTCTGTATTTTGGTTATCAGTCCCTTATCTGATCCATAATTTACAAAAATATTTTTCCAGTCTGAGGGCTGTCGATTCACACTATTGACTGTGTCTTTTGCATGGAGAAACTTCTTAGTCTGATGTAATTCCACTTGTCTGTTTTGGGGATTATTGACTGAGCTTTGGGGGTTTTATTTAAGAAGTCTTTTTCTACCTGAATGTTTCCCAGTTTCCCAAGTGTTTTCTAGGAGAAGTTTTATATCTTGAGATCTTTGATTTAGATCTTTGACCCACCTTGATTTGATTTTTGTCAAAGGTGAGAGGTAGGGGTTCAGATTCATCTTTCTGCAGGTTGAAATCCAGTTTTTCCAGCACCATTTGGTGAAGAGGTTTTCCTTTTCCCACTGGATTGACTGGTATCTTTTGTCAAAAATCAGTTGACTGAATGTTTGGGAATTTATTTCTGAGGACTTTATTCTGTTTCATAGGTCCACATGTCTGTTTCTGTGCCAATATCATGCTTTTTGATTACCACAGCTTTCTAGCATTTTTTTTTTTTTTTTTTTGGTCAGGGAGTGAGATGCCACCCACTCCACTCTTCTTGTGTAGAATTGCTTTGGCAATACAAGGTCTTTTATGCTTTGAGACAATGACAATTGAAATGACTTGTGTCATTTTCAATTTCTTTTTTTAGCTTCTTACAGATTTTCTTGTGGAGGTCTTTAACTTCTTTGGTTAAATATATTCCTAAGTATCTTATACTTTTTTGGCTATGGTACATGGAATAACTTTTTGTCTGTTCTATCTCAGTCTGCCTTTTGTTTGTGTATAGAATTGCTGTAGATTTCTGTATATTGATTTTGTATTCTGCAACTTTACTGTATTCATACATTTCTTACAGAAATTATTTTCATGGAAACCATTAGATCTTCTACATATACGATCATTTCATTGGCGTATGGAGAGAGTTTCACCTCTTTTATTCCTATTCGAATGCTTTTATTTTTCTCTCTCTTTTCTAATTGTATTGGCCAGGACTTTCAGTACTATATTGAAAAGGAGTGGACAAAGTGGGTATCCTTGTATTATGCCCATTTTTAGTGGGAAAGATTTCAGCTTTTCTCCATTCAGGATATTCGCTATAATTTTTTTAATAGATAACTATTATTGTGTTTAAAAATCACCCTTCTATGCTGATTTTGCTGAGTCTTGTTCATGAAGAGATGTTGTATCTTATCAAATGCCTTTTCTGCATCAATCAACATGACTATATGTTTTTTATCTTTATTCCTGTTAATATAGTGTATTACATTTATGGTTTTGCATATGTTGTACTAAGCTTGAATTCCTGGAATAAAGCCTACTTGATCATGATGTACAGTCTTTTTAATAAGTTGTTGAATATGATTTGCTACCATCTTGTTGAAAATCTTCACATCTATGTTCTTCAGAGAGATTGATCTATAGTTTTTCTTCCTGGTCCTGTCCTTATCTCTTTTAAGGATAAGAGTGATAAAAGCTTCATAGAGTAAATTAGGGAGAGATTTACCCTTTTGAATCTTTAGAAATAACTTAAGTAGAATGGGGGTTAACTCTTCTTTGAAAGTTTTATAGAATTCAGAGGTGAGGCCATCAGGGCCAGGGTATTTCTTTGTTGGAAGGTTATTTATTACTGATTCAATCTCCGGGCTTGTTACAAGCCTATTCAGACTTTCTATATCCTCCTGGCTCAATCTTGGTAGATTATATGTGTCCAGGAATTTTTCCATCTCATTCAGATTGTCTTGTTTTTTTAGAATATAGTTGTTCATAGTATCCTGTAATGATGTTTTGTATTTCTTTGTCTGTTTTTATATTTCCTGCTCCTTTGCAGATTTGATTCATCTGATTTCTTTCTCTCTTAATAAGTTTTGTTAGTGCTATATAGATTTTGTTTATCTTTTCAAAAAAAGCAGCTTTTACTTTCATTTATTGTCTGTAGTTTACTTATTTTCCCTTTCATTTATTTCTTCTCATATCTTTATTATGTCTTTTCTCCTGGAATTTTCCAGAGTTTTTTGCTATTGCTTTTCCAATTCTATAAGACATGATGTTAGGTGATTCATTTGCCTTCTTTTTGTCTTCCTCTTATGTGCACTAATTGCTGTGAACTTTTTTCTTATGACAGCTTTAGAAGTGTTCCAAAGATTATGGAAATTCATAATTGTCATTGGCTTCCATGAATTTTTGATTTCAGTCTTTATTTCTTCAGTAGTTGTTGACTTAGAAGTAGGTTATTTAGTTTTCATGTATTTGAGTATTTTTAAAGGATTTCTCTTTAAATTAAACTCAAGTTTAATTTCATCATGGTCAGAGAAGATGCTGGATATAGTATTTTTGCCTTTGAATCTGTAGAGGCTTGCATTTTGCCTTATGATGTGGTCAATCTTCCAAAAGATTCTATGTGGGGGTGAAAAAACACTGTATCTTGTGTTTTGGGAATGGAAAGTTCTATAGATGTCTGTTAAGTCCATTTGATTTGTGATATTATGGAGGAGTCCAACCCAGCAGGGCCCCAGGATCTGTCTGAGCCCCCCCCCACCTTCTGGTCGGTTCAGTATGTTGGCAAGGCCATTACTGTGTGCCCCCCATCCTAGGATTTTGCTCCAGAAACTGTGGCAGCCTTACTGGGAAGCGACCCCCTTCTGACTCCCCAATATACTACTATAAAAGAATTACATAGCTCTCTTATACATCCTGAGTGTATGATAAAATCTTCTAGGAAGTCTCCTGACTGCTCCCCTTTGCTCTGATCACTTACTATTAATTACAATGCTTTATCTCTATGGTCACAATAGAGGGTGGACTGAAGTTCTTTCTAGGCAGAAATAATCTTGACCTTTGGAAGGCCCTTTAAAATATATTTAAGGTAAACTTAATCCTTTCTTTATGTAAAATAGGATTAGGCCAAAACTGGCCCAGGACACCTCCACCCTCTCCAAGTGAAATAGATAAATATATTAGGATTTCTCAAATTAAATTTTAAATTCCTACAAAACTGTATAAATATCAGATCTATAAGAACTAATATCTATTCTTGAGATTTTCTTTTCTCAGCACCATTCCCAGTAATCACAAGATGGCTGCTATGCTGCATCAGCTGATAATCATCTCTGCTTACCGGAACCGCTTTCCCAAAACTGCATTCCATGGAGACCCACCTATAATTGCGGAACTACACTGGACCACCCTTAATCCAACGCTAAATAGAATCTATGTTCCTTATTTTTAAAACTTTATAAGCTCCCTTTACTTGCATGTAACATGTTTCAATAAAAATGCACAATAATTCCTAGCAGTTGTCACTTCTCAAAGAGCGATCTTTGAGGGATGTCTGATAAAGAATGTACATAAAAAGGCATCGAGGCCTTTGTCTTTTGTTCACCTTTGCCGTCTCCATCAAGATAACCCACCCACGCCAAGGCTAGACCCTAGCAGTATTATTTAGATCTTTTATCTATTTTTGTCTAGGTATTCTGTCCCAAAGGGATAGTGCAGTGTTGAGGTCTCCAACAATTAGTGTTTTGCAGTCTATCTACCCTTTTAGATCTAACATTCTTTGCTTCACATGTTTGGGTGCTCCTGTGTTAGGTTTATAGAAATTTATAAGTGTTATATCTTCTTGATCTATTGATCCTTTTACTACAATTTAGTCCCCTTCTTTGCTTCTTTAAACAGTTTTTATTAAAGCCTATTTTTAAAGAAATTAGTGTCATAATTCCAACTCTTTTTTAGTTCACAATTTAGATCTAACATTCTTTGCTTCACATGTTTGGGTGCTCCTGTGTTAGGTTTATAGAAATTTATAAGTGTTATATCTTCTTGATCTATTGATCCTTTTACTACAATTTAGTCCCCTTCTTTGCTTCTTTAAACAGTTTTTATTAAAGCCTATTTTTAAAGAAATTAGTGTCATAATTCCAACTCTTTTTTAGTTCACAATTTTCCCAACCCTTCACTTTCAGTCTATATATGTCTTTCTCCATGTGGTGGGTTTTCTGTAGACAACAGATAGAGGGTTTCTGTTTTGTTTGTTTGTTTGTTTTCCATTCAACCAGTCTGTGTCTCTTGATTGGAAAATTTAATCTATTCATATTAATGTTATTATTGATGTTACTGGATCTGTCCTAACGTTTAAGTTGGCCATTGTCTTAGTTGTCCTTTATTCCCTTGTTTCTATCTGGTAGTTCTTTAATTATCCTGGAACAGTACTTTCTTCATGGTTTCTTAGTCTGGTGTTGGCAAATTCTTTCAGGTTTTGTTTGAGAACATTTTACTCTTTTTTAATCATACAAAGGATAATCTTGCAGGATATAATAATCTTGGTTTAAATTGTTTCTTTCTTAACACTTTCAATATATCTTCCCATTCTTTCCTTGCTTGCATTGTTTTCATTGTGAGGTCTGATGTCAGTCTGTTGGGATGACCTTTGTACATCACTTCTCATTTCTCTTTTGCCAGTTTTAATATCATGTCTTTATCTAGGTCTTGGACAGTCTGGCTAAGATGTGCCTTGGGGAAAATCTGGGGTTGACTCTATTTGGAGTCCTTTGTATTTCGTGGGTCTCGATGCTTGAGTGCTTCTCTAGACCTGGAAAAATTTTTTTCAGAATTTCATGAAATAGATTTTTCATGTCATTATTGGTTTCTCACCTTTTGGAATGCCAATTATTCTGATGTTTGGGCATCTTATGGAGTCTAGTATTTCTCATAGATTATCCTCATATTTTTGTTGTTATTGTTATTTTGTTCATCTTTTGGTGGTTTTCCTCAGTCAGATGTTTATCTTCTTTATCAGAGATTCTCTCTTCAGCATGGTCTAATCAACTTTTAAGACTTTCAAGAGAGTTTTTGATTTCCTCTATTACAGACTTCATCTTTAATGGTTCCATCTTGTCCTATCTCAGAGTGTCCATTTCTTTTTTTATATTGTGGAAAGACTTTCTAATCTCATGTAGTTTGTTGTCTCTTTTCTGTTCCAAGTCATAGAATTTGGTCATTGTGAATGGTCAAAATTCTTTCTCTGACATTTTCACGAAAGATGGAGGGGAGTTACTTTGTTCCTTTGAGGGAGACATATTTTCTTGTTTATTCAGACATGAGGCTCTTCTTCCACTTCTAGCCATTGGAAAATGTACTCACTTTGAATACATCTTAGGAGAATGTTTTAGTGACTAGGAGTGTGTTTTCTTTTTGCTGTGAATTTACATGTGCTAAAGTCTCTGTTTTGTTGTTTTTAGTAATGTGGTCTCAAGAAATATATTTATTCAGGTGTCTGAAGAGCAGTATCTCCTTTTTCACAGCTGGTTCAGTACAATGGAGGATCCCTGAGAATCTTATATTACCATAAAATTTCATATCTCTGATTCTAGATGTAGCTAGTCCCTCTGGCATGGTGAAAAATGAGGGAGAGAAGATAATATAAGGGGGGGAAGAGTACAAAGGGGAATAAAGAAAAAGTCATGCATCACGCATTTGCTGGTTCACAATTTCACCAGAGACCTGCAGATGGATTTGGTGGCTGCTGCATCAAAAAGGACAGTCTAGGGTTCTGGGTGGGTCTTGGACTGGGACACCTGGAAGTGAGGCTGTGGGGACAGTGGTGCCCCTCTCTTAATGTCCCTTACTGTCCAGAGACCTGGAAATGGACCTGGCAGCTGCTGCAGCAAAAAAGATAATCTTACTCTTTTTTTATTTCTATTTGCATAAAATATCTCTTTCCAATCCTTTTAGTCAATGTATGTCTTTATCCATAAGGTGAATTTCTTATAGGCAACAGATAGAGGGTTTCTTTTTTATCTGATTTTCCAGTCTATGTCTCTTACTTGGAGAAAACATGTAGACTTTTATTCATAAAGTCTACACACCCTGGGGTTCTGGGAAACTGAACATTTATATGCATATCAGACTGCATGGACCTGATCTCACACATAAGGCTGGCTCCCAGCTTTGAAACATGGAATTCATCTGGTCAAATGCCTCTTGTTCAAAACATTTGTAAACTTCTTTTTAACTACTTATATTGTGAAAAACAAAGTCAAGATTTACAATTAGGATTTAATTGGCACTGTTGAAAAACAGCCAGCAAACAACAGATGTACTCTTGATGGCCAATGTACTTAATGTAAAGTATTTTGATACCTTCTTTAATAATTTGCAGTTGCTTTGAGACAGTAACTTGTATAAGAATTGATACTATCATTTCTATGACATATGCATTGACACTAATCCTTGGATCTCACTGTTCTGTCACCTAATTGATCCAGGTACTGAACAAAATCTCTAATGGATAATCAGAACCCTCCTGGTCTCATTTTCCCTCCTGAAGGTTGAAAGGTTTTAGTAAGTTTGCTTTACTTTGTTCTTTACAACATATATTAACATGCCTTATTTATTATTATATTAACAAATTAGAAGCTAATACAGATGAAGTTTTCATTTTTTTTTACAGATATAACCTTGCGTAACTAATCTTTACTATGGGATGATTTTGACACTATTTTTGGAGTTTTGCACAGGATATATACTGAAACTATATATTGAAAGATAATAAGTAGTATCTGTTTTAATTTGAAGTATTTTGGGACTTTTTTTAAATCAGGGTTTCAATTAGACTAAAATATTTTTTACCTATTTAATTTACTTTTCAAAAGAAGCATCTGTCAAAGGAATATTCCAAACTGATTTGTGTAAATTTACATGTATATTTTCTTGAAATAAGAACAGTTCATTTGAGTTAAGGAGGATAACATAATTGATCTATTCATGAGGTTAAGGATGACCCATCCAGTGTAAGAATAACCACAGTTATTTGCAAACTAAAGGGAAAAAATTCAACCTATTTTGTGAAGCTTTAAAAAGAACAGTTCAGGGGTTAATAACTTCTACTCTGTCAGTTATTGTCTCTGTATGCAGTAAAATTTTATGATTCCTTTATAGTGAAATAAAAAAACTTTCACAACAGTTGTTCAATATTTTTTCCTTGTACATAAAATTTTGATGCTATTATGTTTTTGTTTTTCGTATGCCTTATCTATATACTTACTATTAAACTCCAATATGTATCTAAATCTTTCCCCCTTTTTTCTCCTTTCTCCACTCAGGTAGATAAATTTGTACTCTCACATATAGTGTATTTAATTTTTGGAAAATTTAATGCTAGAGTAAATCAAATATATGAATTAAAGTAATCAGGCCACTTTGATTCTTTTAAGTTTTCACAGTTTCAACTCTTTTAAACACAAGTAATTATGAAGAGACTAATTACCAGTTAAGTGATAATAAATACACTGTCATTTGCTGTAAAAAGTCTGAATAGATACTGCGTATGTTTTTATGCCCATGAACATGAGCTACTTGTTTGCAATTATGTGTGTGGAATTGGAGTAGTGTTCATGATTTGTATCTACATCATTATATGGATGTATATTTATTAATAAAGTCATTACCTTAAAACCAAAAGAAGAAACTTTTAAAAGAAAAATATTTCAAATGCCTGCTGCTACCACCATTTATTTACTTATTGTAGTTTTTTAATTTATTTCATAGTAATTTCTTTTATACATTCAATCACATACATCACTTAGCTTGTAAAGTGTTCTAATATAAATACATTTCTCAGTAGTCCAGCTGGGGATACTACATACATTATCATCAACATATATTATCCCATATTTTTGTCCCATAAATATCTTCCTTCTCTATTTTTCTCTTAATGTCTTTCTTCAGACTTTTTCTCCCACCCTTTACTCACTCTTTTAAATTGCTATATTTTGAAAAGCACCAGTATGTGTTTTACAAAAATTCTCCTGCTTTATAGAAATGACAGTCAGTGGTTTCAGTTCTGTTTGTATAAAAATACAAATACAACCTATTTATAAAAGTTGTATCTTGAAACACTGATATTCAACAGTAGAAAGTCTATCTGATTCAGTCCATGAACTAAGTGTCACAGAATCATGGTTCTTTCCAGAAGCTTTTTCTGTAGTACTTTTTTCTGTAGAATTTCTATCTCATCGAACCCTAAGTGGGTTCTTCTTTTCCTATGGAAGCACCAATGTTCGCAGTGGTAATTCCTTCCCTTGGATGCAGGGGAAATGGCTCACACTTAAGTGAGATGGACACTCTACTAGTTACTAGCCTTGTGTCCCATATCATTCACACAGTTAGAGCACTAGTTCTGTGTGACTATAAAGCACTCAAAAATGCACAAATATATAAAAACTAAATAATCTATTTCTGAACAACCTTGCAGTTACAGAAGAGATTAAGACTGCAATTAAAAGATTTATGCAAATTAATGTTAATGAGTGCACAAGTTTCTATAATCTACGGGACACTGTAAAAGCAGTCATAGGAAGAAGTTCATAGCAATTAGTGTGCATAAGAAAAAGATGGAAAGGTAGCAAAAGGATAACCTAATGATATGCCTTAGGGAATTTGAAAAACAACAACAACAACAAAAAATATTAAATAAAATTTCAGGAGAAAATAAATAATAAAGATTCTAGTAGAACTAAATGAAATAGAAAATAAATGAATTATACAGAGAATAGTCTCTATGTATTAGTTCTGAGATAGACTGTGGAACAAATGTCTTCTGTTTTAAATCTCAATGCATTAGCATAGTTGTGAATGGATAAAAGTGTTTATAGTTTTATGCTGTTTTATTTTAATTTTCTCATTGTTTCCTGAGATTCTTTTTTATTTTTTATTTTTGAAAGATTTTTGCTATAGGGCATGTGTGCTCACCAGATAGACAGTGAGAGACAGAGAGACAGAAAGCGAGAAATCACCCCCCATGGGGGATGGCCATGTTGCAATCTTCTCTCCTCTATTCTCCTCTCAGGATCTTGGGAGCACACACACACATGCACCCAGAGTGAGGTTTTTTGTCACCGTATTTATTTTAGAGAGATTTTGCTGTAGGGTCAATGTGGTCACTGAAGAGAAAGAGAGAGACAGAGAGAAAGCAAAAATTTACTCCCGAGGGGATGTCTACTCCACAATCTTTTCTTCTCCATTCTTCCCTTGGGGTCTTGGTTACACATGCACATATACTTAGAGTGAGTTTTAGGTCACCAGGTATGGGCATTCACATGAGAGTCCATGATGTAACATTTATGCCACCTGCTGGTCCTGACAATATTAGGGTGAATTAGCATAATCACTGCCATGATAGGGAATGCTGGGGCAAGTTAGCTTAATCGCTACCCTGTTGAGTCTTCAGGGACGGAGCCCTTTGTTAGGGCCTCAAGGACAGAAACCAGGAGTCTGGGAACTCTCAGATAAGTGGAAAATGGGACGGCCCAGCACCTCTGAGGAAAGGTCACCCAAACCCTTAGCTGAGAGCCCTTATCTAGACCTGAGCAGGGGGTGAAAGCTGGACCCTTGCTTCTCATACCTCCCCTTCCTTTGTTACAGTCTAGAAAAGATCCTGGAATATAAAATATCCCGTTATCTGAAACTTGGACCCCAGCTAGCTGGAAAAATAAAAGCCTCTTTTGCAGTTGCATTGTCATTGTCTTTTCTGTGTCTCCATCAGACCAATCTCTGGACCTTTACATCGGGGGCTCGTCCGGGATAGGTCAACCTGGTGGCCACCAGATTAGACACGACAAAGGGCGGTTCTGCATTTTGCCAAGGAAGGAGGATTGATCACCTTTGTCTGGGACTTGCAAGGGGCTAAAGAACCTGTCTCAGACCTGTCTTGCTCTGCAAAGGAGAGTTGGCCGCCTCTGTTTGGGACTTGCAGGGGGCCTTGGAGCCTATTCCCAAACCTGTCTGATTCTGATAGATAATTCTCCGTGGAATTCTGATAGATAAGCCTCCGTGGGAGGCTCCACCTGAAGTCAAGGGAGACGTCCCTGACAACCAGGAGATCAACGAGCATTTGCATTGGATGCCATTTGGTCTAGCATTTGGTAAGGATCCATATGGACTGGTGTGAATCCGGTGCATGTGGTGGAACTGACTGGCTGGTGCATGTGGTTGTCATCTGTGAATGGTTGCCGGGCTGCAGGGGTGATTGTGATTCTGTGTCTCTTTTTGTTGTGGCCTCTGTTCCTTTTCTTTCCTGTCGTGGGCCAAACCCAAGTAACTCCTAAGAGTTTAATCTTAGACCACTTCTCGTCAGTCCGGGAGAAAGCTCACACCTCTGGACTAGAGGTAAGGAAAGGTAAGTTTAATACCTTTTATTCTTCAGAATGGCCAGGCTTTGATGTGGGCTGGCCACCACAGGGGACCTTTTCACTGAAAGTCATCAAGCGGGTCTGAGAAATAATCACCCAGCCTGGCCTTCAGGGTCATCTGGACAAGTAACCATATATTATAATGTGGCAAGATTTGGTAGAAAATCCCCCTCCTTGGCTTAGGTTTTTTTTACCAGAAAAGGAAGAAGATCCCCCAAAAATATTGACTGTGGAAGGTACTCACTCCTCAGAGCAGAAGGAAACTACAAAGGATCTCAAAAAGCCAGTCCTTCAAGGGGACCCTGGTATTTACCCTTCCCTGGAAGATTTAGATTTTGAAACTTATCCACCACCTTATGCTGTGACTGCAGCTCAGACAGCTGCAGCTCCTCAGGCTCAGGTGGCAGCACTCTGCCAGCCAGAGGTGGAGCTCCCTCCACAGCCTCAGCAGTTGCCTCACTCTACTGTAGGGCCCTCAGCACCTCCAGTGTTGGCACAAAGACCTGCTGCAGGACTTAGATCCAGGAGAGTCCAGGGGGAAGAAGAGCCCTCATCCTCTGAGTGGGCTCCAATCCTTCCTATCTGAGTCCTTGTGGGTACAGGCCCTCAAGGAGAGTGCATGTATCAGTACTGGCCCTTTTCTAGCAGTGATTTATATACTTGGAAAACTCAAAATCCTCCCTTCTCACTGGACCCATGGGGACTCACCAATCTGTTCGAGTCTATTCTGTACACCCACAGCCCCACTTGGGATGATTGCCAGCAGCTTCTCAAAACCTTATTCACTACTGAGGAGTGGGAGCAAATCCTCACTGAAGCATGGAAGAATGTACCTGGAGACGACGGTCATCCAACCACCTTACCAAACCTGATTGATGAGCGGTTTCCACTTACCAGGCCTAACTGGGACTTCAGGAATGCTGAAGGTAGGGTGCGTCTCCGAGTCTATCGCCAGACTCTCATGGCGGGTCTCTGAGGGGCTGCAAAGTGCTTCACCAATTTGGCAAGGGTGAAAGCAATTATTCAGAGAGAAAATGAAAGCCTGGCCACATTCTTAGAACATCTCTATAGTGCCTAAAGGCAATTTACCCCCTTAGGCCCCTTGGCTGAGGAAAATCAATCTGCTCTTATTACGTCTTTTATTAACCAGGCAGCACCAGATATTAGGAAAACGTTGTATGAACAGGAAGACCTAGGAGACATGACTATTAGAGACCTTATGTGATTAGCAGATAGAGTTTTTAATACTCGAGAAACCCCAGAAGAATGGGAGGATAGACTTAGAAAGGAAAATCAGGAATTGCAACAAAAAGGTAGAGAAGAAGACAGAAAACTTCATCAGAAACAGAATGAGTGGTTGGCTAAGATCCTCTTGGCTGGTATTAAGGGAGGAGAGAAGACACAGGGGGTCCCCAAGGTAAAGAGATGTGACCTAAACTTGACATAAATCAATGTGCCTATTGTAAAAAGCATGGGCACTAGAAAAAGGACTGTCCTGAGAGACCCAAGGTCCCAGATCCACAAGGGGCCCCCTAGGTCTTAATGGCAGGAGCATACAGTGACTAGGGGAGTCAGGACTCAGAGCCCCTCCCTGAGTCTTGGGTAACTGTGTCAGTGGAAGGGAAGCTTACCAATGGACGACAGAGTGTAAAGTGGATTTGGGTCGACATCAGGTAACCCACTCCTTGGTAATTCCGGAATGCCCAACCCCCCTGCTGGGGCATGACTTATTGGCTAAAGTGCATGCACAAATCCACTTCAGTCCCGGGGGCCTTAGAGTCACTGATAACTTGGGACACCCCCTTCATGTCCTGACTTTGGCTCTGGCAGATGAATATCGCCTTTATGCCAGACAGGTTTGGAACTACAGGGGGTCCAATTATGTCCCAGGAATTGAATTCTTGGGTCCAGAAGTTTCCCCAAGCGTGGGCAGAAGTGGCAGGAGTGGGTTTCACAGCCCATCAGGCCCCTATAATAATTGAACTCAAATCCTCAGCCCAACCTGTCCAAGTACGCCAATACGCCCTGTCAGCCGAAGCAAGGCAAGGTATTGCCCCCCACATAAATCCCCTGCTTCAGGCTGGCATTCTCATACCTTGTCATTCTAGTTGGAACACTCCATTGCTCCCAGTAAGGAAACCGGGAGGAGATGATTTTAGGCCTGTTCAGGACTTATGAGAGGTTAACAAAAGGACTCAAGATATCCACCCCACAGTTCCTAACCTATACACCCTCTTGAGCCATTTACCCCCTTTTCGTTTTTGGTATACAACATTAGATTTAAAAGATGCATTCTTCATTATAGCCTTGGCACCTGTTAGCCAGCCAATTTTTGCCTTTGAATGGCAAGAAGAGGGGCCCTCAGACACCCATAAACAGCTCACATGGACAAGATTCCCACAGGGGTCCAAGAACTCCCCAACTCTGTTTAATGAAGCCTTGAATCAGGACTTGTTTTCTTTCCGACAAAGCCATGGCTCTGTGACTCTCTTACAGTATGTTGATGACCTTCTCTTAGCCACATCTTCTGAAGCAGAGTGTAGAAGAGCTACAGAGGACCTTTTGCAGGAATTGGGCTCACTGGGCTATCGTGCCAGTGCCCAAAAGGCCCACATTTGTAAACAAACTGTTACTTACTTGGAGTATAATCTCCATAAGGGAACAAGATGGCTGACAAAGGCCATGAAAGAGACTATATTGAGACTGCTGGTCTCTACAACAACCAGAGAAGTTCGAGAGTTCTTGGGGGCTACTGTCGGCTCTGGATACAGGGTTTTGCAGAATTAGCCAAACCCTTGTATGAGGCCACAAAAGACAAAATGCCCTTTACTTGGGGACCTGAACAACAACTTGCTTTTGAAAGACTCAGGGCTTCTCTATTGGAAGGTCCCGCATTAGCCTTGCTGGACCCCCTTAAGCCCTTTACTCTCCATGTAACTGAAAAAGGGGGAATTGCAAAAAGGGTGCTCATGCAGCGTCTAAAGTCATGGAAACGCCCAGTGGCCTACTTGTCAAAGAGACTGGATCCTGTAGCAACTGGGTGGCCCCCATGCTTGCGCTTTATAGCTGCTGTGGCAATGCTGGTCAGAGATGCTAACAAGCTAACATTCGAACAGCACCTTAAAGTGATAACTCCCCATGCTATTGAGGGTATTCTCAAACACCCTGAACAGTGAGGTAATCTGGTACACCGATGGTAGCAGCTTTATGCAGGATGGAGTACGTAAGACTGGGGCAGCTATAGTGGACCAGAGTGGGAACTTAGTTTGGAGCACTTCTCTGCCAGCGGGAACTTCCACCCAGAAAGCTGAACTCATTGCACTGGCAGAAGCACTTGAACGGGTGGAAGGGAAACATGCTACTATTTACACTGATAGCAGGTATGCCTTTGGTACTGTTCATATCCATGGGACAATTTACCGGGAGAGGGGCTTTATTACCACAGATGGAGGAAAGGTGCGCAACCTTCCTGAAATCCAGTGGCTGTTGGCAGTGGTGCAAAAACCCCGAGCAATAGCAGTAGTGCACGTTCTGAGCCACCAAACCACCAGGACCTCTGAGGCCATTGGCAATAAGCAGACCAATGAGGCAGCAAAACAAGAAGCCATTAAATCTGTAGCTCCCACCCTGACTCTTAACTTGCCAATGCTGGAACTCCCAGGTTTACCTGCATGTCCAGATTATTCATCAGGGGACCAAGAATGGATGCAAAGAAACAACTGTTCGCTGCCCAACCCTACTGGTTGGCAAAAAGACATGGAACATTGTCTAATCCTGCCAGAAAAGCTGGGACTCTCTAATGCCACAGATCTCCTTTCGGCTACCCATCTCAGCATAAGGAAACTGCTCCAGCTCCTGCAGGCAGCACAGCTATGGTTTCCAAACCAAGAAGACACATTCATCGCCTCATAGACTGCTGCAAAGGGTGCCAGGCTATGAAACCGGGCAGAGGGGACCACTCCACACAGGTATTCAGGTCCAGGGGAAGGCTTCAGGATTAAGCTGGAAAATTGATTTCACAGAGGTAAAACCAGGAAAATACAGATATAAATATCTCCTAGTTATGGTGGATCCTTTCTCAGGATGAGCAGAGGCTTTTCCAACTAAGCAAGAAATGGCTCAAATAGTTGCTAAAACCCTATTAGAGGAAATTCTACCCTGGTATGAAGTTCCTGAGACACTGGGCTCAGACAATGGTCCGGCTTTCACTAGTAGGGCCCTACAGGGACTAGCCCAGGCTATGGGAACTGATTGGAAGTTCCATTGTGAATACAACCCCCAGACTTTTGGGCAAGTAGATAGAATGAATAGAACTCTAAAGGAGACCTTATCTAAATTAGCCCTGGAGACTGGCAGAGACTGGGTGATTCTACCTTTTGCCCTGTTCCAAGTTTGTAACTCCCCTTATGTCCATGGAGTAACCCCGTTTGAAATCATGTATGGGGCACCAACCCCCATACACACTTGTACCCTCCCCTCTCTGATACCTGAAGGAACTGTAGGTCATAGAACCAGCCTTCAGACCCTTCAATGGGCTCAGGAAGCAATTTGGCCTTTAGTCTAAGCACTCCATGAGACTAAGGACTCCTTGAACCTGAACCATGGTATAGTCCCAGGGGATTGGGTCTGGGTGAAAAGGCACAGGACACACTCTTTGGAACCTAGATGGAAAGGACCTTACGTAACTCTTTTGGTTACTCCTACTGCTCTAAAGGTTGACAAAATTGGGCCATGGAGTCACCATTCTCACGTACATCAAGCCTCATCACCTGAGTACGCACAAACTAAAAAGGAGTGGACCGTACGCCAACACCCACACAATCCTCTGAAACTCCAGCTGTCCAGATCTTTAGACCAGTCAATGTTCCTTCTTCAACATGATAATGATAAAGATGCTGGTGATAAGCCTGCTTCTTAGTGGGAGAACTGCGATGAGCCTACATCAGCCTTGTAAGCAAACGTGGGTGCTCACAAACGGGGAGACTGGTAACAATTTAAATTACACTACTCACACTGCACCATTAGGCACATGGTGGCCGGACCTTTATTTTGACCTAAGAGACCTTTTTGAAAAAACTCATATTAAGAAACCCTCTTACCATGTCTTAATGAAAAGAACATTGATGATTGGAGACCAAATCAAGGGGTTCTGGGCCTGTCCCAGTAATCAAAGAGCCAATTACCATACCTGTGGGGGAGCTGAGAGTTTCTATTGTAAGGCCTGGTCTTGTGTCACCTCTGGTCACAACTCTGATTTTGTATACTTCTCTTTCTGGGAATTGGGTAACAGAGTCCCTTTGGTTAAAGCTAGTTTTACAAACAATGGCAAAAGTCAACCCATATTAAAATGGCAAAATCCAGTTTTCAGGTGGCACTGTCTGGATGGGACCCTATCCGGGTGGACTCCTGATGATTAAATTGTCTATAAAACCCCTGACACAACCAGTAGGTCTTAATGAGGTCCTGCACAAACCTTCTAAGCTGATAACCCTACCTGTACGTGTGATGACCCAGTCACCCCCTCCACAACCCTCGAGTACAACCACCCATGTGGTTCCTGAGAAACTGTTCCCCATTACAAAATCCCCAACAATGGGGCTGGACCCACTCCTTGGTCTTGTTCAAGCCGCGTTCCCGGCCCTCAATCAGTCTAATCCCAATATAACTTCCCTGTACTGGCTATGTTATGATGTTCGCCCTCCCTTCTATGAGGGCATAGGGCTTGATGCCTCCACTAACCTCTCCACTTTAGACTCTCCCACTACCTGCCAGTGGACCGACCGTAAATGGGCATAACCATACAACAAGTAAGTGGCCAAGGACTCTATCTTGGAACAGTCCCTGTATATGAAAGACATCTGTGTTCGACCATTCTCAACGATGTCTCCTCAAACACGAATAATAAGTGAGCACTGTCCCCTCATGGTGGTTGGTGGATTTGCTCACAAACTGGACTTACCCCGTGTCTTTCCCTTTTAGTCTTCAATGCAGCCCAGGAATATTGTGTCTTAATTGTAGTTCTTCCTTGAATCATCTATCACCCTGAGGAGGTCATGTTCCTACACTGGAATTCGCTTGAGCCACTTGGCTCCAAGCAAGAGCCTTTCACTGCCCTGACCATTGTCACTTTGTTTAGCCTAGGATTAGCTGGTGCCGGAATAGGCATAGCCTCTCTTACCACCCACACTGCAGGGTTTTGATCTCTACAAATAACAATTGATGAAGACCTAGAAAGAATTGAAACCCCTATTAGCCATTTAGAAAAGTCTCTAACCTCACTCTCTGAAGTTGTGTTACGAAATAGAAGGGGACTAGATCTCCTTATCCTACAATAAGGCCGTCTCTGTGTAGCTCTGGGGGAGGAATGCTGTTTTTATGCTGACCACTCCGGTGTAGTCTGGGACTCTATGTCTAAAGTCAGAGAGGGTCTAACAAAAAGAAATAGAGAACGAGTAGCTAACAAGAGTTGGTTTGAAGCTTGGTTTAATAAATCCCCTTGGTTGACAACCCTGATCTCCACTATAATGGGTCCCTTGATTATTTTACTTCTTTTACTCACCATTGGCCCTGCATCATAAACAGATTGGCACAGTTTATAAGAGACCATCTCAACATTGTGCAAGTTATGTTTCTGATGCAAAGTTATGCCCAACTTTAATAACAAGAAATACTGTTTTGTTACTCTAACCCAATACTTATCTGCTTCTGTAAATTGCTTGCCAGACATAAAGAAATGTAAGAGCTAAACTACAGTAGGCCCTTACTATGTCCTTGTTAGGCCGAGTTAGCATAATCACCGCCATGTTAGGGAATGCTGGGGCAAGTTAGCTTAATTGTTACCCTGTTGAGTCTTCAGGGATGGAGCCCACTTTGTTAGGGCCTCAAGGACAGAAACTAGGAGTCTGGGAACTCTCAGATAAGTGGAAAACAGGAGAGCTCAGCACCTCGAAGGCAAGGTCATCCAACCCCTTAGCTGAGAGCCCTTATCTAGACCGAGCAGGGGGTGAAAGCTGGACCCTTGTTTCTCATACCCCCCCTTCCTTTGTGTGTTACAGTCTAGAAAAGATCCTGAACTATAAAAGATCCCTTTATCTTAGGTATGGAGTCCTTGTGAAGGCCTGCTGTGACAGGCTGAAACTTGGACCCCAGCTAGCTGGAAAAATAAAAGCCTCTTTTGCAGTTGCATTGTTGTTGTCTTTTCTATGTCTCCATCAGTTAGACCGATCTCTGGACCCTTACAATAACTAAACCTATTTTTTTCTTATTTATTTTATTTTAAATTGTTCTTTATATACATCCAATCACATTATTTAGCTTACAAAGTGAACATTTCAATATGTGAACATTTCTCTCCAGTCCGGTGATGAAAATATCTTCAATCAATAACATCACACCTCCCCATCCCATCAATACTCTGCCTCCATACGCTTCCTCCAAACGTCCTTCCCTAGGCCCTGCTCAACCACACATACCACATCTGGCATTCACGCCCATCTCTTGTGTTTGTATACACTTAAGTCAATCAATTTCAGTCATAGAGTGCAGTGAACACGCTAGGTATATGAAAAATGGGGACATAAAATATCTTTCCCACATAGCCTGGCTTGCTCCACTCAGCAGTAAATCTTTAATATTTTTTCACTTTCTGTTAAAAGCCAGGGTTTTGTTGATTTTATGGCTGAATAGTATTTTAAGCCATTAATCCGTACGGGGGCCTTTGGGTTGGTTTCATGTCTTAGCAGTCATGAATAGTGCCACAATAAACATCGATGTGCAAGCAAGCACTTTTCCAATGAAGGCTTCTTCTGTCCTTTGGGTAAATACCAAGGAGTGGGATTGATTCATTGATCACATGGTAATTCTATTTGTAGATTTTTGAGAATCTCCAAATTGTTCTCCACAGTAGTTGGTCCAATTTACATGCCCATAAGCAGTGTAAAATAATTCCCCTTTCACCACCACCCCCAACACCCCGCCAACAATTATCTTTCTTTTTTTTTTAATCTTAGACATCCTGACTGGGGTTAGGTGGTACCTCCTTGTTTTTTTGGTCTGCATTTCCCTTACAATGAGGGATGTTGAACATTTTTTATATATTTTTTGGCTATTCGTATGTCATCTTTAGAGACTGTTTTTTCCAACTCCTTTTCATCCTTTTTCCAAACAGCTGCTTGAGTTCCTCTTGTATTTTGGTTATCAGTCCCTTACCTGATGCATAATTTACAGAAATATTTTCCCCTGCTGAGGGCAGTCAATTCACACTATTGACCGTGTCTTTTGCCACGCAGAAAATTCTTCTTCTGATGTAATCCCAATTTTCTATTTTGGAGATTATTTATTGACTGCTTTGGTGGGGGTAGGGTCTTATTTAAGAAGTCTCTCCCTATTTCAATGTCTCCCAGTTTCCCCAGTGTTCTCCAGGAACAGTTTTATGTTTTGAGGTCTTATAGTTAGATCCCTGATCCACCTTGACTTGATTTTTGTCAAAAGTGAGAGGTAGGGGTTCAGATTAATCTTTCTGCAGATGGAAATCCAGTTTTCCCAGCACCATTTGCTGAAGAGGCTTTCCTTTTTGCACTGGATTGACAGGTATCTTTTGTCAAAAGTTGAATGTATGTTTGAAAATTTATTTCTGGGGAAATAAATTGTTCCATATGTCTGTTTCTGGGCCAGTACCATGCTGTTTTGATTACCACAACTTTGTAGTATATTTTTGGATCAGGGAGTGAGATGCCACCCAGTCCACTCTTCTTGTGCAGCATTGTTTTGGTAATATGTTTTATTTTTTATGATTTCAGATGAATTTTATGATTGTCTTTTCTAGATCTCAAAAGAATGTGTCTAGTACTGTGATTGGCATTGCATTAAATATGTAGATTAATTTGGGTAGAATTGCCATTTTGATTATATTAATTCTTCCAATCCAGGAACATGGGATATCCTTCCACTTTTTTGTGTTGTTTTCAATTACTTTTTTTAGCTTCTCATAGTTCTCGTTGTGGAGGTCTTTAACTTCTTTGGTTAGATTTACTCCTAAATAACTTATACTTTTTTGGTTATGGTAAATGGAATAACTTTTTTCAGTTCTATCTCAGTCTTCCTGTTATTTATATAATAGAAATGCTATTGATTTCTGTATACTGATTTTATATTCTGTAACTTTACTGTAATCATGTATTACTTCCAGTAATTTTTCCATGAAAACCATTGTGTCTTCTATGTGTACAATTATGCCATTTGTGTATAGAGAGAGCTCCTCTTCTTTTCCTATTTAAATGCATTTTATTTCTTTTTCTCTTTTCTGATTGTGTTGGTGAGGACTTCTGGTACCATAATAAAAAGGAGTGGAAAAAGTGGGCATTCTTGTCTTGTTCCCATGGTTAGTGGGAAAGCATTCAGGTTTTCTTCATTTGGGATGATGTTTGCTATTGGTTTTTCATAGATGGCTATTATTTTGTTGAGTAATGGCCCTTTTATGCTGATTTTGCTGAGAGTCTTGATCATAACTGGATGTTGTATCTTGTCAAATGCTTTTTCTGCATCAATTGATATGACCATGTGGTTTTTATCTTTATTCCTGTTAATATGATGTATTACATTTATGGTTTTGCATATATTGAACCAACCTTCCCTTTCCGGAATAAAGCCTACTTGATCATGGTGTCTTATTTTTTTAGTACGTTGTTGGATACGATTTGCTAGTATCTTGTTGAGAATCCTTGCATCTATATTCATCAGAGATATTGGTCTACATTTTTCTTTCCTTGTCCTGTCCTTATCTGTTTTGATGATAAAGGTGCTAGAGGCTTCATAAAATAAATTAGGGAGACATTCACCCTTTTGGATCTTTAGAAATAACTTGAGCAGAATGTAGGTTAACTTATCTTTGAAAGATTTTCAAAATTCAGAGGTGAATCCATCAGGACCAGGGCTTTTCTTTATGGGGAGGTGTGGGAGGCTGTGCACCAGCGAGTCTGCTGAGGCCATTTTTCATGAGTCTCTTACTATTGCCATCTTAGGCTCAGAGAGCAAACAATTACAAAGGCCACAACTGGCTCCCTTTCAAAAACCTCACCTTC
>NW_006204675.1:207817-208233 GCF_000334495.1 Tupaia belangeri chinensis | reverse complement strand
GTGCTGCCTACAATAAAGAGACGACCCTGAAGAGACACTGCGTCGTCTCTGTGCTGTGATAGTGTGCCGTACGTCCCGTCTCTCACTCCTTCCCTCAGGAAACCTGTTCCACTGTCTCGCGGGACGAGACAGGGAGGTTATTTATTACCAATTCAATATCCTGGCTTGTTATGGGCCTATTCAGACTTTCTATATCCTCCTGGCTCATTCTTGGTAGATGATATTTGTCCAGAAATTTGTCCATCTCATCCAGATTGTCTTGTTTCTTAGAATATAGATGTTCCAAGTATCCTCTAATGATGCTGTTACTTTCTATTATGTCTGTTGTTATATTACCATCTTTAATGCAGATTTAATTCACCTGGTCCTTTCTGTCTTCTTTTTCTTTCTTTTTTTTTTTTTTTTGAGAGGCTTTT
>NW_006204675.1:197594-207597 GCF_000334495.1 Tupaia belangeri chinensis | reverse complement strand
TTTTCTTAATAAGTCTCACTAGTGGTGTATTGATTTTGTTCATCCTTTCAAAAAACCAACTTTTACTTTCATTTATTTTCTGTATAGTACGTTTATTTTCTATTTCATTTATTTCTGCTCAGATGTTTATTATTTCCTTTCTCCTGGAGTTTTTGGACTTTTTGCTATTGCTTTTCCAATTCTTTGAGGCATGTTGTTAGGTGATCCATTATTCTTCTTTCCATCTTCTTCTTATGTGGACTAATTGCTATGAACTTCCCTCTTATGACTGCTTTAGCAATGTCCCAAAGATTATGGAAACTCTTTTTCTCATGAGCAATTGTTTCCATGAATCTTTTGTTTTCAGTCTTTATTTCTTAATTAGGAGTGGAGTCATTCAGAAGTAGGTTATTTAGTTTCCATGTATTTGGTTATTTTTGAGGATTTCTCTTGATATTAAAATCAAGTTTAATTCCATCATGGTTGGAGAAGATGCTGCACATATTCTATGCCTTGGAATCTGTAGAGGTTTGCTTTTTGCCCTATGATGTGGTCAGTCTTCGAAAATGTTCCATGTCATGGTAAGAAAAACGTTTTTTGGATGGAAAGTTCTATAGATGTCTGTTAAGTTCATTTGATTTATGGTATCATTTAGATCTTTGACCTCTTTAGCTATTTTTTTTTTTTTGGCCTAGATGATCTGTCCAGAGGAGATAGTGCGGTGTTAAGATCTCCAACAATTAGTGTGTTGCAGTATATTTTTCCTTTAGATCTAACAGTCTTTCCTTCACATATTTAGATGCTCTTGTGTTAGGTGCATAGATATTTATAAGCATTATATCTTTTTTATCTATAGAGCCTTTAACTATGATATAGTGCCCTTCTTTGTATTTTCAGTTTTTGTTTTAAAGCCTATTTTGTCAGAAATTAGTGTCACAACTTTAGCTCTTTTTTGATTCCCATTTGCATGGAAAATCTTTCTTCCAACCCTTCACTTTCAGTCTATGTATGTCTTTTTTCCATGAGATGGGTTTTCTGTAAGCAACAGATAGAGGGTTTCTATTTTCTTATCGATTCAGTCAGTCTGTGTCTCTTGATTTGAGAATTTAATTAATTAATATTCAATGTTATTATTGATGTTACAGGATCTGCTCCAATGTTTAAATTGGCCATTGTCTTAGTTGCCTTTTATTTCTTTGTTTCTGGCTGTTAATTCCTTAGTTTTTTTTGAACTGTACTTTCTTGTACTTTCTCAGGGTTTTTTGAAGAACTGGTCTGCTGATGACAAATTCTTTCAGGTTTTGTTTGTCTGAGAAGATTTTATTATTATTTTTTTCCATATGAAAGATAATCTTGCAAGAAGTCTTTGTTGAAATTTTTTCTCTTAAAACTTTCAATACATCTTCCCATTATTTCCTTGTTTGCACTGTTTCTGTTGAGAGATCCAGTGTTATCCTGATGGGATGGCCTTGGTAAGTCACTTCTTGTTTCTCTCTTGCCAGTTTTAGTATCATGTTTTTATCTGTGGTCTTAGATAGCCTGGGTAAGATGTGCTTGGGGGATGATCTTCTGGGGTTGATTCTATTTGGAGTCCTTTGTATTTCTTGGGTCTGGAGGTTTGAGTGCCTCTCTAGACTTGGGGAAATTTTCTTTCAGGATTTTATGGAATAGATTTCCCATACCATTGTTAGTTTCTTGGCCTTCAGGGATGCCAATTATTCTGATGTTTGGGCTTCTAATTTAGTCTAGTATTTCTCATATGTGATCCTCTTGGTTTTTGTTGTTGTTGTTGTTGTTATTGTTTCTCAATCTTTTTTTTTTCCCTAAGCCAGAGGTTTTATTTTTTTCCATCAGAGATTTGATCTTCAGCATGGTCTAATCGACTCTTAATAGTTCAAGAGAGTTTTTTTATTTTCTGTATTACAGATTTTATTTCTAATAGTTCCACCTAATTCTTTCTCAGATTGTCCATTTCTCCTTTCATATTATGGAAGAACTTCCTAATGTCCTGTATTTCATTGTCTCATTTCTGTTTGAACTCACAGAATTTGGTCACCATGAATGTTCTATTCTATATCTATCATTTTGGTAACACCCTCCATATTTATAAGAGATGGAGGGGAGTTACCATTTTCCTTTGGTGGAGACATATTTCTTTGTTTATTGAGACCTGAGGCTCTTCTTCTACTTCTAGCCTTAGGAAGATGTATTCACTTTTGAGTACCTCTTATGGGTGAGTTTCTCCAACAAGGAGTGTGTTTCCCTTTTGCTAGAAATTATGTTTGCTTAAGTCACTCTTCTGTTGTTTTTACTAATGTGGTCTTACAAGTGGTACTCTACTGAGATGTCTGAAAAGCAGTATCTTCCTTTTCATAGTTAGATCAGTGCAAGGGACGATCCCAGAAAAACTTGCATTACTAGGGAATTTCAGATATCTGGTTCTAGAACTGTCTAGGCCCTCTGGCAGGGTGGAAGATGAAGAGGGGAGAATAATATAAGACAAAATAAAAGACAACAGGAAACAATTTTAAAAAGAGGCACGTGTGGTTCACAATTTCACCAGAGGCCTGTAGCTGAACCTGCTTCCTGCTGCAGGGGAAATGACAGTCTGTTGAAGGAGGCAGAGGTGGTTATTAACAAGAGAATGGAGAAACACAAAGAAAAACAAAAAGCAGAAAATTTCTTACCTACCTAGGGGGACAGGTCTTGGGCTGGGGAGTGTGGAAATGAGGCTGGGACATGTGGTGTGTCTGCCTCAGTATCCCTTGCTGGCTAGAGGCCTGTAGCTAAACCTGCCTCCAGCTGCAGGGGAAATTACAGTCTGTAACTAAATCTATTTTTAAAAATAAATATGTTTTTGAATTATCTTGGCTGCTATTTAATGGATTTGCTTTAATTTTCTGGGTTTATAACTGAATCTCTAGTAATTGCTATGGTAGTGTCAAAGCATAAAACTCGCTAGTACAATAGAGCATGTAGTCAAATTTCGAACATTATGATACTGAATTATAGGTGTGTAAAATATATATACTTCTACCTTAAAGGTTAAGAGATAAAACCATTACAAATAATATAACAAAAATAATTTTTAAATATTTTGCCATAGAGTGTATGTAGTCATTTGAGAAACAGAGTGAGGCAGTGAGACAAAAAGTGAGATCTCTTGCACCTGTGGATGTCTGTACTTTTCAATTCTCCCTCTGTGATTATGAGCATGCACACACACACATGCCCAGTGTGTTTCAGGCTGCTAGGAAGGAGGCTCAAACTGCAATCAGCCATATGGGAGTCCAGTGATTTAACTACCTCACCACCTACTAGCTCCTAACTATAATAACTTTAGCAGATATACAAATAAATAATTGCAGTCACAACATCAAAACTAAAAAGAAAATAAAAATAAAAATGGAGGGACCAGCAATTAGTGTAATGGCTATGTCACTGGACTCCCACGTAGTCAACCGCAGTTTGAGTCCTGGACCCAATGGCTTAAACTCACGCTGGATGCGTGTGTGTGAGTGCCCAAAATCCCGAGAGGAGAATGGAGGAGAAGGGATTGTGGCGAGACCATCCCCACAGGGGGTGATTTCTCGCTTTCTGTCTCTATGTCTCTCTTTGTCTGTCTGGCAAGTGCACATGCCCTATAGTGAAAATCTCTCAAAAAAAAAAAAAGACTTCTAAAGGTGGAAACCAGACAATAATTAAGCAAGAAATATTAAGTCTAATTGCTGGGACATCCTTGACCTAGAAAATTAGAAAAGCCCCTGCCATTTTCTTGAGTCAAAACCAAAATAAAACAAAAAAGGCATTTAGAAGAAGATTCCTCTACTAAACTGAGAACTAGTGTTTTCAGAAACTGAGATTGATAAAAATTTTCTGCTGAGAATTCACCCTCCAGGCCCCATTCTAGAGTGCAGAGGCAAAAGTGAAGGCCTTCAAAAGAAAAATCCTCCATTGGCGCTGAGAACTATGTGTTATACAGTTTTTGTATTTTAAATATTTTTTAATAATTTTTATTTTTTTATTTCTGTTTTCTTATCCTTTTTCTTTTATATTCATCATTTTGCTGCTCAGCCTCCATACACTGACTGTCTAGACAAGTCTAACTGAACCATAGACAAACATTTGAATACTCATAGGGTCAACATATTCTTCAATTCCCACTGAATCTGCCACATAAAAGGTGGAAAAATAAGAACAGCCAAAGGATTGCAGATTACCTCCTACATGCCACTAAATGCTCACATCTGACTTCTAGAAATTCGGAAGAAACAAATAACCCATCAGATGACCGAGGCACAAGAAATATGAGAAATTAAAAAAAATCTTTTTTTCAAAGGATATGAATAACTCTTCTTTATCCAAAGACAGTGTAATGGAAGTCACAGAAATGTCTGATAAATAATTTAGAATATTCATGGTGACAAAGCTAACAGAGATGAAAGACAAGAGAAATAATGAACTAAAGAAGAAAGAAGCCAATGAGTTCCAGGAGATGAGGAAGTTCTTGTGAGGGCTGAAAGGAAATACACACCATAAAAAAGAATCAAACAGAACTGTTGTAGATGAAGGTTATAAGACAGGAAGTCAAAACCTTCTTTGAAAGTATTAAAAGCAGACTAGATTATACAGAAGATTATAGCTCAAATGTAAAATCACTGGACTAGAAGTCTCCACCATGAAATCTGAGAACATAGTCCTCTTAATGAGAATAATATACAAGAAATACTAGATTCCATTAAACATCTAAACATTCAGATCATTGGAATCCCAGAAGGTGAAAACATTAATAGTGGCAATTATAATCTATTACATGAAATCCTGGAAGAAATCTTTTCAAACTTGTAGAATCATTCAAAGATCCAGACCCTAGAAATACTGAAGACTCCAAATAGAATCAAGCTAAGAAGATATTCTTGAAGACACATTATAGCCAGATTGACCAAAACCCTAGACAAAGACAAAATACAAAAATTGGCAAAAGAGAAATATCCAATTTCCTACATAGGATATCCCATCAGGCTAAGAGCAGACTTTTCATCAGATACAATGAGAAGAAGAAAAGGATGGGAAAATATACTCAAAGTGTTGAGTGAAAAACAATTTCAACTAAGAATACTATATACAGCAAGGTTATCCTTCATATGGGAATAGAAAACAAGAACATTCTCAGGTAAACAAAACCTGAAAGAATTTACCAACATTACACCAGTTTCCCAAGAAGTTCAGAAGGGAGTGCTATCTTGAGAAAACTAGTCAGATACACAGATATGAGAGTTCTAAAACTACTAAGGAAATGGCCAGCCTAATGGTAGGGAAAAGTGCAGAGTTGAATGTCATCTTTGAGAATTTAAATGAAAAGTCTGGACTACAACAGAAAATAAGTATAAGAGTTTGAACTGGTGAAATAGAATTTTATGACTTTTGGTATCAGCAGTTGGCATACTGGCTATGTCACTGGACTCCTATATAGTCGACCACGATTCAAGTCCTGCACACAGTGGCTTAAACTCACACCAAATGCATGTGCATGTGTGCCCAAGATCCTGAGAGGAGAATGGAGCAGAAGGGATTGCATGGCCATCCCTCTTGGGGAATAAATTCTTGCTTTCTGTCTTTCTCTGTCCTTCGAGCAAACGCAAGCACCCTATAGCAAAAAACTCTCAAAAAAATGTGTAACATTTAACTAAAACATTAATTATCCTCTTCTATACTTTGTTTTCCAGTGTTAAAGAGTTTTATCTTGCCTTGAATTGTGGAAAACCCCAAATGCCTACTATTTGAACATAATTCTAACCTCTTTTCTTTCAATGAAATTTAGGAAAAAATAAAGAAATGGGAAGCAACTGAAGACACAAGAGTCAGTGTGAGATGAGAATGGGAAATGGTAGGGGGAAAAAAAGAAAAAAGAAATGAAAAATTATTTGTTGATGAAAACATTTATGAGTAAGCTACTATACAGTGTATCAGTATATTCTGGATGGGAAATCACATTTTGTATGCCATGATAATGTTCAGTGAATAATTATAAAGAAATTTAAAATAAAAAGAGATTCTCAACTACACCTAAAATAAAAAAGAAAGATATTGTAAATTATTTTCACCACCTTTCAATGTTTGAGAAGTGACAAGTTTGATGAAACAGCTTTTAAAAAGACAGTCACTACTCCAGTTCTTCCTTCTTATTTTTATTTATTTATTTATTTATTTATTGTGCATGTGCTCGCCAGACAGAGACAGTGAGAGACAGAAAGTGAGAAATCACCCCCC
The DNA here is from genome assembly GCF_000334495.1 of Tupaia belangeri chinensis. Lineage (NCBI taxonomy): Eukaryota > Metazoa > Chordata > Mammalia > Scandentia > Tupaiidae > Tupaia > Tupaia belangeri. The sequence goes on along the minus strand of NW_006204675.1, from coordinate 201,348 downwards.
TAGGGGGAATGGCCATGTCTCAATCCCTTCTCCTCCATTTTCCTCTCAGGATCTTGGGCATGCACGCATACATGCCCAGAATGAGTTTTAAGCCACCGAGTCTGAGAATCGAACTGTGGTCGACTACATGGGAGTCCAGCGACATAGCCATTATGCTAACTGCTGGTCCCACTACTCCAGTTCTTAATGTGAGAACAGTACTCATCAATAAATTAGGGGCAGTACTGCAGCACCTGAGTACAAACCATGTAATTGACAATCCAGAAGGTGAAGAAAGTAGGCTAATTATTTTGAATTTCCTATATAATGTATTCTTATGATTCCTTTGAGAAAACAGAACTCAGTATTTTAAAGCAACTTAATATCAATCCACAGATATTTAAATATAATTTGGAATTAACTAATGAAAACTTTAAATCTTCACAGCTCTGTTTCCTTAAGGTAAAGATGTGACCTCGGGATTTAGCAATGTTGGAACTGTCACACACTTGAAACTTTAAGACGTTCAATCTATTTCAAGCATTTAATCAGCCAAGTTATAATTGACAAATATCTAATAAACACCTCAACAGTAAATAAAATAAATAATATTAATGTTACATATAAAAAATTTCATCTGGAAGTGTTATGTGAAGAAAAACACTTTATTACTTTATTATGAAATTTTAAAAAAAAAAAAACAACCTTGCCTATGAATTTGATTTTTCAAAAGCCTATTGGAATCTTTCCTCCAGTGAGCATAGCCATATCCAGAACTTCACATACCTAGTGAAATTCTATTTGATATCTTGCTGGAGTTGGGACCTTTGCTATTCCACTAGAGAAGAAAAACTTCACTCTATTTGTTACTGATTACAGTTTTGAATCCCATAAATGGCTGTTACACAACTGGATTAAATAATTTTCCATCCAGATTCATTTCTAGTGAGCGAGACTACCTCTGTATCCTTCTCTTCATCTTTCTGTCTCTCCCTGTATCTCTGTGTCTCCCTATGTCTTTTAATTATTTTTATAAATTTATTTAAGATCAAGAATTCTCTGAGTTCTCAAGCCTCTTTTTTATCATCCTAATTTGTGCCTTTCCCCTCCAATTAGGAGTAGCACAAATGCAGGGCATCCTGCGGTGGCTAATGAAATGAAATGGTGAAATATGGCTATCAGGGAGCAAAAATGAAAATCTTCAGCTGAGACTCTTCCCTCCAGATTTGTTCTCCATCTCTCTGCCTCTCTCTGTCTCCCTGGGTCTTCAGGTATCTTTTATTTTTTAATTTTTTAAGGTATAGTATTCTCAGGGCTCTCAGCCTCTGCTTTATCATGCTAATTAGTGCCTTTCTCCATCCCATTTAAGAGAGCCACAAACCCAGGTCATCCTGAGATGGCTATTGAACTTGAGCTATAAAATATTGCTTTCAGGGACTAAAAATGAAGAACTTGTACTGAGACAGCTTCCTCCAGATTAATTTCTAGTTGGTAGGGCTACATCTATATCTTTCTCTCCATCTGTCATCTCTCTCTGTTTCTCTGGGTCTCCCTGTTTCTTTTAGCTTTTTAAATGTATTTTCTAAGTTTAGTATTATCTGGGTTTTCAAGCCTCTCTTTTATCATTCTAATTTGTGCCTTTACCCATACCATTTAGGAGAGGCATAAACCCTCACCCATCTTGAGATGGTTACTGAACTTGAGCTATGAAATATTGTTTTCAGATATAAAAATTTATCTTATTGCTGAGAATTCTCTCTCCAGATTTATTTTTACTGGGTAGGGATATCTCTGTATCCTTTTATCCATCTCTCTGTCTCTTTGTGTCTCCCTGTATCTTTAATTAACTCAATTTTTTTTAAAGATAAAGTATTCTCCAGACTCTCAAGCCCTTCCTTTATTGTGCTAATTTGTGCCTTTCTCCATCTCATTAAAGAGAGGCACAAACCCAGACCTATCCTAAGATGTCTACTGAACTTTAACTATAAAATATTGCTTACAGGGGCTAAAAATAAAGATCTTCTGCAGAGACTTCTCCCTCTAGATTTATTATGACTGGGTAGGATTTTCTCTATATCCCTCTATCCATCTCTGTCTCTTTTTTTCTCCCTGTGTCTTTTAATTTTTTAATTTTTTTCCTTTCCCTTTTTAGCTAAAGTATTCTTATGGCTCTCAAGTTGTTTAAAAATTTTAAATAAATTAAATTCCTCATTCCATTTAGGAAAGGCACAAACCCAGGTCCATCCTAAAATGTCTACTAAATTTTATTTGTAATATATTGCTATCAAGGAATAAAAATGGATATTCTGTTGATAATTTTTCTTCCAAATTTATTTCTAAGGGTAGGGCTACCTCTGTTTCTAACCATCTCACTGTCTCTCTGTTTTGCTTACTGTGTCTTTTAATTTATTTAAGGAAAATATTTTCTGCTCTCAAGATCTCATTTTCTGTGGTAATTTGTGCCTTTAAAAACTCCATTTAGGACAGGCATAAGCTCAGGCCATGCTGAGATGGCTACTGAACTTGAGCAGTAAAATATTGCTTATAGGGACTGAACTGAAGAACTTCTAGTGAGGTATCTTTCTCCATATTTATTTCTAGGTGGTAGGGCTAACTCTATTCTTCACTCCATTTTTCTATCTTTCTCCATCTCTCTCTGTCTTCTTGTGTCTTATAATATTTATTCTTTTTTTTTAGGTAAAGTATTTTCTGGGCTTTAAAGACCCTCCATTATCATGCTAACTTATGCGCCCCCACCCAATATCCATTTAGGAGGGGCACAAAGCCAGATTAATCCTTAAGTGGCTACTAAATTTGAGCTATAAAATATTCCTTTCAGAGACTATAAATGAAGATCTTCTACTGAGACTTCTTCCTTCAGATTTATTTCTATTTGGTCAGTGCTACCTCTGTATCCTTCTCTCTTTCTATTTGTGTCCCCTGTTCTTTTTATTTTTGTTTTAACTTTTTTTAAGCTAAAGTATTCTCTGGATTCTAAAGCCCCTCATTTATCATGCTAATTTTACCTATACCCACCCTATCTAGAAGTTTAAACCCAGGCCAATTCTGAAATGCCTATTGAACGTTAGCCCTAAAATACTGCTTTGGGGGACTAAAAATGAAGATATTCTGCTGAGAATTCTCCTCTGCTGAGACTTCTCCATACACAATAGTGTCACAATATAGTTTTTAGCCATCTTATGTTGTTGCCCTGCCTCTATATTTTTATCTCTGTCTTTCTGTCTGTGTCTCCCTATGTCTTTTAATTTTTGGAAATTTTTTAAGGTAAAGTATTCTCTGAGCTCTAAATTTCCTCTTTTATTATGCAAATTTGTGCATTCTCCAACATTTAGAAAAGGTACAAAACCAACTCCATTCTGAGATCTCTATAGCACTCGACCTATGAAATTTTACTTTCAGAGACTAAAAGTGAAGATCGTCTGCTGTGACTTCTCTCTTCAGTTTCATTTCTAGTGGGAAGAGCTACCTCTGTATTCTCTCCATCTCTCTGTCTCTCTGTTTCTTTGTGTATCCCTGTGTCTTTTAATTATATTTTTTAAGTAAAGTATTCTCTGGACTCTCAGGCCTTTTCTTTATAATTATAAAGTGTGCCTCTTCCCTCTAATTAGGAATGGCACAAAGCCAGGCTCAAACCTGAGATGGGTACTGAATTTGAGCTGTGAAATATTGCTTTCAGGAAATAAATGGAGATCTGCTGACATTTCCTTCTCCAAATTTATTTCTAGTGGGTAGGGTTGCCTCTGTATTCTTTCAT
>NW_006204675.1:193729-197409 GCF_000334495.1 Tupaia belangeri chinensis | reverse complement strand
CTCTGGGGATCTTGAGCATGCTCGCACACGCCCCCGGAGTGAGTTTTAAGCCACCGGGTCCGGGACATGAACCACGACCAACTAGCCATTATGCTAACTGCTGGTTCCCTCTCCCAGTGTCTTTTACACTGCTGGTGTGAATGTAAATTGGTCCAGCCACTGTGGAGAACAATTTGGAGTTTTCTCAAAAATCTACAAATAGAACTGCCATGTGATCCAGCAATCCCAATCTTTGATATCTGCCAAAATGACAGAAGAACTCTTCATTGGAAAAGTGCTTGCACAGTGATGTTTATTCTGGAACTATTCATGATTGCTAAGACATGGAACCAACCCAAATGCCCCCATACAGATAAATGGATTGAAAAGTTGTGGCACATATACACTATGGAATACTATTCAGCCATAAAAAAAAAAAAAATCACCCTGGCTTTAGAAAGAAAGTGGAAGAATATGTAAGATTTACTGCTGAGTGAGGCAAGCCAGGCTATGAAGGAGGGATTGTATGTCCCTACTTAATGTATACTGAGTGTCTGCACTCTATGACTGAAACTGATTGACCCAAGATTTTGCAAACACAAGAGATGGGGGTTAATGCCAGATGTGGTGTGTGTGAAGAAGTGGGACCTAAGGAAGGACATTTAGAGGAAGGATACAGGCAGAGCATTGATGGGGAGGTGTGGTATTATTGGTTGAAGATATTTTGACCAATTGGACTGGGAAGAAATGTTCACATATTGGCATGTTCACTTTGTAAGCTAAATAATGTTATTGAATGTATATAAATTTTTTGTTAGTTTTAATGTAAAGGATTCTCTGGGCTCTCAAACTCCTCTTTTATTGTACTAGTTTGTGCCTTTCCCAGGTCATATAGAGGAGGCACAAACCCAGACCCATCCTGAGATGGCTACTGAACTTTTTACCTAAAATATTGATTTATAGACAAAAATAAAGATATCCAGCTGAGACATTGTGGTAGGCAGTTAGTCATGAGTGGACAACCCTAACAGAAAAGTGAAAGCCTCACCCAGTCCTGGGCACCAGGAGGGTGAGGCAATTTGCCATCTTCCTTCCTTGGGGCTTGAGGGAAGTATACAGGGATAATTTGTAGATTTTTCTCTTATCAAGAAGACCCGGGAACCAGCAGTTAGTGTAATGGCTATGTTGCTGGACTCCCATGTTGTTGACTGCAGTTCACATCCCAGACCCGGTGGCTTGAAACTCATGCCAGGTGCATGTGCTGTGTACCCAAGATCCCAAGAGGAGAGTGGAGGAGAAAGGATTGTGGTGTGGCCATCCTCCCTGGGGGGTGATTTCTTGCTTTCTCTCTCTATGTCTGTCTCTGTCTGTCTGGCGAGCACACACGCCCTATAGTGAAAACCTCTCAAAAAAAGAAAAAAAGACCCAAGCAAGCATTTTGGTCAACACCCTAATTGCCACTAGGTCAACGCCCTAATTCCCACTAGGACAATAAATTAGGCAGTCTAATTAAAAAACCTGGCTCACACTGGGCATGTGCAATAGGTCATCAAATTCCTCATTTTGTTGTAGAATACCACCAAATGAAGGACCACTAAAGCCAAATTAAGTTTAAAGGGAGTCTTTATTAGCTGGCTAGCAACTACAGTCTGAGGCTCGAGGGTGGTTGGGGGGTGCTGAGAGAGCCAGAACTGTAGCCGGGACTGAAGGTGGAATAATCTTTTCATAGGCAGTCAGTTATCAGGGGTTTCTATGCAAGTAGTTACAGAAGCTGAATCAAGCAGGTTAATTATTCCTAGAGGAGTGGTATTTCCATGCAAGTAGTTACATTGTTAAACAAAAGGGTTTTGGGCTAGTTAGCAAAGACAGTAGGTCAGGATGTTGTCCTGATATGGTTTTCTATACCGTTAGCGCAAGCTATTTTCTCATGGGAAGAGCAAGCAGGTTTACAGAAGCAGACAGCCATGTTAGAGTAAGGGAACAAAATGAACAAACAGATGTTCCTGTGCAAGATCTAGTATGCAGCCTTCCACAATTCCTTACCTGTGAGAAAAATGCCCAAGTGCAGGAGAAAATGCATGGATTTGAATTTAAATGAAGGACATAGATAATATGACAGACCTCCCAACAATAAATATTCATGATCACCTCTAGTAATAAACATAACAATTTACCAGTTTGAAACACGGTTGCCACCTGGCAATCTGTCCAACCAAGAGCCTTTTGGGTGTACTTTCTTTTCTTTCCTATTAAATCTTTTCTACCTACTTCTTTCATGGTTGTGGTTTCATTTTGTGCCTAGGAACAGATTTCTAATTTTAGTGATCTGGTCCCAAAGAACCAAGGACTTCACAATGCAGCTTGACATTCTCCTATCCATTAACATTTTTGGTTCCGTGACTCAGATTGTGCCTTCCAGACTGGTCTCTCCCAACTGCAACCACTGAATCTTCCATTTGAACATCAGATGAGGTCTGAGTATAAACCACACTATGCTTCACTGTGCTTTCTGAGGTCTCTAGAACTAACTTCTGACTGCTTTTTCTTCTGAGTATTGGATTTCTGGAGCCCTGGGTAACCCATCTCCTTCCTAGTATTTTTTTTTTTCAAATCTACAAATTTTGGGAGTTTGCTAACAATAGCTTCTCTGAAATTGTTTTTAAAATTATTTTATTATTTTTTAAATTTATAATTGCATTTGTTTATTCACCGTAAGTTATGTACAGGCTTGAAGAAATTGAATATTCATAATGAAGACATCTAATTTCTATCTTATCATCAAAAAAGAATTAGACATTATAATGCCTTGGTCATACTTGCAGGTTTTTTTGGTAGATGGCATTTTGCCTCTTTAAGATGCCTTTTCATACTGGTGAGCATGAGGAAGGGGTTTTGACCTCTGACAAGTCTCACATGATGCTGGAAATCGGTCCAGGAAAGAGGTTTTAAGTCTCCTTTCAGACTTCCCAGGGAGAAGACTGGGAATCCTCTCAGAGGAACTCTTTCAAAAACGGTCCCAGGCTTTGGGATGTGATATTTAGAGGCTCATGGGCCCTCAGATATGTGCACTAACTCTGTGGGTATGAGGGGAGGTGTCTCCCTCCATTCTTTTGACTCCAGGCAGCTAGTGCAACCTGCTGGTCGGCTAGTGCAAACTGCTGGAGGTCTGTTACTTGGATTGGTTCTGCAGGGATACCTAAGGCCTTTCTAGGCATTCCTCTAAATTTCATTCTTCATTTTTTGATTCTGATAGAATACCCACTGGGTGCATCCTCTCTCACTAGGGTCAGTTTGACCCTCAATCTCTCAAAATAAGGAGGCTCATTTTCCTTGGTAATACTGCATGGTCACAATACAAGTTGCTGGAGGGAATAATTTGGCCAATAAATGAGACCTTAGATTATCATTCCATTTTCCAACTAGATAATCTATGTAGAAACCATGGAAAGTGGACTGAGGTGCCCTACATTTATGCTTTTGTGGCCCTCAGATCTAACTCAAAGCTTTGTCTGGGCCGTATTTCACCAGCTACTTCACCCATCAAAACTCTTCCTTCCTCACCTTTCCCAGAGACAGTAAAACAGGACTTAAAACCTGAGCCTAAAACTCTAACCCTAGCCTTTTAATTCACAGAGTTAAAACAAACAAACAAACAAACAAACAAACAAACAAACAAAAAAAAACTATCCTTAGGACCTAGC
>NW_006204675.1:180360-193673 GCF_000334495.1 Tupaia belangeri chinensis | reverse complement strand
AAAAAAAAAAAAAAAAATGAAACAGGCAGGCTCAATTAATTGCTACTTTGGTTGGGCAAAAGTAACCTCCTGGTCACCCTAGGATATCTCTAGTGACCTGCAATCACTGTCAGAATCCTGGACACAAGAAGAATTGCTATCTACTAAAGCCATCACAAAATCCTTGCCCCATATGTGGCCAACCAAGCCACTCCAAGCCACTGGACCATAGACTGGCTGGTGAGTTCTGGGACTCATGGGTCAGACCCTGAAGAGGCCTCACAGTGGCCCTCCTATGAGGATGCCCTCCACTCCAGTCAGCTCCCACGACTGGCTTCAACATCATGGGATTGGAGCCTAGGGTGACCTTGGACATGCCAGGTAGGATCCATACTTTTTAAATTGACATGAGTGCTGCCTACTAAGTATTTACTGCTTGTGCTGGAGCCCCCTCCTCTTAATCTCATCTCATTGTGGGGGTATCAAGTAAACTTGCTCATTGCCCTCTAACACCAGCTCTTTGCTGTACTTAGGAGGACATAGTTTTCTCCCATCAATTTCTAATTATACCTCGATGCCCTATGCCCCTCATTGGAAGGAATATCCTCAGTAAGCTGGATGCTCAGTTAACACTGAGACATAGCACATCTGCCTTTTTGGAACTGTTATTAGACCCTGATCCTGAAATACATCAACAAAACAACCTCATTCAGGAAATCAATCCAGAAATCTGGACAATAGAGACACCAGGAAGGGCAAAAACAGCTATCCTTGTTAAAATTAGGCTTACAGATCCTAATACCTTCTCACATAAAAAAAAACAATACCCACTTAAACCTGAGGCCATTCAAGGGCTTTAGCCAATAATTACCAGACTCCTACAGGCTGGCATTTTACCTCCCTGTGAGTCACCCTATAACTCTCCCATTCTAGTGGTAAAAAAGTCCACTAGAGAATATTGCCTCGTCCAGGACCTCAGAGCTATAAATGAGGCAGTTATTTCCATTCATCCAATGGAGGTAAACCATTACACTATTCTGAGAGAGGTGCCCCCAGATCCTCATTGGTTTTCAGTTTGAAATTTTAAGAATGCTTTTCTTGGGGGACCAGCAGTTAGTGTAATGGCTATGTTGCGGGACTTCCACATAGTCAACCATGGTTCGAGTCCTGGACTGTCTATAGACAGTAGAGATAGTGTAATACACACCACACACACACACACACACATACCCCATGTCTGACCCTCTGCCCTTTCCCACTCTCTTATTACACTATCTCTACTGTCTATAGTTGTCTTCAATTCCTTTTCTCCCAACATTTTGTTGATCACACAATATCATAAGTAATTTAACTACTTTCAACAGCAAGTTCAGCTGATGATTTCAAGAAAAGCAGTTTTGAACTCGTAAGGATATTTCCTTGAAACTTAAAGCCTAAAAACAGGTTAGTATTCTGTTCAAATAGCAGGTACATGAATCTATTGACAACTCAAGACAGAACAAAAATCCTTATAACTGGACAATATAGCATAGAAGAAAAGCAGGAATATTTTAGTCAAGTCACAGAATGCTATTTCATCAGTTAAGTCTCATGTACTTCATCTTTCTTCTGTTGAGGTTCAATCTTCCAAATTGAACTCTGGGATATAATACTCAACTCCAGACTTTGTCCCTACAACTAAGTTGCCCATTTTCTGATTTGTTTGTTTGTTTGTTTGTTTGTTATGAGAGCTTTTTTTCACTATAAGGTGTGTGCGCTCACCAGACAGACAGAGACAGAGAGACAGAAAGCAAAAAATCACCCCCCAGCGGGGATGGCCACACCGCAATCCCTTATCCTCCATTCTCCTCTCGGGATCTTGGGCATGCACACACATGCACCCGGCGAGAGTTTTAAGCCACTGGGTCTAGGATGTGAACCGCGGTCGACTATGTGGGAGCCCAGTGACATAGCCATTACGCTAACTGCTGGTTCCCCCATCTGATTTTTTGTAAAGTGTGAAATTCCTCTTTTAGATCTTGCATAAATTTCCTCACGTCCCGGAACTCTTCAACTCCTTTCTCCTTCCTCTTCAGCAGTTCATTGTCTCTCTCTCCTCTTCCATTTCTGTTACCTTTGCCATTATGAATATTCTGAATTCTTTATCAGACATTTTCATGATTTTCATTGAACAGTGTGTGAAGAGGAGTTATCCTTTTCCCTTGGAGGAGAGGCATTTTCCTGCTTCCCCATATTTCTTGTGGTCCTGCAAAGATTTCTCACCACCTGGTGGCTGATCAGTTTCTTTCCAAACTTGGAAGTTCAATCTGAGGGTCCAGGAGCATGCGGAAAAGAAAACACAGAGAGTGAAACAACAACAACAACAGCAAAAAACAGACAAGAAACAGAGAAAAAGAGAAGAAAAAGTGAAGAGAAAAACTTTTAAATAAAACTTAAAAAATAATAATAATATTCAAAACATTTCAATGAAACCACAAAATTAGAAACCAGAAAAATGCCTCACCTTAAAAATTTCTAAAAAGCAAAAATTAAAAAAAAAAGAGAAGACAGAGCCAGAGACAGAGGTAGAGAGAGACAAAGACACATGCAAAGGCAGGAGGCCTGAAAGGGGTCTTTCTACGACGTGAGTTTTGTATGCTGGAGGCCAAATTATCAGTGGGAAATCTTCATTCCTCTCTTTCCCCCAAAATGGCTAGAACGCAGGAGCTATGAAGGTCAACAATGAATCATTTTGAAGGGACTTCATGGCTCTTGTCACTTTAAAAGGCATTTTTTAATCCACCTCTGCAATTCTATATTTGTAGGCAAATTTATTAGGCAAATTTGCCAAGCTTGTGTACTATGCTCAGTAAATAATTTAAAAAGGAATATCCCTTCTCAATTGACCTCGCCAATTCAATGAGTTACAAATTTACACAAAATTATAAGACATATTTTGAACTTTATCTTTAAAGTTCAGTATTTGAAATTTTGAAAGTTGTTTGTAAACTGTCAAGAATTATGAAGTATGAACTAAAATTTTTTGCTATGCAAAGTAAATGTTTGTGGGAAAAATGTAAAAATAAATAAATGAAAGAAAATAAATAAATTTTAAAAAGAGCATCCTACCCTAAAGAGGACTGGTAGATTGATTTTACTCTAAAGTCTCCATCTCGGACCAGCAGTTAGTGTAATGGCTATGTCGCTGGACTCCTACATAGTCAACTGTGGTTTGCGTCTCAGACCCAGTGGCTTAAAACTCATGCCGAGTCCGTGTGCGTGCATGCCCAAGATCCTGAGAGGAGAATGAGGAGAAGGGATTGTGGTGTGGCCATCCTCCCTGGGGGGTGATTTCTCACTTTCTATCTCTCTGTCTCTCTCTGTCTGTCTGGCAAGTGCACGTGCCCTATAGCAAAAACCTCTCCAAAAGAAGAAAAAACAAAACAGATGTAATTCTTCGTTTTTGGTCTTCTTGAATCATTCCAAAGTGACAATGGACCTTCCTCTATATCACAGATTAGCCAAGGCACTGGGAATCAAATGTTTCTTACATTGTACTAGGAGGCCTCAAGCTTCAGATAAAGTAGAAAGAACCAATTGAACTTTACAGAGGATTTGGGGAAAATTACATTAGGAAACATCACAAAACTGGCTCTCTCCTTTCAATTGCTCTTCTCAGGATGAGACATGCCCCAAAGTCCTACCTTTCCCTGAGTCTTTATGAAATGTTATGTTGAGGACCTTTCTTTCACACAGACATAGTAACAGATGCAGAAACCAATGCCATCCAGCAATATGTAATTACACTTTATCAGGTCCAGAAGGCTCTCCAGTCTTATGGGACCAAGTCTTGCCAGCAGCTAACTCTCTGGGAATTAATCCTTTCCAGCCAAAAGACAAAGTACTGGTAAAAATCTGGAGAGACAAACATCCTAAAGATCAACCTCAGGCTATTTGGAAAGACCCCTATAGTGTTCTTCTTCCAATCCCTGCAGTAGTAAAAGTGGCAAATATCCCCACTTGGATCCACATTTCACAGATTAAGCTGGCTGCTGACCTGAGACCTGACCAGACTTCTCACACTTACACCTGTGAGTCTCTAGAAGACCTTTGATTTCTTTTCATGAAAAATTCTTCCCCAGCCTTCTTCCTCAGGGATTTATGACAACATTGCTTTCTTTTCAAGTTCTTTCTAATTTTCATACTCTCATTAATTATACTACTACGGTTTTAAATCTCTTATTGCCAAGAGCGGGTCCAGTTATAAAACTCATCTTAATTTTAAACTTTGGCCCTCTGTTGTTGTAGGCCCTTACTAAATTTGTTGCCAACGAAATGCAATCTATCTTTGTGTTACAAAAATATCAACCAGTGCCTAATATTATTAACCTCTCTCCTCTAGATCCCCCTGCCACAACCTTCCATGATTCATATGAGGATACCTCTGAATTCTCCGCTTAATCTTGGGGCTAGCCTGACAGAAAGCAAGGACTGAGGTTCTGACTCCCCACTCTTCAGCCCATTTGTCAGCTGGAAAAAGCTACAGAAGAAGAGACCTTTGTTCCATTTTCCCTGCATGATTTCAGGGTCTCAAGTGCTTGAGGGATAAATGTGGTAGTCACTGTGTTAGTCAGGAATGGGCAGCCCTAAGAGAAAAGTAAAAGGCTCACCTAGCTCCATGTGCCAGGAGGGTGAGGCAATTTGCCATCTTCCTTCCTTGGGGCTTGAATAAAGCATACAGGGATGATTCATAGATTTTTCTATTATCAAAAAGACCAAGCAAGCATTTTGGTCAACACTCTGATCCCCAAGTAAGCGTTGTGGTCACCCTAATTCCCACTAGGTCAATGACCTAATTCCCACTAGGACAACAAATTAATTATGCAGTCTAATTAAACAATCTGGCTCACACTGGGCATGCACAATAAGATAATCAAATTCATTATTCCTCATATCTGTGAGAAAAGTGGGTGAGTACAGGAGAAAATGCACGGATTTGAATTCAAATGTAGGACATAGGTAATATGACAGACCTCCCACCAATAAATGTTCATGATCACCTCTAGTAATAAAAGTAACAATTAACCAGTTTCAATCATGGTTGCCATCTGGCAATCTGCCCACCCAAGAGCCTTTTGGGTGTACTTTCCTTTCTTTCCTATTAAATCTTTTTTCTACCTATTTCATTCATGGTTGTGGTTTCATTTTGTGCCTAGGAACAGATCTCTAATTTTAGTGATCTGGACCCAAAGAACCAAGGACTTTACAATGCTGCTTGACATTCTCCCATCCATTAACATCATCTAACTCCAGAATTATTTCTAGTATTTAGGTCTACCTACCTCTATATCCTTCTCTCCATCTCTCTGTATATGTGTCTCCTTGTGTCTTTTAATCTTTTAAAAATATTTTTAAAGTCAAGTATTCTCTGAGCTCTCTGGCTCCTTCTTTATGATCCTGTTTGTGACTTTCTCCTCTTTAGGAGAGACACAAAACCAGACCCATCATGAAATGGGTACTAAACTTGAGCTGTAAAATATTTCTTTTAAAGATTAAAAATGAAGATCTTCTAGTGTGACTTCTCACTTCAGATTCATTTCTAATGAGTAGAGCTACCTCAATATTCTTCTTACAATGTCTTTGTTCTGTTTGTATTCCTGTGTTTTTCAATTTTTTTAAAGTAAAGTATTCTCTAGGATCTCAAGCCCTTTCTTTAACATGTTAATTTGTGTCTTCTAGTCTCTTTTAGAAGGAGCATAACCCAGGCTCATGATGAGATGACCACTGACCTTTATTGTAGAGTGCCACTGAGTGAATGACCAGCAAAGCCAGATTAAGTTTAAAGGGAGTCTTTATTAGCTAGCCAGAGACTACAGTCAGGTTCAGGTGGGGGGAGGGGCACCAAGAGTCAGAACTGTAGCCCAACTGAAGTTGGAGTAGTCTTTTTATAGGCAGTTAGTTACTAGGGGTTTCTATGCAAAAGTTATAGAAGCTGAATCAAGCAGGTTAATTATTTCTGAGGGGAGTAGGATTTCTATGTAAGCGGATACATTGTTAAACAAAAGGGTTTTGGGCTAGTTAGCAAAGATAGTAGCAGGTACAGGATATTGTCCCAGATATGGTTTTCTACATGGCTAGTACGAGCTATTTTCTCATGGGAAGAACAAGCAGATTTAAGAAGCAGACAGCCATGTTAGGGTAAGGGAACAAGATGGACAAACATTGTTCATGTGCAAGATCTAATATATGGCCTTGACCTGTATTAATTGCTTTCAGGGACTAAAAATAAAGATATTATGTTGAGACTTCTTACTACAGATTTATTTCTAGTTGGCAGGGATACCTCTGTATCTTCCTCTCCATCTCTCTGTTTCTATCATTCTGTGTCTCCTTGTGTCTTTTCATTTTTTATTCAACTTTTTTTAAGGTAATTTATTGTCTGGGTTTGCAAGTCCTTCTCTATACTGCTAATTTATGTCTTTTCCAGGGTTAGGAAAGGCACTAACCCAGGCCCATCTTGAGTTGGCTGTTGTACTTGAGCTGTGAGATACTGCTTTCAGGGACTAAAAAATCAAGGTCTTATACTTAGACGTCTCCCTCCATATTTATCTCTAGTAAATATGTCTTCCTCTGTATTAGTCTCTCCATCTCTCTGTCTCTCACTTTTTCTCTGTGTCTTTCAATTTTTATTAATTACTTTTTAGGTAAAGTATCTCTCAGTTCTGAAACCCACCTTTTATTTTTCTAACTTTTGCCTTCCCTTTATTACTTAGGGGAGACAAAGACCCAGTAACATCTTAAGATGACTACTAAATTTGAACTGGATAATATTGGTTTGAGGGACAAAAGTAAAAATTCTCTTGAGACTTCTTCCTCCAGATTTATTTCTTCTGGGTAGTACCACCTCTATATTCATGTCTCTGTCTCTGTGTCTCCTTGTTTCTTTTAATTTAAAAAAAAATGTAAGGTAAAATATTCTCTTGGCTCTCAAGCCCTTTCTTTTCTTTTATTTTTGGAGAGAATTTTTTTTTTTTTTGCTATAGGGCACATGTGCTCACCAGACAGACAGAGAGAGACAGAGAGACAGAAAGTGAGGTGAGAAATCACCCCCCAGGGTGGGCCACAACCCCTTCTCCTCCATTCTCCTCTCAGGATCTTGAGAACACATGCACACACACCCAGTGTGAGTTTAAGCCACCAAGTTCAGGACTTGAACCATGGCCGACTGCATGGGAATCCAGTGACATAGCCATTACGCTAACTGCTCGTCCCTCAAGCCCTTTCTTTATGGTACTATTAGTGCCCTTTTTCAAATAGGAAAGCACAATCCCAGGACATTCTGAGATTACTATTGAAATTGAGCAGTGAAATATTGCTTTAAGGGACTAAAAATGAAGATCTTTGGCTGAGACTTCCCTACGGAGTCATTTCTAGCCATTACTCTAACTGCTGGTCCCACAGATTCATTTCTAGTAGGTAGAGATACCTTTATATCCTCTTTTCCATCTCTCTGTTTCTCATTGTCTCCCTATGTCTTTTAATTTTTTTATGGTAAAGTATTCCGTGCCACTAAAGCTCCTCCTCTTTATTTCTCCATCACTCACTGTCTCTCTATGTCACTGTATGTCTTTTAATTAAAACAAAATAAGGTAAAATGTTCTCTGGGCTCTCAATATCTCCTTTATTATGCTAATTTGTTTTATTCTCTATCCCATTTAGGAGTGGCATAAACCTGGGCCCTACCTGAGATGGCTACTAAACTTTAGCTGTGAAATATTTCTTTCAGGGACTATAAATAAAGATCTGATGATACTTCTCACTCCAGACTTATTTCCAGTATGTAGGGCTTTCTCTACATCTCTGTATTCATCTTTATATATTTCTGACTCTCTATATCTATTTGTGTCTCCATCTATTCTTTAATTTTTTAAGGTAAAGTTTCTCTGAATATCAAGTCCCTTCTTCATCTTGCTAATTTCTAAGGGTTAGGACTATCTTTGTATCATAACTGTCTATATGTCTTTTTCTGTCTCTGTGTCTCCCAGGGTCTCCTTTTTTTTAGAGAGGTTTTTGCTATAGGGTGCATGCTCTCATCAGAGAGAGACAGAGACAGAAAGCAAGAAATCACCAAACAGGGGATGGCCACACCGCAATCTCTTCTTCTCCATTCTCCTCTCGGGATCTTGGGCATGTATGCACACACACCTGGACTCAAACAGCAGTCAATTATTTATTTTTATGATAAATTTCATTCTTTCACCACAAAGTCCTTTCTTTGTGGTGCTATTTTGTGCATTTTCAGTCCATTTAGGAGAGGCACAAATCCAACTTCATTCTAAGATGACTGACTACTAAAGTTAAGCTGTGAAATATTGCTTTCACAGTCTAATAATTAAAGTCTATGGCTGAGACATCTCCCTCTAAATTTATTCCCACTGGGTAGAGCTACCTCTGTATTCTTCTGTTTATCTCTCTATGTTTCTCTGTTTCTTCCTATGTCTTCTTTTGTTCTTTTTATTTTTTAAGGTATAGTATTCTCTGGGCTCACCAGTCCTTCCTTTATAATGCTAACTTGTGCCTTTTTTCATCCTATTTTTGAGAGGATAAAATCCAGGCACATTCTAAGATAGCTACTGAACTTGTGATGCAAATATTGCTTTCAGGGAGTAAAAATAAAACAGGCAGAACTCCATCTTGAAAGAGCAACTTCATCTTGGAGGAGCACCTCCATTATGAACTGTTAAATTTCTATTACTAATAACTCAGGACTGATAGCTGTCTAAGGTTTCTGCCCTCTGGCAGGTTTACTGCCCCTTCCTGGAGCTACAGGGTAACCTGAAAACCTTGGGTGGATTAGTATCTTAAATAGATGAATAGTTTGAATAGATTGGTACTTTGAATTGATTAGACTTCTGCTTCTCTGACTCCTCCCTTTGAAACTGTGTAGGGTGAGATCTGAACACAGTCCTCACCCCAAGACCTCCCATTCCCCAATCGCCCCATAAAAAGTCTATTTCAACCTCCAGTCAAGGCTGGAGATTTTGAGTGTTAACTCTTCCATGCCTGCTGGTGTAATAAACAGTTTTCCTAATCTCTCAGAGTCCTGTCTTCCATTCCTTGGTGTCTGGTTTTCTACCAAATTTTGGTGCATTGGCCAGGAAGCAAAATTAGACTGGTCCTTTTAGCCACCAATCCCAGGTATTTTCTCCACATGATGGACATAATAGTGTGAAGAGATAGGCATGCCCCCATTTAATTTGATGAGGTTCCTCAGATGGGGGTGTCTGCCTCAAGCCAAGCATTTCTGGATCATCAGACTCCAGTTGGTGAGAAGGACTAAATCCTGAAACTTGATGCATCAACCTTGGTCAACTGATAATCTGGTAAGCCTCTGGGATCTGTAGAGCTCTAGTAAGACCCACTCAATTTGAGTGGAAGAGGAGACTTGTACACTCTCCTTCAGTTGCAGGACCTCCAGTTAGGGCTCATCTGATGTCTGATTGGTGTGGTGTGGGAATGTGAGTGTTTATGACAACCCTATGTGTTTCTGGTTCCATGGCCTCTCCCTACAGAGAATGATTAAGTCTATTTAACTGCTTTTTCATAGTATTCACCATTGAAATACTGAGAGGATTGACCTGATAGATGACTCCTTCTAAGTCTAATCTATTCAAGGAGCCAATCTATTTAAACTATTGCAGCCCTGGGCCAAGGCCCTCCTGCAAAACTTGAACAAACTTATTGCATGCACTGTCTGGCCTATTCAGCAGTGCCCCCAGGAGGCTACACAGCTTCTGCGCCTCTGGGCTAAGGCCCACCCCCAGAAGTCACCATCCTTCCATAATTTCCTCATTGATTACTTCCTCCAACAAGTGATCTCCTGAGCCTCCTGGGAAGTACAGATTTTTAATAACTACAGAGGTCCAAAATATTTAAAACATGATACAAAAACCTCAGCCCATGCCATCCAAGCCCTCTGTGCTGGACTGTGTGCTGAAAAACTCTAATGATATAAGCAACAAAAAGTTAAAACTCATCTACCTCAAGTGTATAAATAAAAATTTAAAGAAAGGGGGTTACACTAAATAGTATTAATATCAAAGTAACCCCAGGGAAATTGTCTCTGGTAATCCTATATATATGAATCTATATATATGATATATCAAGTTATGTGTACATGTGTGTCTGTGTGAGACAAGAAAGGCCTTAAAGAATTCTGTTCAATTTGGTTTATAAAAAAAGAGTACTCATACAAATTAATTTAAGTGCTTTCCAAGTTCATATAACTTTAGTAAAAGAGCTGTCATCAAAAGTAATGAAAAATAAAGATTAATAAGTGAAAGTCTTTACAATTTCCAATATATATTTTGTCCAGGTTTTTATTAATCAAGCAACACTATGTTTGTCTCAATATAGTTAGCTTAATGAAACAGCTGGTATTTATGTGTTGTGTGTTGAATTTTACATAGTGGATATCTGACAGGGAAGTGAATTTATGGCTAGCTTTTGCTGGCTTTAGTTTTAGGACTAAAATATGTCTTTTGACCTCAAATTAACTCTTGGATATTCACAGAGGGCCCTTGAACTATTTAAAAGGGAAATGTTAAACCAATCAGGATTAGTGTTTATATGTTGAATACAAATGGAAAGCATTATTAAGATAAGTAATTGTAATTTTCTTGGTATTATATTTAAGTTATATGTATAATGTACTGTACTTGTATGTATGAATTTAGGATTTACCTGTGTGCAAGCAGCACATTTTGAGACACATCATTGATAAGGCTATCCAGATCAAGCACAAAGTATTCTTCTCCTAACCAGCTTAGCAAGCTTTGTTTTTTCCAGGTGAGAAATCTGGTGTACCTGATCTATGATGACTAGCTCAAGAGCCTTGGGGACTATTGGCATGCCATCTGGTAACAGCAACTGTTTTCAGGCCTTTTATTTTTCTTTTTATCCTTCTCCTGCATGTAAGAGGGTGAGGACAAGAGGAGAGAGTCCGGGACAGTTACAAAAACTTTTAGTTGCTGATAGTGATGTCTCCCATCTAGCTAGGTCTTATAATTTCCTCTCATCACATGGTCAGTAAACATGTTTACTACTGTTTTCTCAGATTTTTTATGAGTGTTGTTCTCTTAGAAACAACCTTAACTTCTGATTTAGACAAAAATTAATCTTAGTTATTTTACCTGAAGCTTGTCCAATGAAATTGCAGAAGTCCATGGGGAGCAACTAGGGTCTAAGGCCCCATCAATTTTCAATTTCAAAAACCAACATGGACTTTAGAAATCCCAAGCTCCCATCAGAGCTCAGTGCATTCTTTCTTGTCTCTGTTGGCCCACTCCACTCTGGGATAAGGCTCCAGTGGGAGATATGAGTACACCAGTCATGGGCACTATTCAGTGCCCAGGCTACCCACTTTAAAAGCAGAGTCTTCTCTGAGGCAGAGGTTTTGATGTGAACTGTTTTCAGATCCTGCCTCCCCAAGAAGTTCCTAGCTGTCAAGATTACCACAAGTGACTACTGGGTGCCATTAAAGTGAGAGTTAAATCAAAGGTTAAAGTATTTTGCCAATTTTGTTATAAGACTTCTCTGAGTTATTTAGAAACAGTTCTGAATTGTCCCTACACTGAGAAGTAAACCTAAGTTTAAATAGATTCTTCAAGGAGTGGCTGAGTACTGTAAGGGGAGCAAAATCCAATTTACAGACTTTACAAGGCATCTGCCTTATTGCCTATACAAAATAATCCTAAGTCTAATCTAAATTATTGTTTTTCTAGTTAAAACCCCTTGATTATTTAACTAAGGTGAGAGTCCAGTGGAGAAGAGTCCTAACTAAAATAAACAGAAGGAAAGAGTTGGGAAGAGGACAGTATGGAGCTCTAGCCTTACCTTGTCTCACTCCATTACTTGAGACTCCTACCCTCTTAAGCTGTTAGAAGTTTTCTAGACTTTGTCTCAGATATATATAGGCCCAATTTTTAATAACTGCTCATTCTGATCTTTTCCTTTTCCATCTTGGGAAATTTGATATCTTTGGAGGAGCTATTAAGCTTGTAAAACTAGAATTTCATATATCAATGTTAATCAATTTTAAAAAATTTTTGGCAACATTAATTTTTAGCATACATCAGCAGCTTATGAACATATACAAACAAAATTTGCTTAAAAACATTTGTATTATGAAAGTGAACAATCATATTATAGGTAAATCCTAAATTCTCAGAAGAAACTCCCTTAGGAATCAAATCCCAGAGGGAAAAAAAGAATGAGAAACACCAAGAAAATTTATGGTGTCAGATTGTTTAGCCTATAAATGAAAGGAGACTAGCTAATGTAAGGCTAGCCTAATATTTACTTTTCTTCAGAGACAACTTCTTAAATAAATACCTTTGTTTATATAAATAACTTAAAATAATAATTAGACAAAAAGTAAGTAAATGAAAGTGGACTAAATGTTTGTAATTGAAATTGTCTGTTAAGGTAATTTTTAAAGTTAAATTTGTAAAGATAAAAACAAAGAGAATAAGGTAAAAAATTAAAGAAGGGTTATGGCTGTAAACCATTTATAGTGGAAAAGGTTCAAAGAAAAGTTTTTATATAGAATAAATTTCAGCAGTAAAGTTTTTTTCTTATGTAAATGAAAGTGGACTAAATGTTTGTAATTGAAATTGTCTGTTAAGGTAATTTTTAAAGTTAAATTTGTAAAGATAAAAACAAAGAGAATAAGGTAAAAAATTAAAGAAGGGTTATGGCTGTAAACCATTTATAGTGGAAAAGGTTCAAAGAAAAGTTTTTATATAGAATAAATTTCAGCAGTAAAGTTTTTTTCTTATGAAAATACAGAAAATAAATGAAAGCAAAAGCTGGTTCTTTGAAAAGATTAACAAGATAGACACACCATTGGCTAGACTGATCAAGAAGAAGAAAGAAAGAAACCAGATTAATCAAATATGTGACAAAACAGACTATATCAGGCTATATTACTATAGACATAGCAGAAATACAAAATATCATTAGACGATACTATGAGTGACTATATGCCAACAAACAAGATAACTTTCCCCAGGAGATGGACATCCAGGAGATGTGCATCCAGGAGATGTGCATCCAGGAGATGGACAAATTCCTGGATGCATATAATCTATCAAGATTTAATCAGGAGGACATAGAGAACCTGAATAGACCCATAACAAGCCAGGAGATTGAATCTGTAATAAATAACCTCCCAACAAAGAAAAGCGCAGGTCCAGATGGTTTCACTTCTGAATTCTACAAAACTTTTAAGAAAGAGTTAACCCCTATCCTACTAAAATTATTTCTAAAGATTCAAAAGGAAGAAAACCTTCCAA
>NW_006204675.1:177609-179588 GCF_000334495.1 Tupaia belangeri chinensis | reverse complement strand
GTATAAGATACCTAGGGATAAACCTAACTAAGAAAGTCAAAGACCTTTATAAAGAAAACTATGAAAATCTTAAAAAAGACATTGAAAGTGACATAAAAAAGTGGAAGGACATTCCATGCTCCTGGATTGGAAGAATTAACATAATCAAAATGGAAATTCTACCCAAATTAATCTGCATGTTTAATGCAATTCCAATCAAAATACCAGAAATATTCTTCACAGATCTAGAAAAGACAATCATAGATTTTGTCTGGAATCATAAAACACCTCGTATTGCAAAAGCAATCCTGTGCAAGAAGAATGGAGTAGAAGGCATATCACTCCCTGAAACCAAAATATATTATAAAGCTGTGATCATGGTATTGGCATGGCATTGGCATAAAAACATACATGTGGAGCAATGAAAGAGAATAGAGTCCCCAGAAATAACACCTAAATCTTACAGCCAACTGATTTTTGACAAAGGATATCAGTTGATACATTGGGAAAAGGAAAACCTCTTTAGTAAATGGTGCTGGAAAAACTGGGTATCCACCTGCAGAAAGATGAAATTGAATCCCCATCTTTCACCATTTACAATGATCAACTCAAATTGGATCAAAGATATGAACCTAAGACCTCAATCAATAAAACTACTGGTTTAAAATGCTGGAGATACTCTGGGAGACATTGGAGTAGGCAAAGACTTCTTAAATAAGATTCCCAAAGCACAGACAATAATTCCTAAAACAGACAAGTGGGACTATATTAAACTAAGAGGTTTCTGCACAGCAAAGGACACAGTTAAAAAGTGTGAGCCCTCAGAATGGGAAAATATGTCTGCAAACTGATGAATTGGAAAAGTGTGGTATATATATTCTATGGAATACTACTCAGCCATAAAAAATAACAAAACCCTGGCATTTGTTAGAAAGTGGTCAGATATGGAGGATCTATTGCTGAGTGAAGTAAGTCAGGCTATGAAAGAAATATATTGTATGTATCCACTCAATATATACCACCTATCCGCACTCTATGGTAGAGAGTGAAAAATTGGAGGACATAAAAGCAGTATAGGTACTTAATGAGAATAGGATATTGTGGAATGGGGGTGGGTAAAGCGAAGAGGGCAATAGAGAGGCAGGACGTTAGTGAGAAACAGATATGGCTTATTACCTGTTGATGATGACATGTATAGTATTCTCAACTGGATTGGTCTGAGAAGTATTTCATGATGGGTAAAGTCTTTTTACAAGCAAAATGAGAAATAGTGACTGTTTTAAAAAATAATTAGAATAATAATAATAATAATTGGGAAAATCATAGAAAAGATATTGAATGTTGAAGACAGGAGATTAATGTCTCTGTATTGACTGACATGCATGGCATTTCTTTTTGAAAAAAGCAATGTAATACACTGTAAAGTTATATGTAATCCAATGTAATATAAAGAAAATTATGATGATAATAAAAATAAAAATAAAATAAAAATTAAAAAAGAACCTACCCAACCTATGAAATGGGAGGGAACATATGAAGCCTTTTCAGG
Organism: Tupaia belangeri chinensis; assembly: GCF_000334495.1. Lineage (NCBI taxonomy): Eukaryota > Metazoa > Chordata > Mammalia > Scandentia > Tupaiidae > Tupaia > Tupaia belangeri. The sequence continues at coordinate 178,060 of NW_006204675.1, read as the reverse complement.
GCACGAAAAATGAGGATTGATTCATACACTTATCTAGAAATATTTTCTTCATCTACCTACCAGTCATTTGAGTAGTGAAATATAATTTGTATGACTATGAAATTCTAGGTTATTATTGTATTGAACTCATCTATTTTGCCCCATTGTTTCATAAACTGAGTATTACCATATTAAAATTTAACTGAAATAAGTCTATGGAAAATATCCATTATTACCTTTAAATTATATAAGTTTATAATTAAACTTTTAAAAATATGCTTAAATATTATCTGCTTTGGAAAAAATTATTTTTAATTATTACTTTATTTTATTTATTTTAAATTTTGCTTTAGGGCACTTGCGCTCATCAGAAAATGAGAGAGAAAGCCACCAGGTTTAGAACTTGAACCTCTGGACGGGGGGCTCACACCCCCGGCGCACAACAGCAGCAGCAGCAGCAGCTGCAGCAGGC
>NW_006204675.1:176579-177211 GCF_000334495.1 Tupaia belangeri chinensis | reverse complement strand
AGACCCACCCTTGATCCAACATTAAATGGAATCTATGATCCCTAGTGGTGAAAACTAAACTTGTGGCCCTTCTCCCTTTACTTACAGGTATCATACTTTCAATGGTTCCCCTGGAAGATGACTGTATATAGCAGAGATAGTGTAATGGGAGAGGGGGAAAGGGCAGAGGGTCAAAGATAGGATAAAAAACATATATGTATGTATACATGGTATGAAAGTAGAAATGGAATATTATTGATGATAACATGCTGGTATGGAGGATCTATTGCTGAGTGAAATAAGCCAGGCTATGAAAGAAAGATATTGTATATATCCACTCAATATACACCGACTATCCGCACTCTATAGTAGAGAGCAATAAATCGGAGGACATAAAAACAGTGAAGGTACTTAATGAGAATAGGACAATGTGGAGTGGGGTGAGTGAAGAGAAGAGGATAGAAGGGGATAGCAAGTGAACAATAGAGAGTCAGGACGTTAGTGAGAAATAGAGAGGGCTTATAAACTGTTGATGATGACATGTATAGTATTCTCAACTGGATTGGTATGGGAGGTGTTTCAAGATGGGCAAAGTATTTTTACAAGCAAAACGAGAAATAGCAATTGACTGTTTTATAAAAATAATTAGAATA
>NW_006204675.1:174405-176117 GCF_000334495.1 Tupaia belangeri chinensis | reverse complement strand
CCATGCTGGGCGCGTGTGCGTGTGTGCCCAAGATCCCGAGAGGAGAATGGAGGAGAAGGGACTGCAGCGTGGCCATCCCCTCTGGGGGGTGATTTCTCGCTTTCTGTCTCTGTTTCTCTCTGTCTGGCGAGTGCACGCGCCCTATAGTGAAAAACCTCTCAAAAAAAAAAAAAAAAAACCAGATAAATAAATGCTGAATTTCTTCTATTTGCAATTATGCTTTACTCTACACTAGTCATATGTTTTCTTTTTCTTTTTTTTTAAAGATTATTTTATTTTACTTGTTATTATTTTTTAATTTGTAAAAGGGCATGTGTGCTCACTAGAGAGAGACAGAGAGAATGAGAGAGAAAGCAAGCTGCCAGGTCTGGGATTTGAACTGCAGTCAGTCATGTGGGAGTCTGGTACCTTTAGCAACCACTCTACTTGCTGGCCCCATGTTTTATTTTTCATAAAATTCAAAGACTGACAGATTATCTTTTAAAAATCCTAATTGGAATTCCATTTAGGAAAGGTTTCGGTAAAAGCAACAGCAGTCAAGGAAGAAAGGAAAGATGGCATAATGCTTTACTTCTACATCAACCAATCCCTATAACTGCACTGAGACGCAAGTATGATATTCTTATCTGGACAAGGAAACAGATTCAAAAAGTCCTATTTGCCTAAGGTCTCTCAGTTAATAGTCGGTATATCTGGGATTCAAATCCAGATAGGCATGACACAATGAACAGTACACTTTCACTGTATCAGACTTCCTTTAGGGAAACTTCCACTCAACTGCTGCTGCTCCAAATAGGACTATTTCAAAGGTCTCTTTCTGTTAAAGGCTTAACACCTGTAAAATCAATTAACGTAGGTATGTATTTATATTTAAAAAATTTTTTTCCCCACATTTTATTGATTCACAAAATATCTTAAACTAAAAATATGGACAAAGCTGGAATCTAGTTACAAGTGCACTGAAACTTTTTTAAATTAACTAATTTACATTCATTTCTTGAGAACTTTTAAAGCACACAAATTTTGATTTCCCATTCAGAATATACTGCATAGTGGCTTAATCATATATGCTATCATCAATAATTTTCTATTTCTAGTTTTATATAAATATGTGTGTGTGTGTGTGTGTATGTATGTACATGTATATATATACATATACATATACACATATATATATACATTATGTATGTGTGTGTATGTGTATTTTACCACTATTTCTCACTCTCTGTCATTTCTCCCCCTCTATCCACACTGTCTCAGATGTCTACAGTTGTTTTCCATTCCTTTTTCTCCCCACATTTTATTGATTCTTAAAATTTCTTAAATAATCTAATTACTTTCAATAGCAAGTTCAGTTGGTATATACATACCTGTGAATACATGCCTGACTTTAGGTGTGAAACTGAGTTGGATAAATGTACTATACTATAAGGTAGCACCTAGTGATGTTATAGAATGTACTAGTCATTAAATAGGTATTTTTAAATATATTTTTTAATTTCAAAAAAATCAGTTTTTATCTTTGATAAATCAAAAATATATGGACCAGCAGTTACTGTAATGGCTATGTAGCTGGACTCCTATGTAGTTAACCATGGTTTGAGTTCAGACCTGGAGGCTTAAACTCATGTCAGGCATGTGTGCGTGTGTGCCCAAGATCCCAAGAGGAGAATGGAGGAGAAGGAATTGTGGCATGGCCATCCCCCAGGGGG
>NW_006204675.1:107615-174289 GCF_000334495.1 Tupaia belangeri chinensis | reverse complement strand
AAAAAATCTCTCCAAAAATAAATAAATAAAATTAATTAATTTTAAAAATGCTAAGGAATTTTGCTTAAAACTTAAAAGCCAGGAGGTACCAGCAGTTAGCATAATGGCTATATTGCTGCATTCCCATGTAGTCTACAGTGGTTCGATTCCCAGACCCATTGGCTTAAACTCATTCTGGGCATGTGTGGGTACATGCCCAAGATCCTGAGAGGAGAATGAAGAAGGGATTGTGGTGTGGCCATACCCCCTGGCGGGTGGTTTCTCCCCTTCTATCTCTCTGTCTCTCTCTCTCTTTCTGGTGAGCACATGCACCCTACAGCAAAAACCTCTCCGAAAACAACAACAACAACAACAACAAAACCTTAAAGCCAGGAAACAGGTTAGGCTTCTGTTCAAATAGTAGGTATATAAACCTAACAGTAGTTCAAGACATGAAAGAAATCCTTAAGTTTTTTTGAAGATAGGATAATTAAATACAAAAGAGGAAAGCATTAATATTACAGTTTTATGATTATCCTTAACTGAATATTACAGTCAATTTTTACATAGCCCTTTTTCTTCTAGCCATAAATTTCTGCTATAACTATAATAAGAAATGTGATTATTTAGAGTGGGGGTGAACAAACTACATCTTGGAGGCAAAAAACCTATTTTTGTATGCTTATATTTTTGAAATGTTTAAAAGAATCAGAAGAGAAACTAGCAGATGATGTAATGGTTATGTTGCTGGACTATTATGCAATTGATCACAGTTTCAGTTCTGAATCCGGGCGCTTAAAATTGGGTGTATGTATGTTTGTGCCCAAAATTCTAAGTGGAGACTACCAGAAAAGGGATTGTAGCATAGCCATCCCCCTTGAGGGGTATTTCTGGCTTTTTGTCTCTTTGTCCCTCTGATGAGACATATGCCCTATTGGAATATCTTTCTAAAAAATAAAATAATAAGAAAATCCACATTTTTTGTCATGTGAAAATTGCTTAATATTTGTTTCCATGTATCTAAAGTTTTATTGAAATATATGCAAAAAAAAAGATAGTAGTAGAAGTTTCTTTTTTTTTTTTGAAGAGGTTTTCACTACAGGGCGTGTGCATTCACCAGACAGACAGAGAGAGACATAGAGGCTGAAAGCAAGAAATCACCCCCCAGGGGGGATGGTCACACCACAATCACTTCTCCATTCTCCTCTCAGGATCTTGGGCATGCACACACACGCGCCTGGCATGAGTTTTAAGCCACCAGGTCTGGGACACGAACCGTGGTCGACTCCGTGGGAGTCCAGCAACATAGCCATTATGCTAACTGCTGGTTCCCTAGAAGTTTCTAAATATGGGTGAGGCATTTAAGAAAAATAAAGAGAAATATGTTTCTTCTGATTTTGACTTATTGGTACCTGATACCTCTATGAAGGGGCATTAATAAGTCCATAAAAATTGTGTATTGTGAAAAAAAGATATACATTCACTTTAGAAATGTTTCACACAAAAAATACACTTGTACTTTAATTTTTCTATGCACTTTTTGAAGTACCCTTTTATTAGCTTTATGTTAAGAATCATGTTAAACCTATTAGAAGATGGGAGAGATATAAAAATCTGCATTTTATGTAAGATTTAGAGATTTTGTATCTAATTTTTTTGGAGAGACTTTCATTATACAGTATATGTGCTTGCCAGACAGAGAGAGAGGGAGACATAGAGACAGAAAGCAAGAAATCACCCCCCGGGGGGATGGTCATGCCACAATCCCTTCTCCTCCATTCTCCTTTTGGGATTTTGGGCACTCATGCACACACACCCGGTGTGAGTTTTAAGCCACTACATGGGAGTCCAGCAACATAGCCATTACGCTAACTGCTGGTTCCCAGCATTTTTTTTCATATAATTTTTGTCTGTTAATATGTCTTTCTTAGAGAATTGTTTACTTAGTTCATTTTCCCATCTTTTAATTAGGTTAAACTTTTTTTTTTTTTCTGGGTAAACTCCTTGAGATTACCTTGAGTTAACTGATAACTCCTTGAGTTATCAGTTCTTTACTGGGGCATAGTTTACAAAAACATCATTCTCTTCTGAGAGTTGCTTATTCATATGAATTACTATCCTTTCTGTACAGAAATTTTTAAATCTGCTATAACCCCACTTGTCTATCTGGGGGATTATTCTCTGTGCTTTGCAGGTTTTATCTAAGAAGTCTTTGCCTACTCAAATAAGGTCTGAGATTTAGATTTTGATCCACTTTGTGTTGATTTTCTTCAATGATGCAAGACAAGGGATCAGATTCATCTTCCTGCAAGTGGATACCCAATTTTCTCAGCAGGTTTTGGTAAAGAAGATTTCTTTTTCTCATTGGTTGACTGGGACATTTTGTAAAAATTTAGTTGGATGTATATTCTGAGGTTTATCCTGGGGTCTCTATTTTGTACCATTGGTCCTCATGTCTTTTTCTTGCCCATATCATAATATACTATTTTGATTATCCCATCCTTATAATTTATTTAAGAGTTGGGAAATGAGATGTCCTGTCTACTCTTATTGATCAATATTTTTTTTGACAACTCAGGGTATTTTATAATTTCAGAAAATTCTATGATTGTTTTCCTAGATCTCTGAGAAATGTCTCCTGTAGTTTTATAGGATTTGGATTAAATATGTAGATTAATTTTGGGTACACTTACCATTTTGATTATATTAATTCTTCCAACCCAGAAACATATGATGTCCTTCCATTTTATGTGTTATTTTAAAATTCTTTTTTAAAGATTTAATAGTGTTTCTTCTAAAGGTTTGGTTAGATTTATCCCTAGGTATCTTACACTTTTTGTGGCTATGGTTAATGGGAATACTTTCTTCAGTTCTGCTTCTGTCTACTTGTTTGAATATGGAAATGCTATAACTTTTTAAAGTTGATTTTGTATCCTGCCAATTTACTGTATTCATTACTTTGAGAAGTTTTTTATGGATACCTTTTGGTCTTTTATATATTCAATAATTTAATCTGAAAATAGACATAATTTCTCTTCTTTTTTCTTTATTTGAATACCTTTTATTTCATTTTCTTTTTTTTTCCTTTTTTTCCTTTTGTTCAAAGTTATCTTTTTACATTAATTCACTATACATCATTACAGCATACAAAATAAATTTTCCATCCAGAATACACTGTATATTGGTTAAATCAAGCACATCAACAAACATATTATCAACAAATACTTTTCCATATTTTATGACTTGTATATTTTGCTTTTTTTTTTTGCCATCTTTGATTCCCTGTCCCTCACCCTCTGCCGTGTCCCACCCTCCTCCCACATTGTGTACAGTATCCATGGTTGCTTTCTATGCTTCCCCCCGTTTAATTGATTTGCTAATGAACTTAATTAGTCTAAATATTTGCAATACCAAGCACAGATGATATATACATATATATGAACCCAAGTTTGATTTTAGGCATAAACCTCAGTGAGTAGAATGAACATACTATAAAGTAGTACCTAGCTGAGGCTGTATAGCTTCCTGTAGTCATTACATACACTTTTTTTTTCAATAAGAACACTTTTACTGTTTTTTTTTTTCTCCTGAAACTTTTTTTTAAATTAATGTACATTCATTTCCAGGGCATCATTGCAACATACTAAATGTGGTTTCACATCTAGAATAAACAGCATAGTGGCTTAATTATGCATGTTATCATCAGTAATATTTGATTTCTACTTTCATATATATGTGTGTATTTACTATTTACATATATATGTATATATATATACACACACACATATATATATATAAACACACACATACACACAAGCACACATATATATGTTTTTAACCCCATGTCTTCCCCACTCTCTTATTACACTATTTCTGCTGTCTACAGTTGTCTTTAATTCCTTTCCTCCCAACATTTTGTTGATCACACAATATCATAAGTAATCTATAACTACTTTCAATAGCAAGTTCAGCCGATGGTTTCAAGAGAAGCAGTTTTGAACTGGTAAGGATATTTCCTTGAAACTTAAGGCCTAGAAACTGGTTAGTATTCTGTTCAAATAGTAGGTACATGAATCCATTGACAGCTCAAGACAGGGCAAAAATCCTTAAAACTGGACAACAAAGCTTAGAAGAAAAGCAGCAATATTTTAGTCAAGTCACAGAATGATGTTTCATCAGTTCAGTCTCATGTACTTCATCTTTCATCTCCTGTGGTTCGATCTTCCAGATTGAATCCTAGGATATAATATTCATCTCCAGACTTGATTAAGTTGCCCATTTTCTTAGTTTTTGAACTCTTATTTCTGTGTGTCTGCATTTAATTTTACTGACATAGCACTTCCTTAAGAACTTCTTGGAGATCTGGTCTGGTGCTGGTAAATTCTTTCAGGCTTTGTTTATCTGGGAATGTCCGTGTCTTTTCTTCCCAAATGAATGATAATCTTGCTGGGTACAGTATTCTCAGTTGAAATTGCCTTTCCCTTAACACTTTGAATATATTTTTTTTTCATTCTTTCCTTGCTCTCATTGAGGCATCTGCCATTAGTCTGATGGGATACCCTTTGTAGGTAACTTGCCGTTTTTCTCTTGCCAATCTTAGAATCTTGTCTTTGTCTGTGGTTTTGGTCAATCTGGCTATAATGTGTTTTGGAGAAGATCTTCTTGGGTTGATTCTATTTGGGGTCCTCTGTACTTCTTGGGAATAGATCTTTGAGTGCCTCTCCAGGTTTGGAAAGTTTTCTTGCAGGATCTCATGAAATAAATGATAAATGCCCTTATGAGTCTGTTTGCGCTCTGCAATGCCTATTATCTGGATGTTTGGACATTTGATGGTATCTAGTATTTCTCATATATTATTCTCAAATTTCAGGGCAATTTTCTCAGTCTTTGTGGTGTATTCTTCTAGGCCAGCAATTTTTCTTCCACATCTGAGATTCTATTTCTGTATGATCTAGTCTGCTTTTAATACTTTCAAGGGAGATTTTGACTTCTAGTATTATAGCCTTCATCTCTAACAGTTCCATCTGATTCTTTTGTAAAGTGTGAAATTCCTCTTTTAGATCTTGCATGAATTTCCTCACCTCCTGGAACTCTTCAACTCCTTTCTCCTTCCTCTTCAGCAGTTCCTTGTCTCTCTTCTCTTCCATCTCTGTTAGCTTTGCCATTATGAATGTTCTGAATTCTTTATCAGACATTTCCATGATTTCCATTGAACTGTGTGTGGATAAAGAGGAGCTATCCTTTTCCCTTGTGGGAGAGGTATTTTCCTGCTTCCCCATATTTCTTGTGGTCCTGCAGCGATTTCTAGTGGGATGGCCATGTTGCAATCCCTTTTCCTCCATTCTCCTCTCAGGATATTGGGCATGCACACACATGCACCTGGTCTGAGTTTTAAGCCACCATGTCTGGGACACATACCACGGTAGGCTACATGGGAGTCCAGAAACATAACCATTATGCTAACTGCTGGTCCCAATGTTCTAAATTCTTTATCAGACATTTCCATGATTTCCATTGAACTGTGTGTGGATAAAGAGAACTTATCTTTTTCCCTTGGAGGAGAGGTATTTTTCTGTTTTCTCATATTTATTGTGGTCCTGCAGTGATTCCTAATCATCTGGTGAATGGTCGGTTTCTTCCCAAAATTGGAAGTTCAATCTGAGCATTGAGGAGCATGTAGAAAAGAAAACAGAGAGAGAGAAACAACAACAACAGAAAAAAAAAGAGAAAGAAACAGAGAAAAACAGAAGAAAAAAATAAGAGAAAAACTTTTAAATAAAACTAAAAACAATATTTAACAATTTTCAATAGAACACAAAAATTAGAAAACTGTATGGCATGCAAGGGCACCACACAAAATGACTAGTTTACAGGATCCATGAAGGTGTGTCTTCAAGAAGGCCTGTTTCGTTTTTTGCTGGATTGGGAGGGAGAGAGGGAATTATTAACAAGATAAAGGGATAGGAGGGCCAGAAAGCCCATAAAATGCCTCATCTTAAAAACTTTTAAAAAGAAAAAATTTAAGAGAAGAGAGAAGACAGAGACAGAGGTAAGGAGAGACAAAGACAGTTACAGAGACATCCTGTAAGGGATCTTCCTACCATGGAAGTTTTGTGTACTGGAGGCTAAAATGTCAGTGGGAAATCTTCATTTCTCTGTTTCCCCCAAAATCACTCTCATTTTTCTAATTGCATTAGTCAGGTCTTTTCAACTATATATGGACAAGGAGTGGAAAGAATGGACAGCCTTGTTTCATGTCCAGTTTTTAGTGGAAAATCCTTCAGTTTTTCCCCATTCAGTGTAACATTAGCTATAGATTTTTATGTATCTTTTATGCTGAGAAACTATCCTTCTATGTTGCTGGCAGTATTAATAATGAAAGGGTGCTTTTATTGTATTTGTATTTTATCAAATATATTTTATATATTAATTGAAATAATCATATTTTAAAAAGTCTTTCCTTCTATGTTTATGGTTTTGCATGTGTTGAGCCAACCTTGCATTTCTGTAATAAAACCTACCTGGTCATGATGAATCATCATTTTATGTCTATTTGTATATAATTTGCTGTTCTCTTCTTGAGAATTTTTATATCTATATTCACCAGAGATCATGACCTGTAGTTTTCCTTTTTTTATATTCTTATCTGTTTTGGGAATGAGGGTAATGGAGGATTCAAAAAATGAATTAGAGAGTGTTTCTTACATTCAGTTCTTTTGAAACTATTTGATTAAAACATTTAACCTCTTCTTTGAAATTTAAAAGATTGTAGAATTCAGAGGTGAAATCCTCAGGAATTGAGCTTTGCTTTTAGAAACTTATGCCTTTTGTTATATTGCATGCTTCATTGCAAATTGATTTATGTGGTTCAGTCTCTTTTCTTAATTAGTCTAGGTAATGCTGCATCAATCTTGTTTATCTTTTCAAAGTATCAGCTTTTATTTTCATTTATTTTCTGTATAATTTATTTTCTATTTCATCTCAAATATTTATTACTTCTTTTATCCTAGCTTTCTTGGACTTTTTTGTTGTTGTTTTCCCACTTCCCTGAGGCATGATGTTACATTTTCCATTTGCCATCTTTCCTTATGTACACTAACTACTGTGAATTTTCCTCTTATGGCTCCTTTTGCGGTGGTCCACAAATTTTGGAAATTCATGTACTCTTCATTAGTTTTCATAAATATTTTTATTCAGTTTTGATTTCTTTAGTAGTTATGAAGTCATTCATGAGTATGTTAATTATGTTTCATGTATTTGTGTATTTTTGAGGGTTTTTCTAAAAATTGACATTAAGTTTAAGTCCTTCATGGTCAGCAAAGATGTTGGTATAGTTCTATGCCTTTCAATCTGCTTAGGCTTGTTTTGTGCACTATTATATGGTCAGTCTTTGGGGCAGTACCACATGAGGGCTAGGAAAATGTATATATTTTTACAAGCAGTCAGCATAATGGCTATGTTGCTGGGCACCCATGTAGTCACCCGTGGTTTGAGTCCCAGACCCTGTGGCTTAAACTCACACTGGGACTCATGTGTGTGATTGCCTAAGATCCCAAGAGGAGAATGAAGAAGGAATTGTGGCATGGCTATCCCCATTGGGCAGGAGGCGGATGTGTGTGTGAGTGATTTTTCATTTTCTGTCTCTCTGCCTTTCTTTATCTTTCTGGTGAGTACACTTGCCCTATAGCAAAAAACTCTCAAAAAATGTATATTTTATTGTTTTCAGGTGGAGAGTTTTATGTATGTATGTCAAGTACAGCTAATTTACTATATAATTTAGGTCCTTAATCTACTTGCCTAATTTTTGTATTGTTGACCTGTCTAAAGAAGTTAAGGGACCAGCAGTTAGCATAATGGTTATGTTGCTGGACTCCCACATAGTCCACCGCATTTCACATCCTGGACCCGGTGGCTTAGAACTCACACCATGCACATGTGCATGCATGCCTAACATCCCAAGAGGAGAATGGAGAAGGGATTGTGACATGGCCATCCCCCCAGAGGATGATTTCTTGCTTTCTATCTCTCTGCTCTCTGCCTCTGTCTGTCTGGTGAGTGCACATGCCCTATAGCAAAAAACTCTCAAAAAAAAAAAAAAAAAAAAAAAAAAAAAAAAGAATTTAATGGGCTATTGAAATCCCCAACAATTAGTCTGTTGCACTCTATTTCTCCTCTTAGATCTATCAGTCTTTCTTCACATATTTGGATACTCCTGTACTGGGTATTTAGATATTTCTTAGCATGATATCTTTTTGGTGAGTTATCCCTTTTACTATTATATAATATCCTTCTTTATTTCTTTTTAGAGTTTTTGTCTTAAACTTCTCTTTTTGTCTGAATGAATATCCTGATTCCCACTTTTTTTTTCCACTTGCATGGAGCCCATTTTTCCAAATCTTCACTTTTAGTCTATGTTTATCTTTGTCCATGTGGTTTATTTCTTGTATGTTAAAGGTGGCAGGTTTCTGTTTTTTAATCTATTCATCCAGTCTATGTCTCTTGATTAGAGAATTTAAACCATAAACATCTAAAATTTTATTGATATTTCCAGAATGATTCCTACCAAAAAGTTGGCCATTTTCTTGGTTGATTTTTGTGATCCAATTTCTGTCCGTCTTTCCTTAGTTTCTTGGTATAGCATTCCCTTCAGAACTTCTTGAAGAGCTGTTCTGGAGTTGATAAGTTCTTTCAGGTTTTGTCTATCTGAGAATATTTTTATCTTTTCTTTCCATATGGAAGACAATTTAGCCATGTATGATAATATTGGTTGCAATTTTTAAAAACATTTTGAGTATTTTTCTACATTCTTTCCATACTTGCATTCTTTTTGATGAAAGGCCTTGTGTTCACCTATGAGATAAATAACTTAATTTTGTAAGTAACTTGACATTTTTCTTTTGCCTATTTTCGTAGCTTGTCTTTATAGTTTTGGCCAATCTGGTTATGACATGCTATGGAGAAAATCTGTGATCTTTCTTTTTTGGGGGCTAGATATATATGTATATTTTTAATGCATATGACTTATTTATTTATTTTTCATCTCACATGGGTACAGTGCCAATCTTTAACAAGGTTTGAGGAAGGCACATCTCGCAAAGTGGTGTGAAATCTACTTATGCTTGTGAACCACAAAGGATCAATACACATATTTTATACACATGACTCTATGTAATATTTTTTCTAAAAATATTTTCAATACTAAAACATTTTTGAACTATTGTTCTAATACATAAACTTGTCCTTCCATATCAATCATTCAGCTGTTCTTATGACTTTTTTTATTAAAATATAATTCACAAACCACACAGAGCAATTGAAGCATTTAATTCATTCTTGTATGGTACCCTCAGAATGTTGCAGAATCATCACTATCTAATTCCAGTTTGTTTGATTTATTATTTCAAATAATAATGTGTAAGTTCATTAAATAAATATAATTTCATCTGTATACCATATGACCAGAAAATGAAGTCTTTGTACAGAATGATGACAGAAAGTTCTCAGCCAAATAACTAGTTTTCAGATAGTATTGATAACTACAGCAATTTCCTTGAACTGTCTGTAGAAATTCTGAAACTGAAAAATTGTCATTTCAAAGCATTTGTTCTTTACTTGGCTTGAATAATCTGCCACTTTTAGCATCACTTCCTCATATAAATATTTAAAAGATCTTCAACAGTCAGAATTCATGGCAACTCAGTTTCTGCTGAAAGTCTATATGTTGTTTAGTAACTTTAAAGTTGGCATCCTTCAAGGGCCCACCTGAACTCTCCATGGCTGGTGCCAGAGTTCATCAGGTCTGGATTTTTAAACACTTTTATAGGCTTTGAAAGTTTTCTTTTGGGATTATATGGAATAGGTTTTCAAAACCCTCATTAATGTTTTTACCTTTCTGGATTTCAATAATTTAGATGTTTGGATGAATAATGGAGCCTAGTGATTCTCTTACATTACCATTTTTTTTGGTGTCATTTTATCTGCCTTTTTAGTCTGTTTCAAAATCAGAGTTTTGTCTTCTACATCAGAGATTTGATCTTCTGAATAATCTAAATCTTCTTTAATATTTTCTATAGAGATTTTCATTTCCTGTATTACAGCCATCATCACTAACAGTTCTGCTTGATTTGTTTTTATGGTGTCTATTTCATCTTTAACATCATGAAAGGACTTATCTTTTGGACTTGTCTCTTTTCTCTTGTATCTTCTGGAACTCATTATCTATTAACTCCTGTATCTCATCTTTTGTCACTATGAATATTCTGAATTGTTTATCTGACATCTTCATTAGCTTCATTATACAGTCTGTAGATTATATGGGATTGTTATTTTCCTTTGGGGGAGAGATATTTTCCTGGTTTCTCATATTTTTGTGCTTCTGTGCTGGTTTTTAGTGATCTGATGAATTATATGTTCATCTTTATTTCTTAGAGTTGATTTTGAGCATTAAAAGGCATGTAGGAGGATGTGATCTGTGATTTCTTTGCAGGTTTGTCTAAATGACTATTACCCTAAACCTGAAATTTTGTTGTTGGGCCTGGATGTTTCATATGCCTTCCAGAATGGTGGATTGGAAATTGGAAGTAAGAAAATCTCACACCTGGAGTGGCTAAATAAGTGTGCAGCCTCTGGTTTGCTTGCTAGCAGTAGCCCAGTTTAACCTTCTGCCACAGGGCCAGCAAATGATTGGGAGGCAGGGCCTCCTCTAGACCTAGACCCACACAGCTCCAGCTAGCTTCCCCCATTCTATCCCCAGTAATTCAGCCACACTAGCCTCTGCTTGCTCACAAGTAGTGTCTTGGATTCATATACTGGTCCCCATGGCCAGAAAAGAACTCTGGGGCAGGGCCACCACTGGTCCTAGCCTCACCCAGCTCCAGATAGATTCTCTAGTCCCAGTGTCCAGTCATTTAGTCAGACTAGCCTCTGCTTGTTCACCAGCAGAGTCCCAGTTTCATCTTCACTTCCCCATAGACAGCAAGGGACTCAGAGGCAAGGACACCACTGGAACTAGCCCCACCTAGCTCCAGGTAGTTTTACCCATCCCATTGCTCAGTCCTTCAGCCAGGTAGGCAGTTTTATTTTTTTTTAATCTTCTTTCTTTTGATAATTTCCTGGGCCCCATTGCCCCACAGATTGGGTCTGTTAACTCACCAGCAGCATACCAGTTTCATCTCCAGCCCGTGGTCAGCAAGAGACTCTGAAGAATGGTCACTACTGGCACTTAGCCACAATCAGCTCCAGCTAGTTTTCACCATCCCATTGTCCAGGACTTTAGCCAGGTATGTCCAGGACTTCAGTCAGGTATGTAGTTTTTTTTTTCCCCTTATCTTCTATCCTTTACTAATTTCTTACTGTTCCTTGCCCCAGAGACTATCCTCTGCTTGCTTGCCAGCAGCATCCAAGTTTCATCTATGGTCCCATGACCAGCAAGAGACTCTGAAGGGGCCGATTGTGTCCCTTAGCCACACCCAGCTAAGGCTAGGTTCTCCATCCCATTGCCCAGTCCTTCAACCAGGTAGGCAGGTTGATTTTTTAAATTTTTCTTCTTTCTTTTGCTAATTTTCTACAACTCCTTGCCCCACAGATTGGCCCATGTTGACTCACCAGCAGCATCCAAGTCTCATCTCATCTGCCCCAGCCAGCAGGGGACTCTGAGGCAGGGCTACTACTGGCCCTAACCCCACTAAGCTCCAGCTAGCTTTCTCTATCCCTTTGCCTAGTTTTTTTAAGTCAGGTAGGCAGATTTTTTTTTTTTTTGAGAGGTTTTGGCTATAAGGCGTGTGTGCTCACCAGACAGACAGAGAGAGACAGAGAAACAGAAAGCAAGAAATCACCCCCCGGGGGGATGGCCATAATCCATTCCCCTCCATTCTCCTCTCAGGATCTTGGGCATGCACACACATGTGCTCAGTGTGAGTTTTAAGCCACTGGGTCCAGCGACATAGCCATTTTGCTAACTGCTGGTCTCAGGTTTATTTATTTATTTTTAATCTTATTCTTTCTTTTGCTAATTTCCTACCCCTCCTTGTCCCTCAAAGTGGCCAGTGCTTGCTCACCTGCATCATCCCAGTTTCATTTACTGCCCTGTGGCAGGCCAGAAACTCTGAGGCAGCCCCACCACTAGACCTAGTCACACCCAGCTCCAGGTAACTTTTCCCATTAATTGCCCAACTATACTTTTTAGAGATTTTTTGCTATAGGGCACAGGCACTCACCAGACAGACAGAGACAGAGACAGAGACAGAAAGTAAGAAATCACCCCCTCCCCCCTGGGGGGATGGCCATACTGCAATCCCTTCTCCTCCATTCTTTTCTCGGGATCTTGGGCACACACGCACACACACCTGGTGTGAGTTTTAAGCCACTGGGTCCAGGACAAGAACCGCGGTCGACTATGTGGGAGTCCAGTGACATAGCCATTACACTAACCGCTGATCACCAAATTGCACAATTTTTCAGCTAGATAGGCATTTTATTTTTTTTAATCTTATTTTGTTAATTTCCTACCCCTCCTTTCCCAACAGAGTGGCCTCTGCTTGCTCTGCAGTAGCATTGCAGTTTCATCTACTGCCCTGTGTCCACCAAGGGATTCTGAAGCAGGTCTACTCCTGGCCTAGACCTATCTAATTCCAGCTAGCTTGTCCCATTCCATTGCCTAGTCCTTTAGCTAGATAGACTGTTTTTGTTTGTTTGTTTTTTATTCTTCTTGCTTTTACTAATATTCTACCCATCCTTGCCTAACAGACTGGGCTCTGCTTGCTCACCAGCAGTGTCCCAGTTTCATCTACTGCTGCATGACTAGCATGACTCTAAGGCAGGGCCACTACTTGACCTAGTTCCATCCAGCTCCAGCTAGCTTTCCCCAACACATTGCTTAGTTTTGCCACCAGGTAGGCATTTTCCTTTTTTTTCCCCCTGTTCTTTCTGTGCTAATTTTCTACCCATCATTGTCACAGAGTCTGGCCTTTGCTTGCTCACTAGCAGAGTCCCACTTTCTTCTAGTGAAACATGGCCATCACTGGTCCTATCCCCACCCAACTCCAGCTAGCTTCCCGCATCCTTTTGCCCAGTCCTTCTGTTAGATAAGTGCTTGCTCCCCTGCATCATCCCAGTTTCATTTACTGCCCTGTGGCAGGCCAGAAACTCTGAGGCAGGGCCACCACTAGACCTAGTCACACCCAGCTCCAGGTAACTTTTCCCATTAATTGCCCAACTATACTTTTTAGAGATTTTTTGCTATAGGGCACAGGCACTCACCAGACAGACAGAGACAGAGACAGAGACAGAAAGTAAGAAATCACCCCCTCCCCCCTGGGGGGATGGCCATACTGCAATCCCTTCTCCTCCATTCTTTTCTCGGGATCTTGGGCACACACGCACACACACCTGGTGTGAGTTTTAAGCCACTGGGTCCAGGACAAGAACCGCGGTCGACTATGTGGGAGTCCAGTGACATAGCCATTACACTAACCGCTGATCACCAAATTGCACAATTTTTCAGCTAGATAGGCATTTTATTTTTTTTAATCTTATTTTGTTAATTTCCTACCCCTCCTTTCCCAACAGAGTGGCCTCTGCTTGCTCTGCAGTAGCATTGCAGTTTCATCTACTGCCCTGTGTCCACCAAGGGATTCTGAAGCAGGTCTACTCCTGGCCTAGACCTATCTAATTCCAGCTAGCTTGTCCCATTCCATTGCCTAGTCCTTTAGCTAGATAGACTGTTTTTGTTTGTTTGTTTTTTATTCTTCTTGCTTTTACTAATATTCTACCCATCCTTGCCTAACAGACTGGGCTCTGCTTGCTCACCAGCAGTGTCCCAGTTTCATCTACTGCTGCATGACTAGCATGACTCTAAGGCAGGGCCACTACTTGACCTAGTTCCATCCAGCTCCAGCTAGCTTTCCCCAACACATTGCTTAGTTTTGCCACCAGGTAGGCATTTTCCTTTTTTTTCCCCCTGTTCTTTCTGTGCTAATTTTCTACCCATCATTGTCACAGAGTCTGGCCTTTGCTTGCTCACTAGCAGAGTCCCACTTTCTTCTAGTGAAACATGGCCATCACTGGTCCTATCCCCACCCAACTCCAGCTAGCTTCCCGCATCCTTTTGCCCAGTCCTTCTGTTAGATAGGCAGTTTTGGTTCTTTTTACTCCTTTTTTGTGGTAATTTCCTACCCCTACTTGCCCCACAGACTGGCGTCTTCTTGTTTACTAGCAGCGACCCAGTTTCATCTCCTGCCTCATGAGCAGCTAGGGACTCTGAGGCAGGACCACCAATTGCCCTAGTCCCACCTAGCTCCAGCTAGCTTCCCTCATCCTTAAACTAGGTAGGCCATTTTTTTCCTCTTCTCTCTTTTGCTAATTTCCTACTTCTCCTTGCCCAATAACCTGACCTCTTCTTGCTTGATAGCAGCTTACACATTTTATCTATTGCCCCGTGACCTGCAAGGGATTCTAAGGCAGGGCCATGACTGGCTCTAGCTACCTTCTCCCATTCCATTTTCCAG
Organism: Tupaia belangeri chinensis; assembly: GCF_000334495.1. NCBI lineage: Eukaryota > Metazoa > Chordata > Mammalia > Scandentia > Tupaiidae > Tupaia > Tupaia belangeri. The sequence goes on along the minus strand of NW_006204675.1, from coordinate 159,806 downwards.
TCCTTCAGCCAGGTAGGTGGTTTTCTTTGTTTTGACTCTTCTTCTTTCTTATGCTAATTTCCTACTCAAGCTAGCCTGCACAGATTGGACCCTGCTTGCTTGACAGCAGCATCTCAGTTTTATCTACTAACCCATGACTGGCAAAGAACTCTGAGGAAGGGCCACTGATCCAAGCCCCACCCAATCTCCAAATAGCTTCTTCCATCTCATTGCCCAGTCCTTCAGCCAGGTAGGCATATTTAAAATTTTTAATCCTCTTTCTTTTGCTAATTTTCTACCCCTCCTCACCCCTCAGACTGGCCTCTGCTTGCTTGCTTGCCAGCAGTGTCCTAGTTTTGTCTATTGTCCTATGGCAGGCAAGAGATTCCAAGGCAGGGCCACCACTGGACTGAGCCCCACCCAGCTCTAGCTAGCTTCCCTCATCCCATTGCCTAGTCCTTCAGGCAGATGTACAGTATTTTTTTTTTCCTCTTCTTCTTTCTTTTTCTAATTTCCTACCCCTCCTTGCCTCACAGACTGGACTCTACTTGCTCACCAGCATCGTCTCCAGTTTCTTCTCCTGCGCTGAGACAGGCAAGGACTTTGAGAAAGGGTCAACACTGGCCCTAGCACCAGCAAGATCCAGCAGCTTCTTCCAACACATTGTCCATTCCTTCAGACACTTGGACATTTTTTTCTCTTCTTTGTTTCACTAATTTTCTAACATTCCTTGCCCAACAATGGCCTCTACTTGCTCACAAGCAGCACCCTGGTTCAGTCTACTGCACTGTGGCTAGAAAGGGACTCTGAGGCAAGGTCACACTTGGTCCTAGTTCCACACAGCTACAGTTAGCTTCCCATGTCCCATTGTCCAGTTCTTCAACCATATAGGCAATTTTCTTTTCTTTTTATTTTCTGCTTTACTTTGCTAATTTTCTATCCATTCTTGTCCCACAGACTGGGATCAGCTTGCTCAACAGCAGTGTCCCAGTTTCATCTCCTGCCCATTGGCTAGCAAAGAACTCTTAGGAAGGACCACCACTGACTGTAGCACCACTCACCTCCATGTAGCTTTTCCCATTTTATTGCCAAGTTCCTCAGCCAGATAGGCTATACTTTTTGTTGTTTCTGTTGTTCTTTTTGAGAGTTTTGGGTTTTTTGTTGTTGTTGTTGTTCTAGGGCATGTACACTCACCAGAAAGACAGAGAGAGGGACAGAAAGATAGAAATCATCCACAGGAGAAGGTGGCCATGCCACAATTCTTTCTCCTTTTCCTCTCAAGATCTTGGGAACAGGGACCAGCAGTTAGCGTAATGGCTGTCGCTGAACTCCCATGTAGCCATTTGCGGTGGACTCCCATGTAGTCGATCGCAGTTCAAGTCCTGGACCCGATGGCTTAAACTCACACTCATGTGTGCGTGAGTGCCCAAGATCCCAAGAGGAGAATGGAGAAGAAGGGATTGTGGCATGACCATCTTCCCTGAAGAGTTATTTCTCGATTTCTGTCTCCTTGTCTCTCTCTGTCCTTCAGGCAAGCTCATGCACCCTATAGCAAAAACCTCTCCAAAAAAAAAAAGAAAATCTTGGGAACACACATACATGCACCTGATGGAGTCCATACAGCTAACACAGGCAGAACAAGGTGCGCTGCCTCTCATGTCTGTGCAAGGCTTGGCTGAGAAGAAGCTGCAAGCAGGGCTGGAACCATGAGTTCAAGGTATCAACTATGTTGTTGTACTGGCTTGTCTTTTCAAAATCTCTGTCATGGGCTTTACTGTTGTTATGGTACCCTGGTATCCCATATAGGTAAAATTTTACCCCCCCCCCAGCCTTACCTTAACTTTTATAATAATCCTGAAGGAATGCAGATCCCTAAGGCAGTGGCAGTGAATGGGAATTACTCCCATATAGAGTCACCCCACCTGCCTGGAAAATGTCAATAAAGAATGTTGTATTCACTTCTCCTACTGGGGATTACATAGATAAGCATTAGAAAGGTTCAGGTTAAAGCAACTAAATTGGTGAAATGATCTCAGTAGCTGGGAGGGGCCCAGGGACTCATCCACAAGGTACTATTACCCCAAACAAAGAACATGGGTCACCTTTGATCTCAGGACAAGGAAAGATTGCTATTCCCTGAGCCATAGCCATTGTATAGAATAACATGTAGAGGGTCACAAGTACACAATAACTTTAGGTCAGTCATTAAACTTCTTACCCCAGAGATAATGCAGGTATTCCACTTTAGTATATATTAACCTTGTCTACTTAACCAGACAGGATTTCTATCTAGTCCTTTGTAACTGGCAATCTGCTGCCACCCTAGCCTGAGGGTGAAGTTCTCGCAGTGGCCTGGGGCTCAAGTTCTCAAACTGGTCTGGGGCTGAAGTTATCAAGCTGGCCTGGGACCGGAGTTATCAATATTCCTTGGAGCCCCTTCATCCAAAAGACCTTTCCCAGTAATCAAGATCTGAGGAGAGAATGCACCAGACAAAAGGACTCCCTCATTCTGAGGATTATGACTGTTTATACCTAAACAAAACAAACATCATATTTTATGATTATTGTTCCAATGTTCTGAATAGTTTACTTTTTAGAGTAAAATCTTTTACTGCCCCTCACCCCTCCTCCTGTAAAACTCCTTCAATAATAAATACATATGTCTTCTAGCCATTGAGGTTGTAGTCTTGAGCTTGCTCTGACTATACTCAGCTGAGAATATGCTGAAAGGCACTGAGGTCTCAGTTTGATTCCTGCTCAACTGCATTGCCTTCCTGTGTACGAGCCTCAACCCACCCCAGCTGGGTCTCTGGCACGCACCCAATGTGAGTTTAAGGCACCTGGTCCAGGACTCAAACCACAGTTGACTACATTGGAGTTGAGCAACATAGCTATTATGCCAACTACTGATCCCTGGTTGTTTTAATTTTTCTCTCTTTTGCTAATTTCCTACTCCTCCTTGCCCCACAGACTAACCTCTGCTTGCTTGCCAACAGATCATCTCAGTTTCATCTCCTGTCCTGTGGTAGGCAGGGGATTCTGAGGCAGGGCCACCAATGGCCCTGGCCCACCCAGCTCCAACTAGTTTTCCCGCATCCCATTGCTCAGTCCTTCAGATAAGTAGGCATTATTTTTTTCTTCTTTCTTTTGCTAATTTCCTGCCATTCCTTGCCAACAAACTATCTTCTATGTGCTTTCCTGCAGTATCCCAGTTACATCTCCTCTGCCATAGCCATCAAGGAACTCTGAGAAAGGACTACCACTGGCCCTAGCCTCACCCATATCAAGCTAGCTTCCCCCATCCCATTGTCCTGTCCTTTTGACAGGTAGGCAATATTATTTTTTTTCTCTTCTTTTTTCTTTTGCTAATTTCTTAACCCACCTTGTTCCACAGACTGGCCTCTGCTTGCTATCCAGTAGTGTCCAAGTCTCACCCACTGCCTTGTGACCAGCCAGAAACTTTGTGTCAGGGAAACTTTAGTCCCGAACCCCACCCAACTCCAGCTAGCTTCCCCAATCCCATTGTCCAGTTCTTCACCCAAGTAATGTGTTTTGTTTTTTTATTCCTCTTCTTATTTCTGTTGCTAATTTCCTACTCCCTTTTGCCCCACAGACTGGCCTCTGCTTGCTTACCAACTGCATCATGGCCAGCAGGGAACTTTGAGGCAGGGCCTCCCTGATCCCTACTCTGGCCCAAATCCAGATAGCTTGTCCAGTCTCATTGCTCAGTTCTTCAGCCAGATAGGGAGTTTTGGGTTCTTTTTCTTCTTCTTCTTTTTTTTTTTTTTCTAAATTGCTACTCCTCCTTGCCCAACAGACTGGCCTCTGCTTGCTTGTCAGCAGCATCCCAGTTTCATCTACTGCATTGCAGCCAGCAAAGGACCTTGAGGCACAGTCACAACTGGCCCTAACCCTACCCAAATTCAGTTAGCTTGACCCATCCCATTGTCCAGTTCTTCAGCCTCCTAGGCTGCTTTGTTTTATGGTTATTTTGTTTGTTTTTTTGTTTGTTTTTTTCATTTTTTTTCTTCCTTTTTTTTGTTAATTTTCTACCCCGACCCCTTGCTCCACTGATTGGCCTCTGCTTGCTCGCCAGCCGTGTCCCATATCACCTACTGCCTTGTAACCAGCAAAGGACTCTGTGGCAGGGAAAATTTAGTCCCCAGTCCCACCCAGCTCCTCCTCCCATCTCATTGTCCAGTTCTTCACCCTGGTAGGCTGTTTTTAAATTTATTTTTAATATCACTTTCTTTTTCTTTTCTTTCTTTTTTTTTTTTTTTTTTTTTTTCTAATTTCATACTCCTTTTTGCCCCACAGACTGGCCTGTGCCAGGAGTGTCCCAGTTTCATCTACTGCATAATGGCCAGCAAGGAACTTTGAGGCAGGGCCACCACTGCCATAGACCCATCAAGCTCCAACTAGCTTCCCCTGCGCCATTGCCCAGGCCTTCAGCCAGGTAGGCAGTTTTGTTATTTATTTTTTTTCTTCTTTCTTTGCTAAATTTCTTCCCCTCCTTGCCCTACAGACTGGGTCCTGCTTGCTCACCATCAGGGTACCAGTTTCATCTATTGCCACATGGCCAGCAAGGGACTGAGGCTGGGCTGCCACTGGACATAGCCCGGACCATCTCCAGCTAACTAACCAAATTCCTTCCACCAGTTAGGCACTTTTTTTTTTTTTTTTTTCTTGTGCTAATTTTCTATATCTCCTTGCCCACAGACTGGCCTCTGCTTGCTTGCCAGCAGAGTCCCAGTTTCATCTACTGCCAAGTGGCCAGCAAGGGACTCTGAAGTAGGGCCACCACTGGTCTAAGCCCCACCCAACTCCTACTAGCTTCCCCATCCTATTGTATAGTCTTTCAGCTAGATATGCAGTTTTTAATTTTTCTCTTCTTCTTACTTTTGCTAACTTTCTACCCCTTTTTGCCCTATGGGCTGCCTTTTTCTTGCTCATCCAAAGTGTCCCATTTTCATCTACTGCACCATGGCCACCAAGAGACCTGACATGGGGCCAACACTGGTCCTAGCCTCACCCATCTACAACCACATCCCCTAACCCATTGCCCAGTCCTTCAGACAGTTTGGCAGGTTTGCTTTTTCTTTTCTTTTTTTTTTTTTTTCAAATGTTCTTTTTCATTTGTTAATTTACTATCCCTCCTTGCCCCACAGATTGAGCTCAGCTTGCTCACAAGCAGTGTCCAAGGCTTTTCTTTTCTTTTCTTTTTTTTTGTGAAGAGCTTTTTGTTATAGGATATGCGTGCTCACCAGACAGACAGAGAGAGACAGAGAGATAGAAAGAGGAAAATCAGCCGCCAGGGGGGATGGCCAGCCACAATCCCTTCTCCTCCATTCTCCTCTTGGGATTTCGGGCACACACGCACACACACCCGGCATGAGTTTAAGCCACCAGGTCTGGGACATGAACCACAGTCAACCATATGGGAGTCCAGGAACATAGCCATTATGCTAACTGCTGGTCCCTCCACCAGCAGTGTCCAAGTTTCATCTACAGCCGCATGACCTGAAAGGGACTCTGACGCAGAGCCACCACAGGCCCTACCACCACTCAGCTAGCTTCTCCATCCCATTGCCCTGTACTTTAGCCAGGTAGCAGGTAGACATTTTAGCTTTTTCTTCTTCTTTATTTTAGTTTCTTACCCCTTCTTACCCAACAGATTGACCTCTGCTTGCTTGATAGCTGTATCTGAGTTTCATCTACTACTTCATGGCCAGCAATGGATTCTGAGTGAGGGCCACCACTGGCCCTAGCCTCATCCAACTGAAGCTAGCTTCCCCAATCACATTGCCTAGTCCTTCAGCCAAATAGGCATTTTAAAAAAAACTTCATTTTTCTCATTTCCTACCCCTCTTGCCACACAGATTGGCCTCTGCTTGCTCACCAGCAGTGACTCAAGCACATTTATTGCCCCATGGCCAGCAAGGGACTCTGAGGCAGGGCTACCACTGCCCTAGGCCAATTCAACTCCAGCTAGCTTTCCCCACCCCATTGCCCAGTTCTTCAACCAAGCAGGCAGTTTTAGTTTATTTATTTTGTTTGTTTGTTTGTTTTTAAATTTCTCTTCTTTATTTTGCCCATGTCCTACCACTTCTTGCCCACACAATGTCCTCTGTTTGCTAGTCAGAAGCAAATCTTTTTTCATTTTCTAATTTTTTTTACCCCTCCTTGCCCATTAGATAGCCCTCTACCGGCTCCCCAATTGCATCCCAGTTTCATCTACTGCCTTGTGGCTGGCAAGAGTCTCTTTGGGAGGGCAACCACTGGATTTAGTCCCACCTAGTGTGGGAGGCTGCACACCAGCAAGTCTGCAGAAGCCATTTTTATGAATCTTATACTATTGCCATTTTAAGGAAATCTTTAGATTTCGGTTTCTCAGCAAACAAAGGCAGTCCAGCCAAATACAATAATCCAAAATGACCGCTTGAAGAAGAAATTTTATAAACAAAGGCAGCCAAATACAATAATCCAAAATGGCCACCTGAAGAAAAATTTTAGAAACAAAGGCAAACAAATAGAATAATTCAACATGGCTGCCTTTCAAAAAATGACCACCATCTTACAATTTGGTTGCATCTGCACCACCTTTGGTGATACAGGTTATTGATCCTAGGGTCATATGCCCTTGCTATCAAGCTGTAGCTGATATTATCAGTATAGCTCAAAATTTAAGCATTACTTATTTTGGCTAAGACCCTGATACAATCATCCAGCCGTATACTAAAGACCAAGTTAATTGGCTATTCCAACAAACAGATTTCTGCTTTTTCTTCATTTTGATTATTTTTAGGATCTTTTATTTTTTATTTATTGATTTATTTTTCTTTTTTTAGCATTAATATGCTATACATCATTACAGTATACAAAATGAAATTTTCATCCACAATACACTGTCTGTTGGCTCAATCAAGCACATCAACATACATGTTATCAACAAATAATTTTTCATTTCTTATGTCTTGTCTATTTTGCATTTTGTTTTTGTTTTTGTTTTTGTTTTTGTTTTGTTTTGTTTTTCCATCCTTGATTCCCTATCCCTAACCCTCTGCCCTGTCCAACCCTCCTCCCATTGTCTCTGGTATTCATGATTGCTTTCTATGCCTATCCTTGATTTGCTAATGAACTTAATTTGTCTAAATATTTGCAATAGCAAGCACAGCTGATATTTACATACACAAGAACCCATGTCTGACTTTAGGCATAAACCTCAGTGAGTAGAATGAACATACTATAAAATAGTACCTAGCTGGGGCTATATAGCTTACTGTGGTCATCAAATACACAGTTTTTTCTTTAAATTTTGGTAACAGTTTTAGTATTTTTTTCTCTGAATTTTAAAAAAAAATTTACATTCATTCCCTGAACACCCTCTGCCCTATTCCACTCTCTTATTACACTATCTCTGCTGTCTACAGTTGTCTTCAATCCCTTTTCCCCCAACATTTCGTTGGTCACACAATATCATAAGTAATCTAACTACTTTCAATAGCAAGATCAGCCGATGGTTTCAAGAAAAGCAGTTTTGAACTGGTAAGGATATTTCTTTGAAACTTAAAGCCTAGAAACAGGTTAGTATTCTGTTCAAATAGTCGGAACATGAATCTATTGATAGCTGAAGACAGGACAAAAGTCCTTAAAACCAGACAACAAAGCTTAGAAGAAAAGCAGCAATATTTTAGTCAAGTCGTAGAATACTGTTTCATCAGTTCAGTCTCATGTACTTAATCTTTCTTCTGTATCTGTTGAGGTTCGATGTTCCAGATTGAAATCTGGGATGTAATACTCAACTCCAGCTTTTGGCCCTACAATTAAGTTGCCCATTTTCTTAGTTTCTGAACTCTTATTTCTGTGTGTCTGCATTTAATTTTACTGACATAGCACTCCCTTAAGAACTTCTTGGAGATCCGGTCTGGTGCTGGTAAATTCTTTCAGGTTTTGTTTATCTGGGAAAGTTCGTGTCTTTTCTTCCCAAATGAACGATAACCTTGCTGGGTACAGAATTCTCGGTTGAAATTGCTTTTCCCTTAATACTTTGAATACATTTTCCCATTCTCTCCTCGCTCTCATTGTTTCCGATGAGAGGTCTGCCGTTAGTCTGATGGGATACCCTTTGTAGGTAACTTGCCTTTTTTCTCTTGCCAGTCTTAGTATCTTGTCTTTGTCTGTGGTTTTGGTCAATCTGGCTATAATGTGTCTTGGAGAAGATCTTCTTGGGTTGATTCTATTTGGGGTCCTCTGTATTTCTTGGGACTGAATCTTTGAGTGCCTCTCCAGGTTTGGAAAATTTTCTTGTAAGATTTCATGGAATAGATTATCAATGCCCTTATGAGTCTCTTCACCTTCTGGGATGCCTATTATCCGGATGTTTGGACGTTTGATGGTATCTAGTACTTCTCGCATATTATTCTCAAATTTTTGGGCCATTTTCTCAGTCTTCGCGGTGGATTTTTCTAGGCCAACCATTTTCTCTTCTACATTAGAGATTCTATTTTCTGTATGATCTAGTCTGCTTTTAATACTTTCAAGGGAGATTTTGACTTCTTGTATTATAGCCTTCATCTCTAACAGTTCCATCTGATTCTTTTGTAAAGTGTGAAATTCCTCTTTTAGATCTTGCATGAATTTCCTTACCTCCTGGAACTCTTCAACTCCTTTCTCCTTCCTCTTCAGCAGTTCCTTGTCTCTCTTCTCTTCCATCTCTGTTAGCTTTGCCATTATGAATGTTCTGAATTCTTTATCAGACATTTCCATGATTTCCATTGAACTGTGTGTGGATAAAGAGGAGATATCCATTTCCCTTGTGGGAGAGGTATTTTCCTGATTCCCCATATTTCTTGTGGTCCTGCAGCAATTTCTAGTCATCTGGTGGATGGTCAGTTTCTTCCCAAGCTTGGAAGTTCAATCTGAGGGTCGTGGAGAGTGCAGAAAAGGAAGGAGAGAGAAGGAAACAATACCAAAGATCTAAGGAGACTCTGAGATGTCTGTCTCTTGAAGAAGGGCGGTTCTGTTCCCTTCAGCCTCTCCACATGAGTTTTGCATGCATGAGGCCCAGTTTTCAGTGGGACATCTTCCTTTCTCCCAAAATGGTTAGATCGCAGGAGCCATGGAGCTGTCTGTCTCTTGAAGAAGGGCGGTTCTGTTCCCTTCTTTTACTCCTGGGTTGGGAGGAGGAGAAGAGATTATTAACGAGATAAAGGGCTAGGAGGGGCCAAAGGGCCCTGTAAAATGCCTCACCTTAAAAAATTCTAAAAAGCAAACATTAAAAAAGAGAGAGATAGAGGACAGAGACAGAGGAGGTAGAGAGAGACAAAGACAGATACAGAGACAGGACACTTAAAAGGGGTCTTCCTACCACACGAGTTTTGTATGCTGAAGGCCCAGTTATCAGTGGGACATCTTCCTTTCTCCCAAAATGGCTAGATCGCAGGAGCCATAGAGCTTTCTGTCTCTTGAAGAAGGGCTGTTCTGGGCCCAACAAACAGATTTCTGGCCTATTGCATTGTGCTTCCTTTACTGGAACTATTGATAACCATCTTCCTCTAGATAAATTTTTATATTTTTTATCTACCCATGATTTTGTTTTCCCTGTACAAATTTCACTTCATCCTGTTTCAAATGCTTTATTGGTTTTTATTGATGGTTTCTCCGATGGAACTGCTTCCTATTATTTCTCTGCTCAGACAGTTAACAGGAATTCCATACAATCCCCAGGGACAAGGCATTGTTGAACATGCTCATCTTTCCTTGAAAAATACTCTCCAAAAGCTAAAAATGGGAGAGTTTTACAGACTAAGGGCTCACCAAAAAACCTTCTGGCACATGCTCTTTTTGTCCTAAATTTCCTATCTCTTGATAAAGAGGGAGACTCAGCTGCTGAGCGCTTCTGGCATTCAACTACCAAAACAAAATTTGCCTCAGTTTTGTGGAAAGATCCCCTGGATAATACATGTAATGGTCCAGACCCTGTCCTCATTTGGGGCAGAGGGTCTGTCTGCATCTATTCTCAAAAAATAGATGCTGCTCGGTGGCTATCAGAAAGATTAATGAAGCAGATTGATTCTAACAAGCCATCCAGGGATGATGAAAATCCTGAGATGTCTCTCTCTCCTTCCACAGATCAACAAAATAAAGATCCTTCTTAAATACTTGATCATGTTTTGCTTCTTCAACATTACCGCTGCTGGTTTCGATCCTGGCACGACTCCTCCTGGTGGAACAGGGGGGTCTCTGTCTTGCTTTACAGGAACACTGCTGCTTTTATGCCAGCAAGTCCAGCATCATTCGTGACAGTCCCTTATGGTCTGCCTGGAACAGTCTCCTGCCTTTCCTGCTCCCCATACTTGGCCCATTCATTGGCCTATTGGCCTTTTAATTGTTTGCTCACTGGGACCTGTTATATTTAATGGGCTCACATAATTCCTCAAACAACAAATTGACTCACTTAGTATGTGGCCTCTCCAGGTCCACTATACTAGATTGGAGATAGAAGACCAACACCCCTATACTGGTCTCACCTGAGGTGCTGAATTGGTTAGCCAAAGATCGGTAAGAGAGTCTGATGAACCCAATAACTGTTCAGTCCTTCCACCTAAGACAGGAAGCCCATCATAGCTATGGAACTCTCCAATGATGGGTAAGAATGGATGTACAGTTCCATAAATGACTCTAACCTAAGACAGGCACAATTCCCCCAGGCCTTTTCCTCATCTCTCAAATTAAAACAGAAAAGGGGGACATGTGGGAGGCTGTGCACCAGCGAGTCTGCCAAGGCCATTTCCATGAATCTCTTACTATTGCCATCTTAGGCTCAGAAAGCAAACAATTACACAATGACAAAAGACATGATTGGCTCCCCTTCAAAACTTCATCTTCAAAACAATACTCTGATTGGCCACTAGAATTCCTCAGATTTGCATCTCTGGTACCTCATTATTGGTCCACAAAAGCAACCAATCATAACCCACCTTTTACAATCCTTCATTTAACCAATCACCACCCACCAACATGTATATAACCATGATCCTGGCCCACAATCTCCAGACGACTCTGAAGAGTTGTAACACTGTGTTGTCTCTGTGCTGCCCACAATAAACAGATGACCCTGAAGAGTTGTAACACTGTGTTGTCTCCGTGTTGTAACACTGCCGTTTTTCCTGTCTCTCACCCCTTCCCTCAGGAAACCTGTTTCACTGTCCTGTGGGTCGGGACAACCTAGCTTCATCTAGCTTTCCTTATCCCATTGCTCAGTCCTTCAGCCAGGTTGAATTTTCTTTTCATATTCTTTCATTTGCTAATTTCCTATCCCTCCTTTCCCCACAGACTGGCCTCAGCTTGCTCACTGGCAGTGTTCCAGTTTCATCTGCAGCCCTGTGTTCTGCAAGGGACTCTAAGGCAGTGCCACCACCAGCTCTATCACCACTCAGTTCCAGATAGCTTCTCCATCCCATTGCCCTATACTTTACCAAGGTAGGCATTTTTTTTTCTTTTCTTCCTTTTTTTAATTTCTTACCCCTTCTTGCCCAACAGATTGGCCTCTGCTTGCTCACCAGAGCATTCCAGTTACACCTACTGTTTCATGGCCAGCAATGAATTCAGAGGCACGGCCACCACTGGCCTTAGTCTCACCTAGCTCAAGCTAGCTTCCCCCATCCCATTGCCCAGTTCTTCAGCTGAACAGGCATTTTTTTTTCCTCTTCTTTTTTCTTTTTTTCTAATTTCCTACTCCTCTTTGCCTCACAGACTGGCCTCTGTTTGCTTGCCAATAGCATCCTTGTTTCATCTACTGCCTAGTGGCCAGTAAGTGACTCAGAGGCAGGGTCACCACTAGTGTAGCCACACCCAGCTTCAGCTAGCTTTTCTGATCCCATTGCCCAGTCCTTCAGCCAGGTAGGCAGTTGCTTTTTGTTTGTTTCTTTACAGCTTCTTTCTTTTGCTAATTTTCTACCCCTCCTTAACCCACAGTCTGTCTTCAGCTTGCTCATTGGCACCATACCAGTTTCATCTACTACCCAGTGGCCAGTAAGCAACTCAGGCAGGACCATCACAGGCCCTACCTCCACCCAGTACCAGCTAGCTTCTCCATCCTATTGCCCAGTCCTTAGTTAGGTAGTCATTTTTATTTTTTTTCTCTCCTCTTTTTTTTTTTTTTTTTAATTATCTAACCTTCCTTGCCTGAAAGATTGGCCTCTGCCAGCAGCATCCCAGTTTCATTTACTGCTCTATTTCCAGCTAGGGACTCTGAGGCAAGGCCACTACTTGCCTTAGTCTAACCCAGTCCTATCTAGCATTGCCCAGTCCTTCATTCAGGTAGGCAGTTTTGGTTTTTATATCTTATTCTTTCTTTTCTAATTTTCTACCACTCCTTTCCCCACAGACTGGCCACTGCTTGCTAGCCAACAATATCCCATTTTTATCTACTTTCTATGGCCAGCAAGGGACACTGACCCAGGAAAACCACTGGCCCTAGCCTCATTCAGCTTCAGCTAGCATAAACCATCCCATTGCCCAATCATTTCAATAGGTAAGCTGTATTTTTGTTTGTTTGTTTTTTTCTCTTCTTTCTTTCCTTAATTTCTACCTCTCCTGCTTCACAGACTGGCCTCTGCTAGCTTGCCTTCAAGTCCCATTTTCATCTACTGTCCCGTGGCCAGCAAGGGACTGTGAGGCAGGGCCAGTACTGATCCTAGCACCATGCATCTCCAGCTAGCTTCTTCCATCCCATTGCCCAGTCCTTCAGTCAGGTAGGCAGTTTTGTTTTTCAACCTCTTCTCCTTTATTTTGCTAATTTCCTATTTCTCCTTGACCCAAAGTCAGGCATCTGCTTGCTTGCCAGCAGTGTCCCAATTTCATCTACTGCCCTATGGCCATGAGGGACTCTGAGGCAGTGCCTCCAGACCCTCGTCCCACCCATCTTCAGCTAGCTTCCCCTATCCCATTACTCACTCCTTCAGTCAGATTGACATTTTTTTGTTTTGCTCTTCTTTCTTTTGCTAATTTCCCAACCCTCCTTGCTGCACAAATTGTCCTCTGCTTGCTCACTAGCAGTGACTCATTTTAATTTACTGCCTTGTGGCAAGCAAGGAACTGTGAGGCAGGGTTACCACTGACCCTAGCACCTCCCTTCTCCAGCTAGCTTCTACCATTCTGTTGCCTGGTCCTTTAGGTAGGCAGGTTTTTTAAATCTTCTTTCTTTTGATAATTTCCTACCCCTCCTTTTTCCCCCACACTGGCCTCTGCTTACTCGCCAGCAATGATCCAGTTTCAACTACTGTCCCATGACCAGCAAAGGACTTTGAGGCTGTGCCACCATTGATCCTGGCTTCTCAGCTCCATGTAGATACCCCATCCTCTTGCCCAGTCCTTCATCCAGGTAGGCAGTTTTCTCTCTTTCTTTCTTTCTTTCTTTCTTTCTTTCTTTCTTTCTTTCTTTCTTTCTTTCTTTCTTTCTTTCTTTCTTCTTTCTTTCTTTCTTTCTTCCTCTCTCTCTCTCTCTCTCTCTCTCTCTCTCTCTCTATCTCTCTATATCTCTTTCTTTCTTTCTTTCTTTCTTTCTTTCTTTCTTTGGCTGTTTCTTTTTTTTTACCCCTGCTTTCCCTAGACTAGCCTCTCCCTGCTCACCAGCAGCTTCCCAGTTTCATCTACTGCTTCATTGGCAACAAGGGAATCTAAGGCAGTGCCAGCACTGGCCCAAGCCCCAGCCATCTCCAGCTAGATTCCCCTATCCCATTACCCATTCCTTCAGTCAGGTAGACAGTTTGGCTTGATTTTACTTTTCTTATTTCTTTTGCTAATTTCCTACCCCTCCTTGCCTCACAGACTGGTCACTACTTGCTCACCAGCAGCATCCCAGTTTTATCTACTGCCCCGTGGCAGGCAAGGAACTCTCAGGCAAGTCCATCGCTGGCCCTAGCCCCACCCAGTTCCAGCTTGGTTACCCCATTCCATTGTGCTATCCTTCAGCAAGGTATGTATTTTTCCCTCTTCTTTCTTTTTCTAATTTCCTACTCTCCTTGTCCAACATACTGGCCTCTGCTTATGTGCCAGCAGCATCCCAGTTTCATCTACTGCACCTTGGCAAGGGACTCTGAGAAGGGCCACCACTGGCTCTAGCACCATCCAGTGTGATGGACTAAAACAGATTATAAGAAAAATGGTGTATGCGAGGCTAAGATGCATCCCAAAGACCTGCCTCAACCCACCCTATAGAGCAGAGTACAAAATAAAGATGTGGTTACATTTAACAAACACACACTGCTCTGTTTCTGTAAACTGCCAACAGAGTGCTGGTAAAGAAATATAGCAATCCTTGCAGCCCTTCCTCCCTTGCAATTCACCTCACCCCAGCCCTTGCAAAGTGTAATGTTCCCTTGTTGCATTTGTGCTTAAATGCTCTGCAAAGCTGTGTATCGAGGTTGTCAACCCAAATGCTATCTGCCAGTGACAGGAGCAGTATTCCCTGGCCAGAATGGCAGTCTCTGGCTAAGAATAAAGGCTCCTAAAACTTTAATTTCTCAGTAGTCTCAGTCTTCTCAATATCTTGCACCACATTAATTGGAGGGCCTAGCAAGATCAGAGGCATCCAGTTCAGTATGGGGCATTGGCCCTGGCTGAGGGCCAACAGAGTTCTGGCCACAGTTTCAGGAAGTTGTCTCTGACTTTATAAGGACACTGAGAATTCTGTCTGGATTTTCTGGCTGGCATTTGGGCCATTGCCAAACCCTCGGACATGGAGGAGAAGCCCAGAGAACACTTTGATCATCTGTCTGCGTGTGAGTTCAGCTTTCAGTCTCTCTTCTTGCTCTCCTTGCCTTTTATAGAGATGGGGTTTATTCATGTCAAGATGGTCCTTTGTCCTAGGAGTTGGGGGTCACTACTTTTGGAGCAGATTGCTTAGGTTGTGTTGGATCTGTATGTCTGTGTGACTCTCTGTTGGCTCTGTCACTCCACTGGGTCTTGTCTTCTCTACCAGTAAGAGGTCTTCTTTGACTTTCTAGTTGGTTTATCTTTGAGTGACTACAGGGCAAGCATTTTATCCTCTCACCTTTTTCCCCTCAACCTCTTTGCCCTCAGTTTCAGGATTTCTCCAATGCACTCTTCTTTGGGAGACTACCATGTTCTTGAAATGGGAAGGCACTCGGGGAAGGAAGAACCAAGATCTCCCATCTTTGTGGGATCTCTGCCTAGTTCAGATTGCTGCTCCTGTTGTAGAAAGGCCTATCTGGGAAATGAGAGTATTGAGATTGGGCAGTCAGTTAAGGTACAGGCCTGTTGGGTCCAGTGAACAAAGATTTGCCAAGCCACTGGCTGGAGAGCCTCTTGTTCACCACTTTAACTGAACCAGACCATTCTCAGGAGTCTGGGATCAGAATAGATTTTTCCACTATTGGAAGGCCTCCAAGGAATATTCCATGGCCCCAGGTTGAAAACTGTCTGGCCCAAGAAAACTGGTAAAAGCAAAATTTAAAATTAAATTGAAGTATCTGAGCCTTTGTCTGTCTTCTTCTTTGTCAGCCCTTTGTTCTGTGTATCTATCTACTAAGCCTCCCAACTCTGTGCAGCTCAGGAGTAAGCCTGGGGTGGGGGGGTGTTCACTTAATGGGAAGTGGGCTTCAGGGAAGTGACTGGCCACAGAAAGAGGGCTTGGAACCTAGAGCCTCCAGGGAGAGACTCATTGGATAGAGCTGGAGGTAGCATCATATGCCAGACTCTGAGTTTGGTCCCATTCAGCAGACAGGACCATTGATCCTGTGTTGTGACAATGGACACAGGGAAGAAAGTTGTTTTCTGCTTGGGATAACCTGAAACATATTATTCTTTGCCAGTGTGGGACTGAGACATTTGCCATTTCCTACCTTGTGTTTGAGAAGACCCACTAGAAGCTGAATGCCCCGTTGTTCCCCATGGCTGGTCCTAGGTTTCATCCCATGCCATGGTGATGGCCAGGGGCCAACGGTCAGTTCTGTCTCTTCTATGGGGCAATTGGTGTCATATTTCTCATGTTGTTTATTATAGTTCAGTATCACCTCCTCTAGTTTGTTTTGTGGATTAACCCTCTAGTGAGTTGTTTATTGTTGTCAAAGTCTATCTAGTCAAGCAACAAGTATGGGCTAGAGAATTTCCTCTCATTAGACTCCCCTCAATTGCTTTCTGGACAATTTAAAATACTTTAAGAGGTAGGGGAAGGATTATGGGTTTACTATGATCCTTTTTGAATTGGAAAATTTTGCCAACTAAAATAGCCAAGCTTTGAGGTGCACTGGTCCCCAGAGGGGACTTTAGATTTATTCACAGCCCGATGAGTCTGACACATTGTCTATGAGAGTTCAGACAGATGTCATTAATTACACCTCTAGAGGGGATTTAATCTAAGCTGTATGAAAGAGAATCTACATAGGTACTAAATGAAATGTTTAAGAGTGTCTTAACTGCTCAATTCTAGAGTACAAAAATTTATTCCTTTTGATATAGCACCATTCACTGAGACAGAACAAAACTTATGGTCATCCCCCAAAGCTCAGAATGAAGGGGGGGCTGAATCAGGTACTTTGGAGGGCCAAAGTTCTCTAGTTGAATTCTCAGAGTGTAGGCCCAGAAGCAGGTCTGAAGTAACAGTGGGATGAATTTTTCAATGAAATCAAATGAAAAATTCATCCCACCTATGCAGGTGCCCCATTGGGTGCTGCTCATGCACCAACATTTCTGTGTTGCCTTTACCCTACCCTATAGGGTATATGCACTTTGACCTGTGTATCATCATGACAGGAAAAATTCATGTTCCTGATGCCCATGAAGACCTTTGGCTGCAGCTGCAAAATGGCTGGACTTATTTAAGATACAAATGCAGTAGCACTTTGGTAAAAAAATTAGAGTAAAGTGGTATGTGTTGTCAGGTCATTCTTATCTGGTAAAGAACTATAACCGGTCTTGGAGAAACTCCCAATCTATGTCCCCTTTTAAACTAGTTCTGTAAAATGGGAAAAATTAAAGCCCTTCCTTCCCACAAATCCTCCAGGGCTCATCTCTCTTTTGGAGTCTGTTTTACCCACCAGCTGACCTACGACAACTGTCAGCAACTTCTCCAGACTTTATTCACATCAGAGAAAAGAGAATAAATCAAGGTGGAATCTTGGAAACTTGTTCTGGGTCCAGATGGTTAGATCAACACAAATTATGGTAAGGAGGCTGTCAATGGGTATTGCTAGCCTCCACTGAGCAGGGTTAGAGTAGTGCTAGGGAAGCCCATCAACCTAAGGCATGCAGTGTCCAAGGAAGTCTCCCACGGCCTTTCTAGAGAGATTCTTTGGGGCCTATCAGCACTATACTCCCATGAACTTGGAGTCCCCAGAGAACAGGTGAGCAATGAGCATCTCATTCTGACCCAGTTAGCCCCAGACATTAGGAGAAAACTACAAAAGTTAGAGGGATTTGAGGGAAAAGTATTATTCAAACTTGTGGAGATAGCTCAGAAAGTCTTCAATAACTGACAGGACATAGAGACTGTCTAAACTCAAAAGATAATACAAAATCAAGAAGGTCCACATGGCAGGGACAGGGAGGTCAAGGAACCACCGAGCAGAAAACTGAGATGACCCAATCTGGGAAAATGTAGACAATCTCTTTCTGGCAGCTGAGACAAGGGACCAATGCCTCCAGGCCACACAGTCCCTGCTGTAGACTCTGGCAGACCTCAAGTATTAAGGTTCAGCCAAGAAGACCCAGCTCTGCACCCCTCAGGCCACATATCTGGGATACATTCTGGAGGGAGGTAAGTAGGTAAGTGGACTCTCTTCAGGCCACATCCAAGCCATCTTGAACATCCTCACTCTGACCACAAAGCAACAGGTGCAAGAGTTCTTTGGTGTCATGGATATTGCCACCTCTGGATTCTGGACTGTCCAAATAGCCAGATCCCTTTATACCATGATGTGGTGAGGAAAGGATATAGACTGGAGTGGGATGAAGGTATAGGAATGAGCTTTCCAGACCCTGAAGACTGCTTTGGAGAGTAACCAGCTTTAGGCCTCCCTTATATCTCAAACTCATTCCAACCATACATTGCTGAGTCAAAGGGCATCTTGAAAAGGGTCCTAATGCAAACTCTGGGACAATGAAAGTGGCCTATGGCCTACTTATCCAAGAGGCTAGATTCAATGGCATCACAATGGCTAAATTGCCTTCACAAACAGGGTAGCCACAGATGTTGTTCTAAAGCCAGTGGGACCCCTGCAAATCTTCTCCAGGATTCCTCCTTGAACCTTTGCTGAAAAGCCCAGATACACTCTGGAGGAAAGAAGAATTAGTCAATGCCCTAGGTGCCATAGATCAACCTGAGGGATGGAAAGACCTGCTTGATGGATGGGTGACTCTCTTCCCAGAAGCTCTAGGATATGGCCTCATCTCCTTAATCCATCAGAACACTTGTCTAAAGAAACAAAGGTAATAGGACTTCTCAAGAGGGACTATCATTTTCCTGGACTGGCAAACATTGCCAAAGACACAGCTAGAAGATGTCCCATCTGTGCTCAAGTAGACCATGGAAAGTCAGTTCCTTAATACTATGAGACCCAACTTTGAGGACAGAACCCTGAAGAACACTGAAAAGTAGATTTCACTGAACTCTTTTGTGGGTTGGCAGGATACCACTACCTGCTGGTGTTCATAGAAACTTTCTCTGGTTAGCCAGAGGCATACCCCACCAAGTCCAAGACAGCACAGGTAGTTGCTTAATTATTGTCTAAAATTGTCCCACATTTTGGGTTATAACAATAACTCTGGGGTCCAACAATGGCCTGGCATGTTACTCAGTTATTGGCAAAATCTTCACTCTGTCTATCAACCTCAGAATTCTAGACAAGTAGAGAAAATAAATAGGATGCTTAAAAAGGCTTTAACCAAGTTGAAATTGGAGACTGGTTAAAAACTGGGTGAGTCTTCTTCCATTGCCCTTCTGTGTGCACATTGCACCCCTTATGTGTAGGAGTGATTCTCTTTAAAATAATATTTGAAAAAAAACAATTTTGAAAGGATGCCTCCACTTGTACTCAAGATTGATGAGGAGATAAAAGGGGAACTTTATAACCATGCCCTTTTGAAGTCCCTGCAAGCACTATAGATATCAGAAACAGACACAACACCTTCTCCAGGAAGCTTACCAGCCTTTAGGTCTTCAACCTAGCTGACGCCCACTGGTGACCTACAGCCTGGGGACTTGATCTGAATCTGAAAGCAAGAACCTTTCTCACTGGAGACCTGTTAGACTGTCATCCTGACTATGCCAATTATAGTCAAGTTGCCAGAGAGCGACGTTGGATTCACCACACCCAAGTAAAAAGGATGACCCTCATTGGGACTGACAAATGACACATCCCCCTGCATAAGTTCTAGGTTGTTTCAGAACTCTGAGTTTCCCCCACACTTTTGGACTTTAATCCACAGCCTGTTACTCTGGGGAGGGAGGCCAAAAGAAAACAAAACTCTAAAGGCCCTCTCAGCCCAGGAAAAGAAAAACCTACAAAATATAAAATAAAATAGAAGAGACTTGGACCTCTTGTTCTTAAAACAGAGAGGTCTATGTTTGGCATTAAATAAATCTTGCTGATTTTACACCAACCAGTCTTGGATGATAAAGTTTAAACCAACTCAAAAAGAGGTTATAGGTGAGAAAAAAAAAATAAAGAAAACTGATTTAACAATTAATAATTATAAGTTCTTCTTCTTCTTCTTCTTATTCCCATTCTGGTACAATAAAGAGATTCAAAGATTTGAATCTTGGAAAAAGCCAGTGGGAAATATGGTGGACTAAAACAGTTAATAAGAAAAATGGTGTATGTGAGTCTAAGATGCATCCCACAGACCTGCCTCAACTTTCACCCCCCATAGAGCAGAGTGAAAATCAAGGATGTGGTTACATTTAACAAAGGACATGCTGCTCTGCTTCTGTAAACTGCTAAGAGGCTACTGGTAAAGAAATATAGCAATCCTTGGAGCCCTTCCTCCCTTGCAACACACCTCACCCCAACCTTTGCAAAGTGTAATGTTTCCTTGTGATTTTTATGCTTAAATTCTTTGCAAAACTGTGGATTAAGGCTGTCATTCCACATGCTACCTGACAGTGGCAGGGGTGGCAGCTCCTAGCCAGGTTGGCAGTCTCTGACCAGGAATAAAGGCTCCTAAAATTTTTAATTTTTTGGTGATCTCAGTCTTTATAATATCTCACACCACAAGCACCACCCAGTTCCAGCTAGCTTCCCTCTTCCCATTGTCCAATTCTTTCTCTAGGTAGGCAGGTTTAAGTTTTTTCCTCTGTTTTCTTATGCTAATTTCTGACCCTACCTTGTCCCACAAATGGGTCTCTGGTTGCCCACTTGCACCAACCAGTTTCATCTACTGCACCATGGCCAGCAAGGAACTCTGAGGCAGGGCCACTACTGGCCCTGCTAGCTACCAGCTCCAGCTAGCTACCCCATCCCATTGCCCAGTCTTTCAACTGATTAGGCAGTTTTTTTTTCTTACTTTTTCTTCTCTATTTCCTAGCTCTTTTTGCCCCACACACTGTCCTTTACTTGCTTCCAGCAGCGTCCCAGTTTCATCTACTACCTCATGGCCAGCAAGGGACTCTGAGGAATGGCCAGCACTGGCACTAGCCCCTTCCATCTTCAGCTAGCTTCCTCAATTCCATTGCCCAGTCCTTCAGCCAGTTAGCTTGTTATTTTTTAAATCTTTTTCTTTCTTTTGCTAATTTCCTACCCCTCCTTTTCTCTCAGACTGGCCTCTATTTGCTTGCCATCAATAATCCAATTTCATCTACTGCCCATGCTCAGCAAGGGATTCTGAGACTGTGCTACCACTGATCCTGGCATCCTCAGCTCCAGCTAGCTTTCCCCATCCCATTGCCCAGTCCTTCACCCTGGGTAGGCAGGATTTTTTTTTTCCTTCTTCTTTCTTTGGCTATTTTTTTACTCCTGCTTTCCCCAAAGACTGGCCTCTACCTGCTCTCCAGTACCTTCCTAGTTTAATTTACTGCTTCATGGCCAATAAGGGACTTAAGGTAGGGTCACCACTGGCCCTAGTCCCTCCAGCTCCCCTTAGCTTCCCCCATCCCATTCCTTTAGCCTGGTAGGCATTTTGTTTTTTGCCCCTTTTTCTTTATTTTCATAATTACCTACCCCTCTTTGTTCTACAGACTGGCCTGTGCTTGCTCTTATGCAGGGTTGCCACTGGCCCTAGCCCTACCCAGTTCCATCTAGCTTTCCCATCCCATCGTTCAGTCCTTCAGCCTGTTAGGCAGGTTTTTTCTCTTCTTTCTTTTGCTAATTTCCTACCTGTATTTGCCCCACAGACTGGCCTTTGCTTGCTTGCCAGCAGCAT
Organism: Tupaia belangeri chinensis; assembly: GCF_000334495.1. Lineage (NCBI taxonomy): Eukaryota > Metazoa > Chordata > Mammalia > Scandentia > Tupaiidae > Tupaia > Tupaia belangeri. The sequence goes on along the minus strand of NW_006204675.1, from coordinate 138,446 downwards.
CCTAGTTTCATCTACTGCCCCACAGTATTATGGCATACCATGTTAGCTCACAGCCCACCACTTTTTCTTTATTTTTTTCATATATTTTTTCCTCTTATATTGTCCTCTCCTACTTATTCTCCATCCTCCTAGAGGAAATAGAGAGATCTACAGTCACAGTTCTGAAATACGGGATCCTTTCTTTTACTATACCACCTACAACAAAGAAGGTACTGCTCTTCAGACACCAGAATAGAATATTCCTCCTGAGACCCCATTGCTAAATACAGCAGAGGAGAGATTCAGCACACAACAGTTCACAGAAAAAAAGAAACACACTTGATCCTAGTTGAAGAAACATTCTCCTATAAGTTATTAAAAGTGAATAGATCTCCCAATGACTAGAAGTAAAAGAACCTTTGATCTGAATAAAGCAGGAAATACATCTCCATCAAAAGAACACAGTAACTTCACTTTATCTCTTGAATAAACAGGAGATGTGACCAAAATGTCAGAGAAAGAATTCAGACCATGCATGGCACAAAACTTCTATGAGTTGAAACAGAAAAGACACAATGAACTACAGGAAATTAGAAAGTTCTTCCCTGATATAAAAGAAGATACGGGCACTCTAAGAAACAATCTGATGGAAGTATTAGGGATGAAATTTGTAATACAGGAAATCAATAACTCTGTTGAAAGTATTAAAAGTCTATTAGACCATGCTGAAGATTGAGTCTCTTATGTAGAATATAAAACCTAGAGAAAGCCACCAAAAATATAGAGAAAATAACAAAAAAAAAAAACACACAAGGATAATATACAAGAAATACTAAGTTCCATTAGACACCCAAACATCCAAATAATTGGTTTCTCAGAAACTAACAAAGACATGGAAAATATATTCCATTAAATCCTTGAAGAAAAATTTCTAAGTCTATAGAGGCGCTTAAACACCCAGAGCAAAGATAAAAAAGAACTCCAAATAGAATCAACCCCAGAAGATTTTCCCCAATGCACATCTTATGCAGACTAGAAAAGACCACAGATAAAGACAAAATACTAAAATTGGCAAGAGAGAAACAACAAGTGACATACAAAGGTCATTCCATCAGGCTAACTTTGGGCCTCTCAATGGAAACAATGCAATAAAGGAAAGAATGGGAAGACATATTGAAAGTGATAAGAGAGAAACAGTTTCAACTGAGCTTATTATTATAGCCTTCCAGATTACCCTTCAAATGAGAAAAAAAGATTAAAATCTTCTCAAACAAAACCTGAAAGAATTTGCCAATACCACACCAGCTCTTCAAGAAGAGTACTGTTCCAGGAAAACTAAAGAATGAACACCCAGAAATAAAGTAATAAAGGACAACCAAGACAATGGTCAACTTAAACATTGGAGCAAGTCCAGTATACCAATAATAACATTGAATGTGAATGGATTAAATTCTCCAATCAAGAGACAGAGACTGGCTGAATGGATAAAAAAACAGAAACCCTCTATCTTTTGCTTACAAAAATCCCACTCATGGACAAAGACATACATAGACTAAAAGTGAAGGATTGGAAAAAGGTTTTCCATGCAAATAGGAACCAAAAAGGAGCTGAAGTTGTGATACCAATATCTGAGAAAATACCCTTTAAAACAAAAACAGTTTGAAAAGACAAAGAAGGGCACCCTATTGTAGTATAAGTGTCAATCAGTCAAGAAGATATAATGGTTATAAATATGTATGCAACTTACACAGAAGCATCCAAACACATGAAGGAAAGGCTGTTAGAACTAAAAGGAGAAATGGACTACAGCACACTAATTGTTGAAGACCTCAGCATGTCACTATCCCCTCCAGATAGATCATCTAGACAAAAAATAGATAGAGATAATCATTAACCAAATGAGCTAAGCAGACACCTATAGAACTTCCCATCCAAAACCCACTAGTAACACTTTTTTCTCACCTTTACGTGGAACCTTTTTGAAGGTTGGCTACAAGGCAAGCCTCTATAGATTCAAGGGCATAGGAACTATACCAAACATTTTCTCCGACCATGATGGGATTAAACTTGATTTACATTTCAAGAGAAATCCTCAAATATACTCAAATACATGGTAACTAAATAATGTACTCTTGAATGACTGCTCAACTACTGAAGAAATAGATTCTGAGATCAAAAGATTCATGGAAGTCAATGATAATGAGACCACGAGTTTCCATAATCTTTGGGACACTGGTAAAGCAGTCATAAGAGAAAAGCTTATGGCAGTTAGTATAAGTAAGAGGAAGAAGAAGAGAAGGCAAACTAATCACCTAACATTGTGCCTCAGAGAACTGGAAAAGCAACAGCAAAAAAAAATCCAGAAACCTCAAAGAAAAAGGAAATAATAAAGATATGAGCAGAAATAAGTAAAATAGGAAATAAACAAGTTATACAGAAAATAAGTGAAAGTAAAGGCTGGTTCATTGAAAAGATTAGCAAAATCACTACACCTCTAGTGAGACTTATTAAGAAGAAAAGAGAAAGGAACCAAGTGAATCAAATCTGCAGGCAATATAACAACATAGAAGAAATGCAAAGCATCATTAGAGGATACTATGAACAACTATATGCTAATAAACAAGAAAATATGAATGAGATGGACAAATTCCTGGACACATTTATTCTACCAAGGTTGAGACAGGAGGATATAGAAAGTCTGAATAGGCCCATAACAAATCAGGAGATTGAATCAGTAATAAATAACCTCCCCCGCCAAATAAAAGCCCTGGCCCTGATGGACTCACTTCTGAATTCTACAAAACTTTCAAAGAAGAGTGCTCATTAGGTCTAAAGATCCAAAAGACAGAATCTTTTTCTAATTTATTCTATGAAGCCTCTATCACCCTTATCCTTAAAACATAAAAGGACAGGACAAGGAAGGAAACCTATATACCAACATCTCTGACATATATAGATGCAAAGATTCTCAACATGATACTAGCAAATCATATCCAAAGCTTATAAAAGAGATTATACATCATAATCAAGTAGGCTTTATTCCAGGAATGCAAGGTTGGTTCAACATACACAAAACCATAAATGTAGTACACCATATTAACAGGAAAAAAGATAAAAACCGTATGATCATACGAATTGAAGCAGAAAAAGGATTTTATAAGATACAAAACCCCTTCATAATAAAGACTTTCAGCAAAATCAGCATAGAAGTTTCATTTCTCAACACAATAAATGTCATATATAAATAACCTATAGCAAATATTATCCTGAATGAAGAAAAGCTGAAAGCTTTTCCTCTGAAAATGGGTACAAGACAAGGATGCCCAATTTCTCCGCTCTTTTTCAATATAGTACTGGAGGGACAAGCAGTTAGCGTAACGATTATGTTGCTGAACTCCCAAGTAGTTGACCATGTTTCAAGTCCTGAACCCAGTAGCCTAAACTCATGCCAAGTGCAAGTGTGTGCATGCTCATGATCCCGAGAGGAGAATGGTGGAGAAGAGATTGTAGCATGGCTATCCCGTCTGGGAGATGGAGGGGGGTGATTTCTTGCTTTCTGTCTCTGTGTCTTTCTGGCGAGCACATGCACCCTATAGCAAAAACCTCTCAAAAAAAAATTACATATGGTATTGGAAGTCCTTGTTAATGCAATCAGAAAAGAGGAAAAATAAAAGGTATTCAAATAGGAAAAGAAGAGGTGAAACTCTCCATTTGCAGATGACATGATAGTATACATAAAGGACCCAATGGTTTCCATGAACAAAATCCTGGAAGTAATACATGAATAAAGCAAAGTTGCAGGAAACAAACTCAGCATACAGAAATCTATAGCATTTCTATAAACAAAGAACAGGCTGACTGAGACAGAACTCAAAAAAGTAATTCCATTTACCACAGCTACAAAAGGTATAAGATTCTAAGCAGTAAATATAATCAAAGAATTTTAAAAACTCCATGAGGAGGGATCAGTAGTTAGAGTAATGGCTATGTTGCTGGACTCCCACATAGTCAACTGCAGTTCAAGTCCTGGACCTGGTGGCTTAAACTCACGCTGGGCGCGTGTGCGTGTGTGCCCAAGATCCCGAGAGGAGAAGGGATTGTGGCATGGCCATCCCCCCTGAGGGGTGATTTCTCACTTTCTGTCTCTCTGTCTCTCTCTGTCTGTCTGGCAAGCACACGTGCCCTATAGCAAAAACCTTTCCAAAAAAATAAAAAATAAAAAACTCCATGAGGAAAAATATGAGAAGCTTTAAAAAAATTAAAAATGACACAAAAAAAGTGGAAGGACATCCCATGTTCCTGGACTGGAAGGATTAATATAATCAAAATGACAATTCTATACAAAATAATCTACATATTTAATGCAATCCCAAAGTACCAGACACATTCTTCACAGATATAAAAAAATATAATTATAAAAATTGTCTGGAATCATAAAAGACCTTGTATTTCAAAAGCAATCCTGCATAAAAGGAGTGGAGTGGGCGGCATCTCACTCCCTGACCCAAAACTATATTACAAAGTTCTGATAATCAAAACAACACGGTACTGGCATAGAAAAACACATGTGAACCAGTGGAACAGAATAGTGTCCAAAAATAAATTCCCAAATATACAGTCAACTGATTTTTGACAAGTGATACCAGTCAATCCAGGGGAAAAGAAAAGTCTTTTCAACAAATGGTGCTGGCAAAACTAGATTTCCACCTGCAGAAAGATGAATCTGAACCTCTATTACCACTGACAAAAATCAACTTAAGGTGGATTAAAGGTCTAAACCTAAGACCCCAAGCTATAAAACTGCTCCTGTAAAACACTGGGGAAACTCTGGGAGATATTGGAGTAGACAAAGACTTCTTAAGTAAGACCCCAAAACACAGTTGATAATCTCCCAAATAGACAAGTGGATTATATCAGATTAAGAAATTTCTGCATGGCAAAAGACATAGCAATTAGTATGAATAGACAGCCCTCAGAATGAAAAAATATTTTTGTAAATTATGCATCATGTAAGGGACTGATAACCAGAATACACAAGAAACTCAAGCAGCTCTTTGAAAAAAAACGATGATCAACCTTATTAAAATATAGAAGGAGTTAAAAAAAAAAAACAAAAAAAAAAACAAAAAAAACAAACAAAAGAACACTTTCTAAAGATTACACACACGAATAGCCAAAAGGCATTTGAAGAAATGCTCAGCATCTCTCATTATAAGGGAAATGCAGATCATAACAACAATGAGATACCTAACCTTACCACAGTCAGAGTGACTTAGAAAAATGATAACTTTTGACAGGGTTGTGGTGAAAGGAGAACTCTTTTACACTGCTGGTGGAAATATTAACTGATACAGCCACTGTAGAGAACAATTTGGAGATTCCTCAAAAATCTACAAATAGAACTACCATATGATCCAGCAATACCACACTTTGGTATCTACCCAAAGGACAGAAGAACTCTTAATGGGAAAAGTGCTTGCACACTGATGTTTATTGTGGCATCATTTACAATTGTTAAGACATGGAACCAACCCAAATGCCCACAAACAGATGAACTGATTGAAAAACTGTGGCACATATAATCTATGAAATACTATTCAGCCATTAAAAACAAGACCTGGATTTTGGCCTAAAGTGGATGAATATGGAAGATTTACTGCTGAGTGAAGTAAGCCAGGCTATGAACAAGAGTCATTATATGTGTCCACTAAATACAGTACCAAGTGTCTGTACTGTATGACTGAAACCAATTGACTAAAGGATATAGAAACACAGTAAATCGTTATGAATATCAGATATAGTGTTTGTGAAATAGTAGAGTCTGAGGAAGGAAATTTAGAAAAAAATATAGAGGCAAAGCATTAATAGGACAAAGAAATGTGATATTAACTGTTGAAGATAATTTTATAGTATTATCAATTTAACAAATTGGAAATTCACTTTGTAATTTACATCACATGATTGAATGTATAAAAGAACAAACAAACAATAAATGAAAAGAGTGTGCAGCTTCCAAAGCAGTCTCTGGTCTTGTTTTGCTCACACCTCCAGTTTATTTCCAAACAGCCCTATTCTTCTAGCTGGAGAATCTTCGTTCATATCCTATTTAAGACTTAAAGAAACTGTGGACTTGTAAGGATATATTGTTTTTAAACAAAATATATATTTTCAGCTATTTTATGTTTAAGCAGAATCGGAGGTCAAATTTTTTCTTCCCTTTGTAAGTCACAGCAAGAACCAATTTTTTTTTAGTCTTCTGGTATATGTTCTTCATTCTATTTAATTAGACTACATGTCAGTTTTTGTACAATTACTATGCCATTTTTGATTAGAACAGTATTATAATATATTTTGGGATTAGAGAGTGCGATGTCTCCTACATATTCTTTTCTTATTTTTTAAGCCTTTATTTATTTGATCAGGAAAAAGGACAATTTCAACATCAACTTGTCACCTAATTGTAAATTTGAACTTTGTAGGATTTACTACCCTAGACACCACACCTACTGACTACACAAAATAAAATAATCTTCCTTCCATTCGCCAATGTTTGCATGCTGGAAGAATAAACAGAATCCCTTGCAATAGCCAACACTGTTGCTTGGCCCAGGTGTATATCGCATAGCAAATCAGAGCCATACAAGGCCAAGAGCATTGTTACTTGATAACTGAACAAGTAAAAGTATTATTGGAACAGTTACAGGTGCACACACACACACACACACACACACACACACACACACACAAGCAAGCAGGTTCATTAGTATTAAACAACTTACACTGAGTGTAAGATCAACTAATCTGCATGAGAAAGCCTATGCCAATCCAGCAGCTAACTTGGAACCACCCAAACCAACTTTCCTAAATCAAATTACACTTGATATAAAACTCAGAGTTGGAGGAAGTCCTCTAAGTCAGAAATAAATTGACTTTCAATGTAAAGTCAATTTTGAATTGACTTTCAATGCATCAGATGGGCTAAAACAACATGGCTTAGTCACGTTGAAATCGACATTTATACTCATAAGACTCGAATATTTTGTCTACTATTCCTCCCTATGTCTGAATACAGAATTCATTAACTGCTCAGTTCATGTAGTGACTAAAACTTGTCACTAGCTCAAGTATTAAACTAATACTTATGTGCCCAAATCCTTGCAACTATATTCAGTGCTCTTAAACCATTAATTCCTACCACCCAGCTTTATAGTACTGTTCTTATATCTGAAGAATTTTTACCAAAACAATTAAACTCATGTTTTATAGAGAGTTTTTTTCTAGCAGACCACAGATTTACTCTGAAAATAATGAGCCAATCATAGCAGACTTACCACAAATAGTAAGAAAGCAAAATATGCTAACATGGGGTTGCTATAAAAGTATTTTTCTTGGTCCATCATCATAGGTGAGATCTAGTGAGTTCAGGGATAAGATAAGACAGTCTGTTGATAATTTACCCTGGTAGAACCCCTGTATCCTTCTCTGTCTCTTTCTCTCTGTCTCTCTTTTCATTATTTTAATTTTTTTTAATTTTAAGGTAAGTTTTTTTTGGCTCTGAAATCCTCCTTTATCTTTGTAATAATACCTTCTCTTCCCCCTCATCTAGGCAAATAGAAAGGTTAAGCCAGAAGAAGACTGAGTCACCATGAGATTTGAGAAACAGTGATTTCATGTGGCACACTTGTGCACTATGCAGTTTTCATTTTTTTGTTTTGTTTTTAAATAAGCATATAAAAACTTTTTGCTTTTTTCCTTTTTTCGCTTGTTCTCTCTCTTACTTTTTTTTTTTTTCTCTTTGTCTTTTACCTCATCACTTTACTGCTCAGCCTCCATACACTGAGTGTCTAGACAGGTCAAAGGGAAACTTTGACTATATTCAAATACTATTTGGGTCCTCATATTGCTCAACTCCCACTGAATCTGTGATGCAAAGGGAGAAAAACAAAACACCAAAGGGTTTGCAGACCACATCCTCCTGTTCGCCTGATTGCTCAGATTAATTGTGCAGAAATTAGGAAGAAACAACCCATCAGATGACTGACTAGAAATTACCACAGGGGCAAAGGAAATATGAGAAACAAAACAAAACAAAACAAAAAACAAACAAACCAAAAAAAACCCTCTTCCCAAGGGGAGAGACTGATGTCTCTTCAATAAGAGACAGTACAATAGGGCTCACAGAAATGTAGGATAAAGAATTGATAGCATTCATAGTGACAAAACTAACAGAGATGAAAGAGAAGAGAGAAAATGAGTACCAGAAAAAAAATGAGTTCCAGGAAGTGGGGAAGTTCCTGTGAGAGCTGAAAGAGGAAATACACACCATAAATAAGAATCAAATTGAACTGTTGGAGATGAAGGCTATACTACAGGAAATCAAAACCTACTTTGAAAGTATTAAAAGCAGACGAGTTTATACAGAAAATAAAATCTTAGATGTAGAAGGCAGAATCACTGGACTAGTAAAATCCACCTCAAAGGCTGAGAAAATAGAAAAACAAGCAAACACCTGAAAATAATATATGAGAAATATTAGATACTATTAAATGTCAAAAGATTCAGATAATTAGTATCCTGGAAGATGAAGATACTAATGAGACCAGTAGCTAGCATAACGACTATGTCACTGGACTCCCATGTAGTTGACTGTGGTTTGAATCCTGGATCTGGTGGCTTGCTCTCATGCCAGGCGTGTGTGCAAGTGTGTCCAAGATCCTGAGAGGAGAATGGAGGAGAAGGGATTGCAGCGTGGCCATTGCCCCTGGGGGATGATTTCTCACTTTCTGTCTCTCCCTGTCTTTCTGGCAGCAAACAAAACCAAAAACCCTCCAAAAAAAAAAAAAAAAAGATGAAGAGACTAATAAGGGCATTAATAATCTATTCCATGAAATCCTAGAAGAAAACTTCCCAAATCTAGAGAAGCACTCAAAGATCCAGATTAAAAAAATACAAAGGATCTCAAATAGGATCAATCCAAGAAGATCTTCTCCAAGACATATTACAACCAGATTGATCAAAACCACAGACAAAGACAAGATACTCAGACTGGCAAGAGAAATGTCAAGTTACCTAATATTCCATTAGGCTAACAGCAAACCTCTCATCAGAGACAATGTAACCAAAAATAATGAGAAGATATATTCCAAGTGTTGACTGAAAAACAATTTCAACCAAGAACATTATATCCAGCAAGATTATCCTTAATATGGGAAGAGAAGACAATAACATTCTTAGATAAACTAAACCTGAAATAATTTGCCAACACCAGACCAGCTCTCCAAGAAGTTCTTAAAGGAGTGCTATCCCAGGAAAACTAAAGTCAGATACACAGAAATAAGAGATCTAAAACAGTTAAGAAAATGGCCAGCTTAATGGTAAGGACAAGTCTAGAGATGTCTTCCAGAATTTAAATGGAAAGATAAGATCACAACAGAGGATAAAGTACATGACTTTGAACTGGGGAAATAGAATTTTATGGCTTTTGACTAAAACATTACTGATCTTCTATGCTTGTTTTTCAGTGGTAAGGAGTATCCTCTTGAGTTGTGAACATGTCCACGTACCTCCTATTCTAAAAGAATCCTAACCTTTTTCCTGGCTTTAAGTATTAAGCAAATTTCTTTTAACATTTTTTGATTTTGATGTATTAAAGCTAAAATGGCTTTTATTGAAATTAAAAAATATATATATTCAAAAAATACCTAGTGACCACAATAAGTTACATAGCCTGAGCTATGTGCTATTTTATAGTATTTTCATTCTACCCACAGATTTTCAAGCCTAAAGTCAACTTTTGTTCACAGATATGTATATATCAGCTAAAGTTATTATTGAAAGTAGTTAGATTAATTAACATATTTTGTGAATCAATACAATGTGAGAAAGAATAAAGGAATGGAGAGCAACTGCAGAGACAGGGTGGGAGGAGGATGGAATATGGCAGATAGTGGTAAATAGGGGGAGAAATACATAAACAAGAAAGGAAAAAATATTTGTTGATTATAAAATGTATGATTAAACCACTTTACAGTACATTATGGCTGGAAAATTGCATTTTGTATGCAGTGGTGATGTTCAGTGAAAGTATGTAAAATAAATTAATTAAAAAATTTTTTTGTCCTAAAAAAGAATTCAGAAGATTACATGGTATACTACAGAGCTTCCACCAATCACAATATTATGATCTAGTTTTATGACAAATCTTCACAATATCCAGAAGGGAAAGAACATCAAAGGTGTCATGGTGGCCTCACTTAGCAGGGAGACAGACCTTAACATACAGAATACATGTACAAAATGTAATAGGGTGAACATTATGGCTAATGACTGTAGTTTCTCCTTGTGAACCAATACTCCCTACAAAATAAGGTGTGCCTCAATTGCTGTTTATTTAAGGTTACTTTTTTTAAAAAAAACAGAGCTATATAGTACCTGATGAAGGAAAACACGTAAGGAAGCAGTCATGAGGCTTATCATGAAATCATACAAATAAAATTTTTATAAACACAGAATGCACTCTGATTCATAACAGATGGCAAAGGACAAAGTAAAAATAAAAAACTATCTGGTGGCTATATACAGTTAAGAGTTGTATCTTTTATAAAATAAAATAATTGTTCTAGACTGACAGAAATCAATCTTTAATGTTGTTCTGTACTCTAATATCTCCTGTTTTCTCCAATGTCCTCCTTCAGTATGGCGATAATTGTTTTGGTGATTGCCACCCCCTCCCAATGCCTCCCATAAATACTCTATTTGCCACTGGAGTGTGCATGGTTCTGACCACACCCATAGTTCCCGTAATTATATCCAAGAAAATTGTATCCACTATAGTTTTTTTGTTTGTTTGTTTGTTTTAGCACTACAGGAACTATTGCAATTTCCATATCCTTGATCATAATAGTATTAAATCCTTGGGTCTAATTCTGCCCCTAACCTCTACCACTACCCCATCCACCAGCTGCAACACTTCTGCCTTGTTTTTGTTGTTATTGCTGTTGCCCATATATCCCTTTGGGTTGTGCAACCTTGATTTCACACTTCCCAGAGAACAATTTGATTGTATCTGCTTTCTAGTAGTTTCTTTACTGATTGTTCATCTGTATATGTGATAAAAACAAAATCCTCTTCCTTCATTTGCTTTTGTATCCATGGGTAGTTCAATGTTTTCAGTCTCTCCAAGGGGTCTGAAATATTCCTTGCCTTATTTTTCAAGAGTATCTGGTTTCAGTCCACCCATGAAAACCTTTTTGTGAGATCTGACCGTTTTGGAGTCTATCAACCTGCCATCCAGTTTGTATTCTTTTAATTCCAAAACCTTATCAACACTAGCAGCATAATTGAAAAGTACAAACTGGAATCCTCTTGATCTTCCAACGATTGGATCTATTTTAGTTGTGCAATCTGCAACTTCCCCAAATCTAGACAAGTAGATTTTTCTTGCTTTTTTCTCAGCTCAAGCCTGCAATAAACATTTTACTGTCATCCTGCTGATTCTTGCTGCCATTGATCTTGAATTCCTTCGGGAATTCCTCTTTGTTGCTGCATTCTTCCACGTTCTCCAACGAAGCAGAACTGTTGGCAGGAGGCAGTTACCAGCCTGCAGTTCTGGTCCTCGTAGCAATGGCTGGCTGGGCAGCTGTGAAGTACTGGATTTTAAACGGCGGTGAAAGAGATCTGGAAGCCCACTTCACTCTCCCTTTACAGTCTACCCACCTGCTAGTCGGAGGGCTGCCTGGAGGTGAAGTGGTGTTAGGCCTAGCGCTCCCCTCTACCCCTGTCGCGGAGCTGGGAGCTCCGGAAGGGAGGAGAGAGCAAGTTGCCGTGGCGAATGGTAAAGACTGAAGAAAGGTAAAGTGGTGGCACATGAGAAAGCCCGACAGGGACCTCAATCGTGGCACTCCCGGTGAGGTCGCAGGAGAGCAGACGGGCTTGGGATCAGAGAAGAATCGGAAAAGCAAAATGAAAGAGTTTTGAGAACTTTTTTCTCTGGTATCTGGTTCGGCCCAACCGTCAATCCCGCCTTTTTTCGGCTTCTGTCCCGTTGTGCGAAGCAGTTGTGGCGGTGGCCACGAGCGGGTTCACCAGTCTGCCAGCCCAGCGCTCGAGTGTTTTGTCCTCGGGCAGCGGATCAGAGGGCCGGCATGATTTAGCAATGGGTTTTTCAAAGATGACTATTACTGTGTTGAGAAATAACACTTCTATGCTGATATTTTAGACTATAAATCATAAATGGATCTAGTACTTTATCAAATGTCTTTTCTGCATCAATTCATATGACCATATGGCTTTTAAAATCTTTTTTTTTTTTTTTTTAATGTTAATGTGTTGAGAAATTCTCACTATCTTGTTGAGAACTTTTGCAGCTATATTCATCAGAGATGTTGGGCTCTAGTTTCCCGTTCTTGTCTCGTGGGGGATGAGGATGATGGAACAAAGGTTCCTTTTAGTTGATCTTCAGAACTAGTTTGAGTGGAATTGGGGTTAACTCTTCTGCAGAAGTTTTGTAGTATTCAAAAGTGAAGCCATCCTTACATGGGTTTTTCTCTTTTGGAAGATTATTACTAGTTCAACCTCGTTTCTTGTTATGGGTCTCTTAAAGCTTTCTATGACTTCCTGCTTCAATTCTGGTAAATTATATGTGTCCAGGAATTTGTTGATCTCATCTAGTTTGTGGTGTTCATTGGTGTAGAGTCATTCATAGTATTCTCTAATGATGTTTTACATTTCTGTTATGTCTGTTGTAATATCACCTGTTTCATTGTGAATCTGATTTTGTTTCTTTCTTCTTGTTAATTTAGCTAGTAGTCTGTCCATTTAATTTCTCTTCTCAAAGAATCAGCTTTCTGGATAGCTTGTTTATTCTCTATTTCATTTATTTTTGGCTTGGAGTTTTATTCTTTCTCCTGGCATTTTTGGATTTCTGTCCTCACTATTCTCCAAGGCTTGTTATTGGGTTATTTATCTCCCACATTTTTGTATTTTTTTAATGTGCAGTCATTGCAATAAATGTCTACTGCTTTTGGTGTGTACCATGTTATAAAAAAAGTATGTGCTCATTTTCATTGATTTCACTAAATGTTTGAAATTCAGTCTTCATTTTGTGGACAGAAGTCTGACTGCTTTTCCTATTTTTCCAAAATCTTTTCAAAAGGGAACTGGGGAAGTCATGCTCACAAACATTAACAGACCATTTATTTTCTATTGACAGGATTCTTCCTACCTCTTTTTCCTGACATAGTATCTTTGAGATGTATATTTCAACCAATTACAGTGTATTCTTTTGCTTATTTCTTCCCAAGACACGGTACTTCCCTTTTCCTTAAGATGTAGATTAAGCCTTTCTTTAACTAAGACAGGGATCTTCCCTTCCAATCGCCCCGACCTAAGAATTTGTGGAACCCACCTATAACCTACAAGACCCCGCTTCTGCATGTCCTGCCTTTTTGGGCCAGACCAATAGGAACTATTTTAATTAAATGTTGTCTGTCAATCTCAAAAGCAAATAAAAGGAACCTCTGTACATGATCCGGGCCTAGGTCACTCACAGTTGGCTTGGAAATGAACCGCATTAATTATTAATTATTAATTTTACAGTTGGTTATATTTTTCCGTCGACAATTTCTTCAGTGGTTGTGAAAGGTTTTTGCCGGCAACTCGCTGAACCTCCTTGTCCAGGGAGTGTTACGGCAACGGTGACCCCAATCCACCACAAAAGTCGGTTCTTGATGTAAAATACAAGAGGCTTTATTGCTAGCGCGCTAGTACTCCACTCTCAGTCATACAAGACATGAGAACAAGTGAAATCCCGAACAAAGGAGCATTCAGGTTATATAGACATGAGTCCGTGGGGTGAGGGGAGGAGAGAGTGAGGAAGCAAGATAAGGGGTTTCAAGGGTAATTTTATGGCAACCCTGAAGTTGCTTGCTCAGGCAAGACGAAAACGTTTTTCTTTACAGTTGTAGCCATTTGGTCAGGTTTGCAGGAGTATTTGATCTGGGTTTCCGGGGCTAGCAGAAGGGGGGAGTTTTACAATACAAGGGTCCAGGCTTTCTGTAAGGTGCTAAACTAGCTTGCTAGACTAGTTTGCAAATGACTCCGGGCTTCCTGCAAGGTGCTATGCTAACTTGCAAATGGCTCTGGGCTTCCTGCAAGGTGTTAAGGAATTACCCCAGGTTTCCACAACTTCAGCGCCATCTGCTTTAGTACAGAAGCGAAAGAGGTAAAGGTTAGACTTTATCTTTGTAAGACAGGATAATCTAATTTTGTTCTTACAGTTGCTAATTCATTTCCTGAGTTGGTTGTTTAGTTTCCTTGTGTTTGTGTATTTTAGGAAGTTCTACCAGAAATTATTATTGTTCAATTCTTTCATAGTCAGAGAGGATGATGGACATAGTTTCTATGTCTTTGAATCTTTGAAGACTTATTTTATGCTCCATCATCAGGTCAATCTTCATAACGGTTCCATATGGGGCTAAGAAAACTGTATCTTTAGTAGTGGTTTAATGGATGGTTCTATTAATACATTTCAGATCTATTTGATATATTGCTTACATATTATATATCTGTGCTTATTTGTTGTCTAGACAATCTGTCCAAAGGAGATAGTGGGTATTGAGATCCCATTGCAATCAACATAAATTTTTAGATCTAACAGTCTTTCCTTCACATGTTTGGGCGCTCCTGAGTTGGGTGCAGAGATACTTATAAGTGCTATATGTTTTTGGTCAGTTACCTCTTTTAGTACTATGTAATGCCCTTCTTTGTCTCCTGACTGTTTTTAAAGCCTATTTTTTTGTTTGTTTTAGAAATCAGTATCATTACTCATACCCTTTTTTGTTTTCTGTTTGCATGGAATACTTTTTATAGCCCTTCACCTTTGGTCTAGAAATGTCTTTATCCATGAGGTACTCATTTTGTAGGCAGCCAATAAAGTGTTCCTATTTTTTTTATCCATTCAGTCTGTCTGCATGCATTGATTGAATAACTTAATCCATTAATATTCAGTGTTATTATTGATACTTACAAACTTGTCCCTGCCATTTTCTTAGTTACTTTATTGTTTTCTTATTGCTGTATGTCTCGTATAGTGCTCCCTTCATTACTATTTGAAGAGCTGGTCTAGTGTTGGTAAATTCTTCTAGGTTTTGTTTATCTAGGGATGTTTTCTTTTTTCTCCCCATTTGAAGAATAACCTTGCTGCATATAGTGTTCTTTATTGAAATTGTTTTCTGTTAACATTTTGACTATATCTTTCCTTACTAGCATTGTTTCCGCTGAGAGATCTAATGTTAGTCTAATGGCTTACTTTAGTAGGTAACTTGACATTTCTCTTTCCATTTGTAGAATCTTGTCTTTGCCTGTGGTTTTGGTCAATTTGGCTATACAGTCCTTGTTAGAGGATCTTCTTGGTTTGATTCTATTTGTGATCCTTTGTATTTCCTGAGTTTGGAAGTTTGAATGTTTCTCTAGGTTTGGAAAGTTTTCTTCAGGTATTTCATGGAGTAAATAATCAATGCCCTTATTGGATTTTCACCATCTGGGATATTAATTATGTGAATATTGAGTGTTAAATGCTATCTAGTATTTTCCATATGTGCCTCACTCACAAGTTTTATATTTTAATTCTTTTTGTTGGTACTTTTCTAGGTCAGAGTTTTTCTTTTCTAGATCCAAGATTCAATATTCTGCATAACTTTGTTTGGTATTAATACTATCAGTAGAGGTTTTGATTTTCTGTATTATGACCTTTATTTCTAACAGTCCAATTTGATTCTTTTTATGGTGTCTTTTACTTCTTTCAAATAGGGAAAGGACTTTCTCATCCTCTGAAGTTTCTTGTCTTTATTCCCTTTTATCTCTCTCTCTCCTTTTTTTTTTTTTTTTTGTCACTGTCAATATTCTGATTTTTTTTTTTTCTGGCGTCTCTGTGACTTTTATAGTTCAATCTATTGTGGATGTTGAGGAGTGTCTTTTCCCTTGAGGGAAAGATATTTTCTTAGCTTTCTATTTTTCTTATACTTCTGTGTTGGTTTCTGGTCATCCAGTGGATTATACATTTCTTTTTAGTTCCCTGAAGTTAACCTGGTAGTGTTGGGTAATAGATGTGCTCTACTTCTTTGATGTGTTCTACACAGAAGGCAACATCTTCAAATGAGAGAATGGTATAGGTAGCCAACTTGAGGTGCTTGTTTCCTTTCCAGATTCTCAGGACCAGATGTACCTGGGGCTAAACTGGAAGATGTAACTGAAGAAAAATGCACAATTTGCATGACACACTATATGTCTCTATTTCATTTAGTTTTGTCACTGTAAATATTCTCAATTGTTCCTGTGACATTTCTATGAGTTCTATTGCACAGTGCATGTGGTACAGGCTAGTAACATAGAAAATATCAAAGTATACCAGGTATACCAAAAGGAGCTCTCTGTAGCTTCACCACTCTGTCTCACTGGGGCTGGCCCAGCACCATTGCTGAAACCAAGAAAATCCAATGATGTATGTGGGGCATGGGGAAAATGATAAGTACATTCAAGCAAGATTTTTCTTTATTGTAATGTAGTCTTCATTTCTAGAAGCACTCTTTGTCTTATTTTTTTTCTTTTTCATCTGTGTGTATTATGTCTATCTCTCTTTTTAAATTGTTGAAGGACTTTTCATCTTCTGTATTTGCTTGTCTTTTTCTCCTGCATCTCTTTTAGTTTAATTATTATGACTATTGTGAAATTTTATTCTGCCATTTCTGTGGTTCTATTGTGTTGGCTGTGAATTAGGAGGTTTTCTGCTCCCTAGAGGAAAAGATATTTCCTTATATTCTCATGTTTTTTGTTTTTTTTGTTTGTTTGTTTTTTGTTTTGTGACTCTATATTGGTTTTTGGTCATTTGATGGGTTATATACTTCTTTATTGTTTTTGGAGTTGATTTTGTAGTGTCAAAGGGGAAGAAGTGCTCTACTCTGATGTACATTATTGGGAGAATCCTTTCTTCCTGTCAGAAAGGGTATATGAAGCCAGTTGAAGATTTTTGGCTCCACTTAAAAATACCTTTGTTAAAATATATATTTTTTTATATGCAATCACTACACATCAATAGATTGCAAAGTAAATTTTCCCAACATGAATTCACACCAACACAATTGAGGATACTATACACATTATCATCAAGAGATAATAATCCATTTCTGACTCTCATAAACGTCTCGCTCCAATATTTTTCTCCTAATGAATTTCTTAACACTCTCCCCCTTCTCCCAGCTTCTTCCCACATTGTATCCAGTATTTGTACCATTTTGTCCCACAACTGCATTTTGTCCCACCTTACTGAGGTACAGCACCATTTCAAAAAAGGCAAGCTTGACATGTAGAAAAGTCATGAGACCATCACCCCATCAGGACTGACCAATGAAAGAAACAAAGGAGATACTAGAGACCTAAAGTAACGTTTTGCCTAACTCAATGGCTTAATAACCAATCAACCAGAGACAGCTACATTCCATATAATCTACAACCAATGTGTTGTCACGTGAGTACTTTCCTCTGCACCCCTTAACTTCCCTCCCAACAGCCAAATAAAAACCCAGTCCAACTAATACTGGGGCTCTCAAATCTGATCTGCTGTGCCGATGATTGGGAGCCCTGGCTTGAGCCTGAATAAAAGTGACCCTTGTGTGTTTACATTGAAATGGCACCCTGGTGGTCTTTTGGAAACTTTGTGACTGGGGCACTACATTTGGGGGCTCATCTGGGATTCCCCAAGAACCCCAGAGTCCCCCAAACCGGAGGGTCAATGGCTGGTGAGTGTGTTTCCTTTGGCTGGTGAGTGTGTTTTCTTTGTCCTGCTTGGTCTCTGAGGGCCCTAACTCTGTAATAGATCAGAAATTTTCTAGCAGATGCACTGGCAGGCCACTGATCTAGGGTCATAGATGTGGTAGGATGCACCAGGAGAGGACAGAGTGTCCCTAGTTGTTCTAAAGGGACATAGTCGGTCACTCCCGCAGCACAGCATGAGGCTGTTGTCCCACTTTAGAGTTGTTCCTTACCTGGTGAAGAACATCTGCACAGTCACATTTGTCCTGTCTGTGTGTTTGTTACCTATCTCTGTTGTTGTGTCCTTTTTTCTGATGGAAATGGGACAGACTCAGACTTTCTCTCTGATGTTTATGATGGACCATTTCAAATGTTAAATCTGGGCCCATAACCTTAGTCTAGGTGTTAAGAAATGAAAAAGTTTGTTATTTCTGTACAGTGGAATGGCTGGATCTCAATGTTTGCTGGTTTCCAGGAGGGACCTTTCATTTAAAAACTATCTGGAAGATGGGAACCAGCAGTTAGTGTAATGGCTATGTCGCTGGACTCCCACGTAGTCGACAGCGGTTTGCATCCCGGACCCGGTGGCTTAAAACTCATGCTGGGCACATGTGCGTGCATGCCCAAGATCCCAAGAGGAGAATGGAGGAGAAGGGATTGTGGCATGACCATCTTCCCTGGGGAGTGATTTCTCGCTTTCTGTCTCTATGTCTCTGTCTGGCTGGCGAGCGCACGCGCCCTATAGTGAAAACCTCTCAAAAAAAAAAAAAAATCTGGAAGGTAAAAATAACTAAATTTACTGTCCCTGGAGTGGACATGAACATCTGGACCAAATCCCGTACATAACTGTATGGAAAGATCTTATTCTTAAGCCCCCCTCCCTGGATTCAGCCTCCAATACCCCCCAAAATCCTTGTAGTCTGAGAAAGAAGACTCACCAAAAGCTCTAAGTCTAATCTTCCAAGGATGAACTGAAGAGGACATGATCTTTCCTCCTCCCTACCCAGCCCTGGTTCCAGCAGTGAAGGTGGGGTAGGAGAAACAGTGAAAGTAAGGGCAAGAGAAAGATCAGAAGGAGGAATGAGAGGAGTAAAAGCCCAACCCATGCCGCAGTCCTGCCCAGGAGCTCATGAGCAAAACAAGGGCCCTGCTGCTAGCAATCGCAGGAGGCAGGCAGCTGTGTTTCCACAGGCCAGACCAGCAAATTCAATTGTGTTGCCACTCTGAGCTACAGGACCACCAGATGCAGACAGAAACCAGCCTTATCACTATTGGCCTTTTGCCACCAGTTACCTATATAACTGGAGAACCCCAAATGCTTGGTTCTCTGAAAATCCTAATGAGTTTATAGCCTTACTAGAAAATGTTCTTTTCACCCACTAGCTGACATGGAACAATTTCCAACAGCTCCTCCAGATTCTTTTTACCACCAAGGAGCAAGATCAAATCTATCCAGAGCCCATGAACTAGTCCTGGTTGATAACAGACAGCCCACAGGTAATCCTGATACAATCAATACAAAGTTCCCTTCATCCTGGCCAGAATGGGACTTCAACACAACTGAAGGTAAGGAGAGACTCCTACTGCCAGATTCTGCTGGGGGGTCCCAAAGTGGCTGCCAAAAAGCCCCTCAATTTGGATAAGATAGGAGGTGCTCAACAGGGAAGGGAAGAAAGTACTGCTGCTTTTTTAGAAAGGCTCATGGATACCTTTCAGTGATATACTCCTATGGACCCAGAGGCCCGTGAGGTCAAAATGGCCCTCATTATGGCTTGTGTTAACCAGGCAGTGCCAGATATTGGACACGAGTTAAAGAAACTAGGTGGGCTAGGAGAAAAAAATATATATATTCAAGATTTAATTACAGTGACTGAAAAGGTTTACAATAATTGGGAACCCCCTGAGGAAAAACAGGCCAAAGCTAATGACTCCCAAACTCAGAATCTAGTAAAATCTCATTAGCCTCTATGGTGGGAAACAGGAAAGAGAAACAAAGGTGCTTAACAGAACTGGCCTGGGGGGAAACAGCAATGGGCCTAATAAAATAATCTGCTCCCGCTTTGGGAAAAACCAGTGTGCCTACTGCAAAGAGGAGACCCATTGGATGAAGGACTGTCCAAAATGGAAGTACAAGCCTCCCTCCAATACTCCTGTCTTGACATTCAATCATAGTGAATAGATGGGATGGGGTTCAGTACCCCTTCCTGAACCCAGAGTAACTCTTAAAGTGGAGGGGACTCCCATCAACTTCCTAGTGGACACTGGTGCTCAGAAATCAGTGCTCCTACAACCTTGGTAAATTATCTACCAAAACCCCCTGGGTCCAAGGAGCAATAGGAACAAATTAATATTCCTGGATTACTAAGAGAACAGTGGACCTTGGAGAAGGCAATGTATCCTACTTGTTCATGGTGATTTCTGAGTGCCCCTATCTGTTGTTGGGCAGAGACTTATTAACAAAATTGGGTACCCAAATTCACTTCGATCCAGGGAGGCACTAAAGTCCTTGATAAGTCTGGACACCCTATACATGTCCTCACTGTCAGCTTAGAAGACGAGAAAGTATTGCACCAGCCACCACAAGAGGTCCCCCTTTACCAGGCATGGCACGATGGCTGGCTGAGTTTCCCAGTGCATGGGTAGAAACTCAGGGTATGGGGTTAGCCACATATCAGCCACCAGTGTTCATAGGACTTAAACCAGAGGCAGATCTGGTCCAATTGCATCAATATCCCATGTCCTTGGAGACCCAAACTGGCATCACTCCTCATATTAGCCAGGTGCTAGAGCAAGGAATATTGAGACCTTGCCAGTCACCTTGAAACACACCTCTCCGGCCTGTTAAAAAAACCTCACTCCAATGATTACCGACCTGTGCAGGACTTAAGAGAAACCAATAAGAGAGTAATAGACATTCACCTAACGGTGCCCAACTCATATACTCTCCTTAGCTCTGTGCCTCTAACTTATCATTGGTTTACTGTCCTAGACCTAAAAGATGCCTTCTTCAGCCTTACCCTAGCACCTCAGAGCCAAGAATTACTCATTTTCAAGTGGTTGGACCCCAAGCGTGGATTCAGTGGGCAGTTAACTTGGAAATGCTTGTCTCAGGGCTTCAAAAATGTGCCTACTATCTTCAATGAAGCCTTACATGAAGATTTGGGAGAGTTTTGAGCCACACATCCTGACATTGTCTTGTTGCAATATGTAGACGACATGCTGGTAGTCAAAACCCAGAAGGACTGTTTACAGGGCACTCGTCCTCTGCTCAACACCATTGGAAGCCTTGGCTAAAGGGCCTCAGTCAAAAAGGCCCAGATTTGTCAAGAGAGGTAAGCAACCTGGGATATGAGCTTGAAGGCGGACAATGCTGGCTGACTGCCTTCAAAAAGGAAACTGCTAAAAATCCCCAGGCCTTCCTCTGTGAAATAGGTGAGAGAATTCTTGGGATCTGTTGGTTTTTGCTGGCTATGGATCCCTGGGTTGGCAGAATTGGCTAAGCCCCTCTATGAAGCCACCAAGGAAAGCCTGGGCACATTCATCTGGACAGAGTGAATGGACCAATCTTTTAACCAAATCAAAACTGCTCTACTCTCAGCACAAGTCCTTGGCTTGCCTGATATAACTAAAACATTCCATTTGTTTGTGGATGAAAATAAGGGGATTGCAAAAGGAGTCCTAGTACAACCATTAGAGCCCTGGAAAATGCTAGTAGCCTATGTGACAAAAAAATTATATCCTATTGCAGCAGGTTGGCCTCCCTGTCTCTGCATAATTGCATTCACTGCCCTTATGATCAAGGACGCTAACAAATTGACCTTAGGACAAGAACTTTATCTTTCCAGCCTTCATGCAATTGAAGGAATTTGCTGAACGATGCCTGCCTTGTTCATTTTCAGAGTCTCTTACTAAACCCTGCCAAGATATTTTTTCAGGTACCCACTGCCTTAAATCCTCCAATCTTGCTTCCAGACCCAGACCTTGACACTTCCCTCCATGACTGCATCAAAATCCTCAGACAGGCTCATGGAGTCCAACCTGACTTGAGAGATCAGCCATTGCCAGATGCAGAAATGACCTGGTATACAGAGGAGAGCAGTTTTGTATCGAAGGAACTGAGGTATGTGGGAGCAATTGTGGTGTTAGAGCAGAAAATTTTATGGACAGAGCCCCTCCCAGGGGGAACATCAGCCCAGAAGGCTAAATTGATAGCCCTGACCAAAACTTTAGCCTTGGGCAAAGAGAAAAAAAACATCAATTTATACACCAACAGTTGCTATGCCTTTGCAACTTCTCATATACACGGGCTATATGCCAGGGATGAGGTCTCTTGACTGCAGAAGGAAACGCTATAAAAGCAAGGCCAAGATCTTGGCACTGTTGGCTGTCATGTGGCTCCCCAAAAAGCTGGCCATCATTCATTGTTTGGGTCATCAAAAGTGCAATTCACCAGGGGTAATAACCTGGCTGACTCCATGGCCAGGAATGTAGCCCTAAAAGCAACAGTTCTTATGACCCAGATGCCAGACCCTGGCAGCCCAGTCCTCCCTGACAAACCCTGGTATACATCAGAAGACCTTTCATGGATAAAGGGACTGCCCTCAGCCTACAATCTCCATGGATGGTCAAAGCCTCAAGATAATAAAATCATCCTCCTGGAGTCCCTTGGTGACCAAATTTTATCTAAAATACACCAAACCTCCCAAATGGGCACTAGAAAGATACAAGACCTCCTTCGACATGCTCACATTCTTATAAAAGATGCTAACTCAAAGATTAAAACTATTGTGCACCACTGAAAGGCCTGTCAGGTGACCAACACTTCCAAACCCCAGGGACAGCCTGGCTCATGAATCAGAGAAAAAACGCATAAAGCATATTGGGAAGTAGACTTTTACAGAGGTAAAACATGGTAAATACAGTTACGAATACTTAACTGGCCTTTGTAGGCACCTTTTCAGGTTTGGTAGAAGCATTTCCTACCAAACATGAAATAGCCCAATTCATGGCTAAGAAGATCCTCAAAGACATCTTACCGAGGTGTGGATTCCCCACTATGATTGGGTCAGATAGCAGACTGGCTTTTGTATCCAGGGTAGTTCAAGTTTTAGCCAGTGTTGGGGACAGATTGGAAATTACATTGTGCATACTATCCCCAGAGTTCAAGACAAGTAGAGAGAATGAATAGAACTCTAAAAGAGACCTTAACTAAATTAATCTTAGAAACTGCCAGTAACGGGGTGGCTCTCCTCACCTTTGCACTCTTCCAAGTATGCAATTCCCCTTACTAGCTAGGTATAACATTTTTCAAAATCTTATACAGCCTGCCACTACCTATTATTCCTAACCTACAGTCTGACTTGTTAACTGTATTTAATGATTATTCTCTCCTATCTTTATTAAAAAGCCTCCAGGCCATACACCAAGATGTCTGGCTGAAACTGCAGGCTCTTTATGCCGCAGACCTTCCTGCAGGTGCACACTAGTTCCAGCCCAGCAATTGGGTGTACATAAAGTGACACCACAAAGAAAACCTCCAGATGAGCTGGAAAGGACCCTACATAGTCATTTTGACAACCCCCACTGCTCTCCAGGTTGATGGCATTACCTTCTGGGTCCATCATACACATGTCAAACCAGCAGACCCCTTCACATTGCAGAACAACCTCATTTCAGCATTAACACCTACAAAGAACCCAGACAATCCCCTAAAGCTAAAACCTCAATGTGTAGAACCTTGCTAATACAGTCTTCCCTCCTCTGGATAGCTCCAGCAAAGAACTCCCTTCACCAACCCCTCAAACTGACCTGGCTCACTGCTAGCACCACTACAGGAGACATTGTTAACACCACCACTGCCTTTGTCCCCCCTGGGGCCTGGTGGCCCACACTAGAATTCAACTTTTGTCTCCTAGCCATGGGTTATGGTTTACTGGCCCATGGACCACAGACTCCAAGGGCCTCCCATCAGGAGGCGCCATCATCACCACCATAAATATGGGAGTTGTTCTCTCTTCCTCTCCAGGCTGCACCCCTCCCATCTCTAGATATTCTCTCAGGACAACCCCTTTTTATGTCTGTCTGGGAAGAAATTGCCTAAAGGCCCAGGTGACACCTTGTGGAGGCCCTGATAACTTGTATTCTGCTAGCTGGGGATGCAAATCCTCCAGCAGTATTTCCTGGGCCCAACCTGTCCAATTAATGGTACTAAAGTCCTAGTACAAGCCCATCACTGCTTGGGAACAGATAGAGCTCAATAACAGGGACCTTTGATTGGCTCTACTATGCCCTTGGAAAAGGGGAAAATGAAAAACCAGAGCAGAACTGGAGCAACTCCATTTTGTGCAACCTTACTGAGGGAAGGCACAGTTTCAAAAAGGTGAGGCAGACACATAGAAAAGTCATGATGCCATCACCCCACCAGGACTGTCCAATGAATGAAACAAAGGAGATACCAGAAACCTAAAGTAACATTTTGCCTAACTCAATGACTTAGTAACCAATCAACCAGAGACAGCTACATTCCCTATAATCTATGGGCCAATGTATTGTTTCCTGAGTGTTTTCCTCAGAACCCCTGACCTTCCCTGCAACAGTCAAATAAAAACCCAGCCCAGCTCACACTGGGGCTCTCAACTCTGATCTGCTGTGCTAGTAAGATTGGGAGCCCTGGCTCAAGCCTGAATAAAAGTGACCCTTATGTATTTACATCAAAATGGTACCCTGGTGATCTTTTGGGAACTTTGTGACTGGGACACTACATTGTATCCTCTAATATTTTGGTTTCTGAAAAAAGTGTAGACAGTCAGTATATATTAACTGAAGTCATACAATATCTCTCTCCTTTATGAGCAGGCTTACTTCACTCAAGAGTAAATATTCCATATTCATCCACTTTCCATCAAAAACCAGGGCTAGAGCATGTGTGCAAAAATTTTTAAATCCATTTATGTTTTCATTATATCATGGACAATGGGTTAGATCCATGTGTTAGCAATTGTGAATAACGCTGCAATAAACATAGATGTGAAAGCACTTTCTGACTGATTGTGTTCCTGTCACTTAGATACCCAAGAGTGGAATTACTGGGTCATATGGTATTTTTATTTGTAGGTCTTTGAGAAATCTCTATATTGTTCTCCATAGTGGCTGGACCAATTTACATTCTCACCAGCAATGTTGGAGTGTCTTCCTTTCAAAACAGTCCCACTAGTACTTACCATTTTTCATTTATTTAACCTTAGCCATCTGACTGAGATTAGATGGTTTCTTATTGTGGTTTTGATCTGCATCTATCTTAACCATGAAGGGTGTTGAGCATTTTTACTATGCTTGTTGGCTCTTCATATGTTTTTCTTAGAGACTTGTTTATTCGGTTCATTATTCCATTATTCTATAATTTGAGATGATCTGTTTTTTTTGTTTTTGTTTTTGTTTTTGTTTTTTTCAGGAGAGCAATTTGAATTACCTGTGTATTGTGATTATCACTGCCTTATAGGAGGCATAGTTTACAAAAAATATTCTCCCATTCTGAAGGGTGTCAATTCACACTGATTATGTTTCTCTTGCTGTGCAGAAACATCTTAATCTGATGTAATCTAACCTGTTTATTTTTGAGTTTATTCCCTGTTTTTGAGAATCTTATTTAAGAAGTCCTTGCCTAACCTAATGTGTCCCAAATTTAAAAAAAAAGTTTTACACTAATAACATCCGTCTAAGAAAAGCCTATAGCTAGCATTACCCTGAATGGGAAAAGCTCAAATCTTTTTTCACTAAAAACTGGTACAAGACAAGGCTGCCCGCCTCTCTCCACTCCTGTTCAATATAGTACTTGAATTCCTAACCAATGTGATTAGACAAAAGAATTAAATAAAAGGCATTCCAATAGAGAAAAAAGAGTTGAAATTATCTCTGTTTGCAGGTGACATTATTGTATACAAGAAGATACATTAGTATCCATTAGAAAGCTTCTCAAAATAATAAATGCATACAGTAAAGTGGCAGGATACAAAATTAATTTACAAAAATATTTAGCATTTTTATATACAAATAACAACCAGAGACAGAACTGAAAAAAGTAATCACACCATAGCCACAGAAAGTATAAGATACCCAGTAATAAGACTAACCAAGGAAGTTAAGGACCTCTAGAAGAAAAACTATGAAAATATTTTTTTTTAAATAAATTAAAAAAGGACACAAAAAAGTGCAAGGACATCCCATGTTATGTGATTGGCAGAATTAAGATAATCAAAATGGCAAGCTTCCACAAATCAATCTAGCATTTAATTCAATCCCTATAAAATTACAAGATACATTCTTCACATGTCTAGAAAGAATAGTCATAGAATTTGACTGGAATCATAAAAGACTATGTCTTGCCAAAGTCATCCTGTGCAAAAAGAAAAGAGTGGGTGGCATCTGTCTTTTTGACCACAAGATATATTACAAAAGTTTGATAATTAAAACACCATATTATTGCCACAGAAACAGACACTAAGACCAATGAAATAGAGATGCCAAAAATAAATTCCAAAGCATACAGCCAACTAATCTTTGACAAAGGGTACCAGTATATTTAGTGAGGAAAGGAAGACTTCTTTAGCAAATGCTACTAGAAAAACTGGGATTCTACCTGCATGAAGATGAATCTGAACTCATCTGTCAACAGTAACAAAATCAACTCAAAGTGCATCACACATATAAATCGATTACTGCAAACTATGAAACTTATAGTGGAAAACACTGGGAAAACTCCAGGATACATTGGGGTAGGCAAAAGCTTCTTAAGCAAGATCTCCAAAGCACAGGTAATAATGCCAAAATAGGTAGAATTATATCATATTAAGAAGTTTCTGCATCAAAAAGAACACAGTAATTAGTGTGAAACACCACCCCTCAGAATGGGAGAGAACATTTGTCAACCATGTCTCAGATAAGGAAATAATACACAGTCTTCATTAGGAACTCAAGCAGCTTAACTGCAAGAAAATGATTAACCCAATTAAAAGGTGGTAAAATGAGCTGAATAAACAACTGTCTAAGAAAGACATATGAACAGCCAAAAAGCATATAAAAAGATGCTCAAAATTCTTCATCATAAGGGAAGTGCAGATCAAACTACAGTGAGATACCACCTAACCCAGGAGAATGGTAAAAAGAAAAAATAAAGATAAGTGGTGGCAGGGATGTGTTGAAAGTGGAGTTCTCATACATTTTTGGTAGAAATGTATATTGGTCCAGCCACTGCTGAAAACAATAAAGAGGTTCCTCAAGGACCTTCAAATAGAGCTACCATATGATCCTGCAATTCCACTCTGGGTTATCTATCCAAAGGACAGGAGAATGTTCAGTTGAAAAAGCCCTTACACAGCTATGTTTGCTGTCACATTATTCATGATTGCTAAGATATAGAACCAACCCAAATGTCAACAAACAGGTGAATAGATTGAAAATATATTTTGTGGAATAATATTCAGCCATAAAAGAACAAAACCAAAACAAAACCCAAAGCCCTGGCATTTGATAGAAGTGGATGAACATGGAAGATCTATTGCTGAGTGAAACAACAGGCTATGAAACAGAAACATTGTATGTCTCTATTTAACATATACCTACTGTTTACATTCTACAACAGAGACTGAAAGACTGGAGAATATAAAAGCATTAAAACTTGTCATGGACACTGGAGACAAAGGGAAAGGGAAGTGAGAGAGGAGAAGAGTGTAGGAAGGGTAATTTTGTATAATATGAAGAAATAAGATATTTGTGTTACATAGATATGGTTTGTTGCCTGTTGGTGATGTCATTTATAGAAGTCTCATCTCATCTGCTGTGTAATATATGTTATGTTGGGTAAAATCTCTTTACAACTAAATAATTTTTTTTGGAGAGATTTTTGCTATAGGGCGCATGCACTCACCAGACAGACAGAGAGAGACATAGAGACAGAAAGCGAGATATAGGGAGGATGGTCACACCGCAATCTCTTCTCCTCCATTCTCCCCTCGGGATCTCGGGCATGCACACACACACGCCCGGCATGAGTTTTAAGCCACCGGGTCCAGGACACAAACTGCGGTCAACTATGTGGGAGTCCAGTAACATAGCCATTACTCTAACTGCTGGTTCCCACAACTAAATAATTTAATATGTAAACAATACTAATAAAAAAAATTCTAAAGAGTTTTCCACCAGTGATTTTATAGTTTGAGTTTTTCAGTTTAGATCTTTGATGCACTTTGAGTTGATTTTTTGTCAGTGATAATAGGTGGGCATTTGAATTCTTCTTTCTGCTTGAGGACACCAAGTTTTTCTAGCACCATTTGCTAACAAGGTTCTCCTTTTTCCACTGGATTATGGTAACCTTTTTAAAAAAATTAGTTAGCTGTATGTTTGGGGGTTTAATTTGGTGTCTCTATTTTGTTCTATTGATCCACATATCTGTTTTTGTATCAAAACCATGCTGTTGGGACCAGCAGTTAGCATAATGACTATTTCGCTGGACTCCCATGTAGTCGACCACAGTTCCAGTTCTGGACCTGGTGGCTTAAACTCACACCAGGCGCATGTGCATGTGTGAGCAAGATCACAAGAGGAGAATGGAGGAGAAAGGATTGCAGTGTGGCCATCCCCCCAGGGAGTGATTTCTCACTTTCTGTCCCTCTGTCTCTCCCTGTCTTTCTGGTGAGTGCATGCACCCTATAGCAAAACAAAACAAAACAAAAACAGAAACAAACAAACAAAAGCACCTCTCAACCCCCCCCCCAAAAAAAAACCAAAAACAAAACAAAAACAAAAAATTACCACAGCTTTGTTATATATTTTGGGGTGAGAGATTAGCTGCCTCCTACTCCACTCTTTTTGTGCAGGATAGCTTTGGCAATATGCAGTCTTACGTGATTCCAGACAAGTTCTATGTCTTCTCTAAAGCTGTGAAGAAAAATGTCTCTGGTATTTTGATTGAGATTTCATTAAATATGTAGAGTAATTTGATGAGAATTGTCTTTTTGATTATATGAATTATACCAATCAAGGAACATGAGATGTCCTTCCACTTTTTTTTCAATTTCTTATTTAAGATTTTCAAGTTTTCCTTGTGGAGGTCTTTTACATCTTTCGTTTGATTTATTCCTATGTATGTTATACTTTTTGTGCTTAGGGTAAATGGAATTACTATTATCAGTTCTGCTTCTGTCTTCTCTTTGTTTGTATATAACAATGCTGTAAATTGTGTATATTAACCTTGTATCCTGCTAATTTACTCTATCTGTTTATTACTTCAAAAAGTTTTTTGTTTCCTTGTTTGTTTGTTTGTTTTTTTTATAAATACCTTTGGGTCTTCTATGTACATAATTATGTAACCTGAAAAAAAATTTCACTCCTTCTTTTTTATTTGAGCAACTTTTAATTTTATTCTCTTTTGTGATTACATTGGTTAGAACTTTCAGTACTATATTGAAAAGGAGTGGAAAGAATGCACAATCTTGTCTTATGTATGTAAATGTTTATGGAAAAGCTTTTAGCTATTCCACATTCAGAATGATATTAGGAATGATTTTTTCATAACTTTTATTGTGTTAAGGAATGACCCTTCTATGCATAAACTGCTGAGACATGTAATCATGAAGGGATGTTGTATTTTATTAAAAAGATTTTTTCTCATAGCATTTTAGATTTTGTTGTTGCTTTTCTAGTTTTCTTAGGCATGATTTTAGGTTGTCTATTTGACAAATTTTCATCTTCTTTTTATGCAGATAAATCCCTATGAACTTCCTTCTTATGATGGCTTTTGTGATGTCTCATCAAATGTTATCATTGGTCCATGAATCTTTTCATTCCAGCTTAAATTTCTTCAGTAGATTTAAAGTCATTCAGGGTAGGTTATTTAGTTTCCATGTAATTATATATTTTAGTGTTTTCTTTTGTTTCTTTAGAAATTAATATCAAGTTTGAGAAGAAACTGGGCCTAGCTGGGCCTTCAGTAGAAGGTTCCACATGGCTCCAGTGAAGTAGATTTTCAAGGGAATGAAGATTTTCTACTGATAATTCAGCCTCCAACAAACAAGCTAGCAAGCAGGGAGTCCCCCTGCCCCCCCAGCCCTCTATCTCTGTCTCTTGGTTCCTGTCTCTCCCTGCTTCTGTCTTCCCTTTTTTTGGTAATTTTTCCTTTTTACACTTTTTTTAAAGAGTTTTTCTCTAGATCTTAGCTCCACCTTTTTTGTTGTTAATTCTCGCTCTGCTCCTCCCACCCAGACAGAAGAAGCTGGGCCTTCAGGAAAAGGTTCCACATGGCTCCAGTGAAGCGCACCACATGGTTTTCTATTTTGTGATTTTTTTTTTTAAAAAGTACAGTAATTACAAATTTTTAAATTATTAATTTTTTTGTCTTTTTTTCTCTTTTTTGTTGTTTTTCTCTCTCTGTTTCATTTTCCTTTTTTTGTCTCTCTGCCTTCCAATATCCTTTCAATGTGTTTTTAGACAGATCTAAGAGCACTGTTGCTAAACATCCAAATACTAATAGGGTTAAAATATTCCCCACTATCTACTGAATCTACTGCACCAGCAATCACAACAGAACAGCAAAGAGATTCTAGATCACCTCTGTCTGCTTGGTCCTGAACATTAAAGCTGAACTTCAAGAATTTGAAAGAAACACAACATACATCAGATGATAAGAAATCACTGCCAGATCACAAGAAATATGGGAAAAATGAGAAAATACCTCTCCTCCAAGGGAAAAGAGTAACTCTTCTTCATCCACAAGCATTTTGGTGAAAATCATGGAAATGTCTGATAAGGAATTCAGATCATTTATAATATCTAAGCTAACAGAGATGGAAGAGAAGAGAGATAATGAACTGCTAAAGAGAAAAGAGAAAGAAGTTGATGAGTTCCAGGAGATGAGGAAATTCCTGCAAGACCTAAAAGAGGAATTTCACAGTTTAAGAAAGACTCAAACGGAACTGCTAGAGATGACGTCTATAATACAAGAAGTAAAAATTTCCCTTGAAAGTATTAAAAGCAGACTAGATCATTCAGAAAATA
>NW_006204675.1:94743-106773 GCF_000334495.1 Tupaia belangeri chinensis | reverse complement strand
CAGTTTGTGTGTTGTTATGATGCTTAGGGAAGGAATGTAAATTGATTTACAAAAGAAAAAAGTTTCAGGAAAAAAAAAATATCTGTTCAATGACTGCAGTAGGATATGTAGCACCAGCTAGGTGATACTTTATAGGATGTGTAAAGTTAGACTTGTGTTTATGGAAATGTGTGTGTCACCTGTGTTTGCTATGCAGGTATTTGGATTGATTAGGGTCTTTGGTGATTCAATAAAATGTGGGGGTAAAACGGAATAGAAAGCAACATAGATACCAGAGACAGCGTGGGAGGAGAGTGGGAGATGGCAGAGGGTAAGAGATAGGGATTCAAGGATAGGGGGAAAAAAGCAAAACGTACAGAAAAGAAGAAATGGAAGATCATTTGCTGACAATAACATGTTTGTTGATGTGCTTGATTGAGACAATATACAGTGTACTCTGGATGGAAAATCTCATTTTGTATGTTGTAATGATGTACAGTGAATGAATGCAAATAAATAAAGTGAAATAAAATTAAAAATTGAAATAAAAATATTTTTAAAAATTTAAAAAATAAGAAATTAATATCAAGTTTAATTTCATCACGGTCAGAAAAGACTGGATATTGTTTCTATGTCTTTGAATCCATAGAGGCTTGTTTGTGTCCTTTCATGTGGTCAGTGTTTGAAAGGGTTTAATGTGGGGTGAAGAGAAAAGTGTATTTTGAGATTTTGTGTGGAAATTCTTTACTTTTCCATTATGTTTATTTGACTTATGGAATCATTTAGATAATTTATTTGTTTGCTTATTTTTTGTCTAGATGAGCTGTCAAGGGAGACAATGGGGTGCTGACATCAACACAAGTCAGTGTGTTGCAGTCTATCTCTCTTTTTAGATGTAATAATTTTCCTACATGTATTTAGGTGCTCCTAAGTTGGTTCGTAGATATTTATGAGTGTTATATATTCTTGATGAATTACACCTTTTACTACTTTATAATACCCTTTCTTGTCTTTTTTCACAGGGTTTTGTTTTAAAGCCTTTTTTTCTGAAATTAATATTGCAACTCCTGCTCTTTTTTGTTTCCCTTAAGCATGGGATACCTTTTTCCAGCCCTTCACTTTAGTCTATATCCATCTTTATGAGGTATGTTTCACATAGGCAACAGGTAGAAATTTTCTGCTCTTGTTGCCCTTCAGGCAATCTGTTTCTTGATTGGAAAATTAAATCCATTAACATTCAGTGTAATCATCAGTATTTCTGAAATTTTCCTAACATTTTTAGCTGTTTTCTTATTTTTTTAAATTGATATACATCTCAGCCCAGTTGAGAATACTATACACATCCTCATCAACAGATAACAAACTATATCTGTGTCCCACAAATATCTCATCTCTCTTTATTTTTTCTTTAATTTCCTGTTCTGCACTCTTCACCTCCCACATTCTTCTTCAACTTTGTCTGTAATGTCCATAACAATTTTTAATGCTTTCAAGTCCTCCAGTCCTTCAGTCTCTACCATAGGTGCAGTCTGTATATGTTAAGTGGAGACATACAACATCTCCCTTTCACAGACTGACTTGCTTTCCTCAGCAACAAATCTTCCATATTTGTCCCCCTTTTTACTAAATTTTTAGCGCTTTTTTTTTTTTTTTTTTTTTTTTTTTGGCTGAATAATAATCTGTGGAGTAGATGTTTTACACTTTTTCAATCCATTCATCTGTTTGTGAACATTTGGGTTGGTTCCATGTCTTAGCAATCATGAGTAGTGTTGCAATATAGTTGTGCAAACCCTTTTCTGAGTGAGTGTTCTCCTGTCCATAGGGTAGATACCCAGCAGTGGAATTATTGGATCATATGGCAGTTCTATCTGAAGGTCTTTGAAGAATCTCCATTTTGTTCTCCACAGTAGTTGGACCAATTTACATTTCTACCAACAATGTAGGAGTGGTCCCCTTTCACCACATCCCTGCCATATATTAATTATTTTTTTACAGAAATTTCACTTTATACCAGGCTTTAAAACATGTGCTTCAAAAACATTCTCTTGTAATTGAGATTTATTGCTTGTGCCAAGGATCAATACACACATTTCAATTTTTACTCGATTCTGAACATACATACCAAAAAAATTAAAAAAAAATACAAATATAGTGATTCTTTTTAAGTTATCCCAGTGACAGTCCAGCTTCAAATCTGTAGGCAATTTTTTCTTAAGATGAGGGAAAAAGCAGTGTAATGGCTATGTCACTGGACTCCCAAATAGTCGACCGCGATTTGTGTCCCGGACTGGTGGCTTAAAATTCACGCCAGGCACATGTGTGTGCATGCCCAATATCCTTAGAAGAGAATGGAAGAGAAGGGATTGTGGCATGACCATCCCCCCTGGGGGGTGATTTCTCGCTTTCTGTCTCTATGTCTCTGTCTGTCTGGCGAGCGCACGTACCCTATAGTGAAAATCTCTTCAAAAAAAAAAGAGAAAAAAAAAGATAAGGATATTTATTTTTCTAGCCCACATTTGTATGTGTGTGCGTGGGCAGGGGTAGGTGCTGGCCTAGCTGGGAAAGCTTCACCACTGTGAAGCTGGGTCCAGAAGGTGCAGGACAACAGAGATGGACATGCCTGAAAACTGTTAACTGTTATAAATGAAAAATAAATCAACAAGTTAAAAGCACAAGGAAGGGGATAAAAAGGATTTTTTTTCTTGAAAAAAAGAGAGAAAAGGGTGGAGAGACAAAAAGAGCAAAAAGGAAATTCAGTTCTTTTCCTTTCTACTGACCCTGGGTTCTGTGGGGGCACGGGTACTGGCCTAGCTGGGGGAGCTTCACCTTGTGAAATTAGACCCACAATGTGCAGGAAAGCAGAGGTGAACCTGCCTGAAGCATCTTGACCTTTCTAGGTTCTGTGAGGGTGGGGAGTACTGATCTAGCTGTGGAGCTTCACTATAGTGAAGCTAGAACCAGAAGGTACAGGACAGCAGAGATGGACATGCCTCAAATATTCTGACCTTTCTAGCTTTGGGTTCTGTGGGGGATTCTGGCCTAACTGATCCAGCTTCACTGCTGTAAGACTGGATCCAGAAGGTACAGGACAGCAAAGATGGTCCTACCAGAAATATCTTGATCCAGATGAGAGTAAGAGAAAGAAATTAACAAGGTAAAAGCAAAAGGAAGGGGGCAGAAAAGCTGTATTTTTTTTTCTTTAAGAAGAGGAAAAATAGATGGAAAAGAGCTAGAGGCTAGATGAGATTCATCATTGTGAAGCAGGACCCAGAAAGTGCAAGACAGCAGAAATGGACATACGTAAGGATCATGATCTTTATAGCCCTGTGTCCTGTGTGGGGGTACTGGCCTAGCTGGGGTAGCATCTCCACTGGGAAGCTAAACCCAGAAGGTGCAGGACTGTAGAGGTGGACCTGCATGAAGTATCCTGACTCATGTGAGAGGAAGACAAAGAAACAAGTTAAAAGACAAGGAAAAGAACAGAAAATCTGTTTTCTGTGTGTTTTTTTTTTTTTTTTCCTTAAAGAAGAGAAAAAAAAAAAAAAAAAAAACAACTTGGAGAGACATAAAAGAGCTAGAGGGAAATGCAGTTCTTTTCCTAACTTTCTAGTCCTTGGTCCTGCGGGGTGGGGGGATGTACTGGCCTAGTTTGGTGAAATTCACAGTGTGAAGCTGGACCCAGAAAGTGAAGGACAACAGACATTGACCTGCCTTAAGGATTCTTACCTTTCTAGCCCTGCGTTCTGTGGGGCAGGAAGGTACTATCCTAGCTGGGGGAAGTGCATGATGGCATAGATAGACCAGCCTTATGTTTCTAGCCCTAGGTTTTGAGTTCTGTGGGTTGTGGGGGTGGGTGTACTTGCCAAGCTGGGAGAACTTGATTGCTGTGAAACTAGACCCACAAGGTGCAGTACAGCATAGAAGGACCTCTCTGAAGATTCCTGACCTTTCTAGCCACAGGTTCTGTGTGTGGAATGAGTACTGGCTTAGCTGAGAGAGCTTCACCACTGTGAAGTGAGCCCCAGAAGGTTCAGGACTGCAGAAATGGACCTGCCTGCAAAATCCTGAGAAAAAGAGAAAGAAATAAACAATGTAAAAGTACAAGAAAGGGGGCAGAAAAGCTGACTTTTTTTTTTCTTAAGAGAAACAGAAAAGTTGGAGAAACAGAAAAGAGCTAGAGGAAAATGCAGTTCTTTTTCTACCATTCTAGCTCTGGGTTCTTTTGGGTGTGAAGTACTGGCCTAGATGGGTAAGCTTCACCACTGTGAAACTGGAGTCACAAAGTACAGGACAGCATAGATGGATCTGGCTGAATGATGCTGATCTTTCTAGCTGTAGGTTCTTAGAGGGAGTACTGGGCTAGCTGGGGGGCCTTCACCGCTGTGATGTTGGACCCTACTGCAGGACAGCAGATATATACCTGCTTTAAAGATTCTGACCTTTATAGCCTAGGGTTGTGTGTGTGTGTGTGTGTGTGTGTGTGTGTGTGTGTGTGTGTGTCTGGGGGTGTGTTACTGGCTTAGTTTGGGGCACTTTGTTACTGTGAAACTGGACCCAGAAGGTGCAGGACAGCAAAATGGACCCACCTATGGATCCTGACCTTTCTAACCCTGGTTTCTGTGGGGGTGCTACTGGCCTAACTGGGTTAGCTTCCCTACTTTGAAGTTGGACCCAGAAAGTGAAGAGCAGCAGAGATTGTTTTGTTTGTTTTTGTTTGTTTGTTTGTTTTTTATGGCTGAGTAGTATTTCATAGAGTACATGTGCCACATTTTTTCAATCCATTCATCTGTTTGTGGACATTTGGATTGATCCCATGTCTTAGCAATTGTGAATAATACCTCAGTAAACATCAAGGTACAAGCACTTTCCCAATTAAGAATTCTGTCCTTTGGGTAGATAGTAATGAGTGGGATTCCTGAATTATACAGTAGTTCTTTTTGTAGATTTTGAAGAATCTCCAAATTGTTTTCCATAGTAGCTGGACCAATTTACATTCCCACCTGCAGAGTAAGAGGGTTCCCCTTTCATCACACCCCTGCCAGCACTTATCATTTTTATTTTGTATTAATTTTATTCATTCTGACTGGTGGTAGGTTGTATCTCATTGTGTTTTTGATCTGGATCTCTCTTACAATGAGGTTGAATCTCCCCCAATCATGCCAGTTTCCCTGTAGGAAGAGAACTACATTATCCTCTTGTTCCTTTCTGTCTCTCCAAATTTTTTTCTTTTCTTTGAGAGAAAAAAAAAAAGCAACTTCTCTGTCCCTTTTCTTATGCTTTTAACTTGTTAATTTCTTTCTCTTCCTCTCACCCAGGTCAGCGTGTTTCATGCAGGTCCATCTCTGCTGACATGCACCTACTGGGTCCAACTTCACTGCTATGAAATCCCATGAACTACACCAGTACCCCACTACAGAGAATGCAGGGCTAAAAGGTCAGGATATTTCAAATAGGTCTATCTCTGCTGTCTGAACCATCTGGGTCCAGCTTCATAGTAGTGAAATTTCCTCAGGTAGGCCAGTACCCTCTCCACAGAACCTATGGCTAAAAAGGTAAGGATCTTTCAGGCAGTTCCTTCTTTGCTGACCTGCATTCTGGGTCTAGCTTCACAGCGGTGAAGGTCCCAAAGTTAGGACAAGACCCCCGCCCTATAAAGCCAAGGGTTAGAAAGAATCCTTCAGGCAGGTCCATCTCTGCTATCATGCACCTTCTGCATCCATTTTCATAGAGATGAATCTCTCTGTGCTATTACAGTACCCACTTCCCACAGAACCCAGTGCTAGAAAGTTAAGGATTCTTCAAGTATGTCCATTTCTGCAATCCTGCACCTTCTTTTCCAGCTTCACAGTGGTAAATCTCCCTCTGCTCACAGAAAACAAAGCTATAAAGCTAGAAAAAGAACTACCATTCCCTCTTCCTCTTTTCTGTCTTTCCAACTTTCATTTTCTCTTCTTCAAGGAAAAAAGTAGTTTTTCTGTTCCTTTACTTGTGCTTTTAACTTATGTCTTTTCACTTCTATTCACCCAGGTCAGGATCATTCAGGCATGTCCATCTCTGCTGTCCTGCATATTCTGAGTCCAGCTTCATAGCAGTCACTCACCCAGCTAAGCTAGTACCCCCATTTCCCACAGAACTCAGGCCTTGAAAGGTCAGTATTTTTTATGCAGGTTTATCTCTGTTATTCTACCACTTCTCAGTCCAGTTCCCTTGTGATGAATCTTCCCAAGCTACGTCATTACCCCTACTTCCCACCACAGAATCCAAAGCTAGAAGATCAGGCAGGTCCATTTCTGCTGTCCTTCACCTTCTGGGTCCACCTTCATAATGGTTCAGTACCCTCTCCTCCACAGAACTCAGATTTAGGTCAGGATCCTTCAGGTATGTCTATATCTACTGTCCTGCTTCTTCTGGGTCTATCTACAGCACTGCTATTTTAGCACCACTCCCTGCTCCAGAATACAGAGATAGAAGGTAGAAAAAGAAACATGTTTCCCTGTTGTTCTTTTCTGTTTCTCTAACTTTTTATTTTATTTTCTTATTCAAGAAGAAAAGAAAAAAGGAGAATTTCTGTCCCTTTCTTTGTGCTTTTAACTTGTTAGTGTCTTTCTCTTCCTCTCAGATCAAGATACTTCAGGCTTGTCCATCTTTTCTGTCATGAAGATTCTGGGTACAGCTTCAAAGTGGTGAGGCTCCCCCAGGTAGGCCAGTACCTCCTTCATTATACCCAAGGCTAAAAAATTCAGAATCTTTCAGGCAGGTTCATTTCTGCTGTCCTGAAACTTCTGTGTCCACCTTCACTGTGGTGGAGCTCCCCCAACTATGCTAGTACCCCCTCCCAATAGAACCTAGGGCTAGAAAAGTCAGGATTCTTTATGCAGGTCAATCTCTGCAGTCCTAGATCTTCGGGTTCAGCTTTACATCAGTAAAGATCCCCCAGCAAGGTCAGTACCCATCTCACCCACCATAGAACCCAGAGCTAGATTGTCATGATCCTACAGACAGTTCCATCTCTACGGTCCTGCACCTTCTTTGTCCAGCATCACAGTGGTGAAGATCCTGCAGGTAGGCCAGTACCCCCACCAATAGAATTCAGGGCTAGAAATAGAATTCAGGGCTGGAAAGTTCAGGATCCGTTAGGCAGGTCCACCTCTGCTGTTCTGCACCCTCTGGGTCCAGTTTCACAGCAGTTAAGCTCCCCCACTAGACCAGTACACTTCCCCACACCCACACTGAAAGCAGGGGGAGAATGTCAGGATTTTTCAGGCATGTCCATCTCTGCCATCCTGCAACTTTAGTGTCCAGTATCACTCTGATTACACTCCCTCTGCTGGGCTAGTACCATCTGCAATATAACAGGCTATAAAGTTCAGGATCCTTCCAGTAGGTCCACGTCTGCTGTTCTACAACTTTAGGTCTAGCTTCACAGCTTTGAAGGTCCTCCAGCTAAGCCAGTAATTACCCACAGAATCCAGGGCTAGAAAGGTAGAAAAAGAAGTGCATTTCTCTATTGCACTTTTTTGTCTGTCCAATTTTTTTCCCTTCTTCTTCAAGACAAAACAAAGCAGCTTTTCTATCCACTTTATTTTTTTTCTTTTAACTTGTTAATTTCTGTCTCTTCCTTTCACCCAAGTAGAATTCTACAGGCCTGTCCATCTCTACTCTCCTGTAACTTCCAGGTCCAAAACAGAGAGGGAAACTCCCCCAGGTAGGCCAGTATCACCTTCCCCAGTACTAGAAAGATCAGGAATTTTAGGCAAGTCCATCTCTGCAATCCTGCACATTCTGGGTCTAGCTTCACTGAAGTGAAGAATCCCCAGCTAGGCTAGTTTCTCCCAAAGAACCCAGGGCTAGAATGGTCATTATTTTTGAGACAGGTCTATCTCTGCTATCTTTCACCTTTTTGGTGCAGCTTCACTGTGATAAAGCTCTCCCACTTAGGCCAGTACCCTACCCTCCCCAGAAACCAGGACTAGAAAGGTCAGGATACTTTAGGCCTATCCTTCTCTGCTGTCCTGCACCTTCTGGGTCACTTTCACAATGGTTAATCTTTCCCAGGTAGGCCACATCCCTCTCCTCACAGAAGCCAGGGCTAAAAATTCAGGATCTTTTAGGCATGTCCATCTCTGCTCTCTTACATCTTCTGAGTCCAGCTTCACAGTGGTTAAACTCCTTCAGCTAGGCCAATAAGCTCCCCATAGAACCCAGGTATAGAAATTAGTATAGAATTGTATTATCCTCTTGCTCTTTTCTGTTTCTCCATTTTTTTTTTGTTCTTTAAGAAAAAAATAAAGTGGTTTTTCTTTCTTTTTTCTTTTACTTTTAACTTCTTAATTTCTTTCTCTTCCTCTCACCCAGGACAGGATCTTCAGGCAGGTCCATTTCTGCTATCATGCAAATTCTGTTCAGCTTCAAGCTGTGAAACAACTTCTAATAGACCAGTACCACCTCCTCACAGAACCCAGGGCTAGAAAGGTCAGGATTTTTCAGTCAGGTCCATCTCTTCTCTCCTACATTGTATGGGTCCAGTTACAAAATAGTGATGCTTCCTAGGCTAGGCCAGTACACCCTTTACAGAACCCAGAATTAGAAAACCCAGGATTCTTCAGCAGATCCTTCCCTGCTGACCTGCACCTTCTAGGTCTAGCTTTACAGTGGTGAAGTTCCCCCAGACAGGAAAGTACCTTCCCTTCACAAAACCCAAAGCTTGAAAGGATCCTTCAGGAAAGTTCATCTTTGCTGTTTTGCATTTTCTGGGTCCAGCTCCACTGCAATGAAGCTCCCCCAGCTAGGCTAGTACCCCCCCCTAAAAAAATAATAAAAATAAAATAAGCCAGGGCTACAAAGTTCAGGATCATTCAGGCAGGTTCATCTTTGCTGTCCTGCACCTACTCTTCCACATAGTCCAGTAACCACCCAGAGAGCCCAGGGCTAGAAAGGTAGAAAAAGAATTGCACTTCCCTATTGCTCTTTTCTGTTTCTTCATTTTTTTTTCTTCTTCAAGAAAAAAAAAAAAGCAGCATTTCTATCCACTATTTTTTGCTTTTAACTTGTTAATTTCTTTCACTTTCTCTCACCCAGGTAAGAATTTACAGTAAGGTTCATTTCTGCTATCCTACACCTTCTAGGTCAAGTTTACAGTGGTGAAGATCCCTCAGCTATACCAGTAGTTCCTCCTACTCCCACCATAGAACCCAGGGTTAGATAGGTCAGGAATTTTCAGGCAAATTTATCTCTGCTGTCATGAATATTCTGGGTCTAGCTTCACAGTTTCACAATGGTAAAGT
The DNA here is from genome assembly GCF_000334495.1 of Tupaia belangeri chinensis. Taxonomy (NCBI): domain Eukaryota; kingdom Metazoa; phylum Chordata; class Mammalia; order Scandentia; family Tupaiidae; genus Tupaia; species Tupaia belangeri. The sequence continues at coordinate 97,510 of NW_006204675.1, read as the reverse complement.
TCTCCCAGCTGGGCCAGTATGTGCTGCTCCACCCCCCCACCCCCCCACACAGACACAGTATGACAATTGGCATTTTATTTATTTATTTTAGTTTTTTACCATAAGATGCATGTGCTCACCAGAGACTGTCCCAACCCACAGGACAGTAGAACAGGTTTCCTGAGGGAAGGAGTGAGAGACAGGACTAGCAGCATGGAGACAACACAGTGTTACAACATAAAGATAACACAGTGTTACAACTCTTCAGGGTCGTCTGGTGATTATGGGCCAGGGATTGTGGTTATATACATGTTGGTGGGCGGTGACTGGTTGTTCTATATGTAAATGAAGGATTGTAAAAGATGGGTTATGATTGGCTGCTTTTGTGGACCAATCATGAGGTACTGGATATGCAAATTTGAGTGATTCTACGCTCACCAATTGGTGAGCACCATGGGAAGTGGCCAATCAGATTTTGGTTTGAAGGTGAGGGTTTGAAGGGGAGCCAATCATGGCCTTTATCATTGTGTAATTGTTTACTCTCTGAGAAATCAAAACCTAAGGGCTTCTTAAGATGGCAATAGTAAGAGACTCATGAAATGGCCTCAGCAGACTCACTGGTGCACAGTCTTCCACATGTCCCCCTTTTCTGTTTTAACTTGAGAGATGAGGAAGAGGCCTGGGGGAATCATGTCTGTCTTAAGTTGGAGTCATTTATGGAAACATATGTCCATTCTTACCCATCATTGGAGAGTCCCATACCTGTGATGGGCTTCCTGTCTTAGGTGGAAGGACTGGACAGTTACTAGGTTCATCAGACTTTTACCTGTCTTTGGCTAACCGATTCAGCACCTCAGGTGAGACCTGAGGTGAGTATAGGGGTGTTGGTCTTCCAATCTAGTATAGTGGACCTGGATAGGCCGCATAGTAAGTGGGTCAATTTGTTGTTTGAGGAATGACATGAGCCCATTAAATATAACAGGTCCCAGTGAGCAAACAATTAAAGGCCAATGAATGGGCCAAGTAGGGGAAGCAAGAAAAAGAGGAGACCATTCCAGGAAGACCATCGGCAAGTTGTTTTCTACATCGTTGGAGAGATTCTTAGAGTTTATGTATTTTGTCACAAATAATGACAGACTTGTTGGCGTAAAAGCAGCAGTGTTCCTGTAAAGCAAGACAGAGACCCCCATGTTCTGCAAGGAGAAGATTTAAACCTTGCCTATTTTGAAGAATCACCTCAGCCAGGGAATCTAGTTGGTCTTGGACGAAGTGACTGTGGTAGCTAATTCCTGAACATCTGAGATAAGACTCTCAGAGACTTGGCATAGATGGAGAGAATAACCCAAGCCAGTGGAGCCAGTAGCTGTAACTGCTGTGATACCCAGGGTGGCCAGAATGTTAATAAATTGTATAGTGCATTTGGATCTTCCTGCAATAAGGTCGAAGGAGGGGATGGGGACTGGTTCTCTATATCAGGGATAAGAATGGCAAGGGTACAGGAATATCAATGGCCGTTAGTATAAATTTCCCAGTCCTTGCCTATTAAATTTAGGTTTTGGTATTGAGGGATGGATGATACCTGATTCATTTTTCCCTAAGCCTTTTCCTGGTGTATAACCCTGTGTTAACATTTGCACAGTAACTGTATCAGAAGGGCTGAACATGATGAGGCTCATTTGTGATAACAAATCTCTACCCCAAAGGTTTACGGGGAGACCTTCTATAATAAAGGGTTGGATGGTTCCTTGGCTTCCCTCTCTGTCTGTCCACTGTAATACTTTAGTGCTCCTTTCTGGATTCTGGCTTTGACCAATGCCTTTTAGGTGGGTAAGGGTTGGTGTTAGGGGCCAAGTTTGGGGCCAGTTATCTTTTCTGAGAATGCTAACATCAGCTCCAGTGTCAACAAGTCCAGAAAACTGTTTACCATCTAACCATAAAGTAAGCATTGGTTTCTTTGGGGAAATTTGTTGGACCCAATAAACGTCTGAGGAACCAAACCTTTTTTCATCTTGTGAGAAGATTTGGATGTTATTTTGAGTGGAAAGCAGTGGGAGGAGTAAGAGCTGAGCTATGGTCTTTAATTGTTGTAATTAGATTGGGAGAGAAAGCCATAATTTTTATTTCTCCCTCATAGTCATTATCTATTACTTCTGGAAAGATTTGAAGTCCCTCCATAGTGGCACTACTATGACCCATGAGTATTGCAAAGGTGTTTGGAGGTAAAGGGCCAAAGATTCTTGTAGGCAAGGCCTGTACCCCTATCTCGGGAGTTAATACTGTGTGGGTGGTGGAACACAGGTCCAGTCCTTTGCTTCCTGGAGTTGCTCTGGAGAGGTCTGAAATGAATTGTTTGTTGGAACAGTTTGCATTGTGTCATGACCTGCGGGACACTCAAACAGGTTCCCTGGGGTAGGGAGTGAGAGATGGAACAAACACACGCACACACAATGTGAGGTGCTGATTAAGTTGTCTTCTTCCTCCGTCTACTTCCATTTATTGAGGAAAAATGGCAAGTTATATACAGCTGGTGGGCACCAATTGGTGGCCCGAAATGCAAATGAGATAGAACAGCATGAACCAATCATTGATGTGGGTTGATCTCTCCTGTTGCCTAGAAACACAACCACTTCTGGGGAGAACAGTTGGTCACATGATTTCTGAGAAACGGTTTGCTCAGTGAGGAAGTGGAGCCTAATGGTTTCCAAGATGGTAGATAGCTGAAGATGGCAGATAGCTCAAGATAGCTTCCAAGGCTGCCCCACCCGGGGCCCTGGGCCCCGGGCCCCGT
>NW_006204675.1:87658-92508 GCF_000334495.1 Tupaia belangeri chinensis | reverse complement strand
TGGCAAGACAAAGGGCAAGGTATGCAGGATGTAAGAATTGGAAAATTATTTGCTGAGAACATGTATATTGATGTGCTTGATTGAACCAATGCACAGTGTATTTTGGATGGAAAATTCATTTGTGTGTTGTGATGGTGTATAGTGAATTAATGGAGAAAATTAAAAAAAAAAATTACCATAAAGTAAAAAAAAAAAAAAAAAAAAAAAGATAGCTTCCAAAATGCAGTGACCTCCATAGCATTGCCCGAAAAATTTGGTCTGGGGGCCTCGGGCTGGCCCCTGTTCCCATTTCCCTGAGAGTAAATGAGTGGTCTGACATGGATCTCTGTTTTGGACCTGCACTCATTGGCAGGATGACATCCCCGCTGGCACTTACTGCATAACTCAAGGGGTTGATTCAGTCTCTGATTTTAATATTTTTTTGTTTTACATTGTTTGCCATGTGTCCTGGGCAATCGTATTTAAACAATTACCTCAGTTATTGCAGTCAAGGAATTGGTGGATGGTATACCCTTGAAGGGCAGCAGCCATGGTCAATCCCTGTTGATATGCTGATACAATCTCTGAACACAAACGTATGTACCCTGTCAGGTCTATCTTTTTTCTGTGCAGTCTAATGACTGCCTGACAAGAAGTGTTAGCATTTTCATATGCCAGTTGTTTTACAAAGTCTGTACTTGCATCAGCATTACCAAATATTCTTTCTGACATGGTAATTAACCAATGTACAAAGTCAGGAAAATGTTCATCAGGCCCTTGTCTAATGTTAGTAAGGGAGGCGCTCAAATCTCCTTTGGCAGGGAGTTTTTTCCAGGCCTTTATGCCTGCTGTTTGAATTTGAGCAAAGAGTCCTGGGTCATACTGCATTTGATTTTCATTTTGCGCATAGTTTCCTTCTCCTATTAATCCAAACATTATTGGCTTGGGCATTGCAGTGGGTGGGTTCCCTACAAATCTCTATATATTCTGATTTCCAAAGCAATTAGTCTCCTCCTGAAAGTGTAGCTCAGGCTAATGTTTGCCAATCAGACAGTGTGAGCTAGCCCTCAGTGATAGCTTCAACTATAGCTAAGGTTTATGGAGCAGTAGCTCTGTACTGGCCTTTGTCATTGGGTAATTATTTGCTCTCTGAGCCTAAGGTGGCAATAGTGAAAGACTCATGAAAATGGCCTCTGCAGACTTGCAGGTGTGCAGCCTCCTACACACAGTGGTGAAGCTGTCCCAGTTAGACTAGTACCTCCCAAAATAGGACACAGTGCTAGTAAGTTAGAAAAAGAACTGTATTTCTCTCTTGCTCTTCCTATTTCTCCAATTTTTTTCTCTACTTCAAGAAAAAAAGCAGCTTTTTTTGCTCACTTTCTTAAGCTTTTAACTTGTTCATTTTATTTCTCTTCTTCTCACCCAGGTCAGGATGCTTCAGTCAGGGCATCTCTGCTGTCCTGAAATTTCTGGGTCCAGCTTCAGAGTATTTAAGATAGAAAATTAGGTCTAGAAGGGATCTTTTAGGCAACTTCATTGCAGCAGTCCTGTAAATTCTGGATCTAGGTTAACAGCAGTGAAGGTCCCTAGCAAGGCCAGTACCCTCCTCCCCCGCCCCCATCTCCCCCACAACATGCACACAGAACCCAGGCCCATCACTGATGTCCTACAACTTCTGTGTCCAGCTTCAGAGCGATGACACTGTAAAGGCCAGTATCCCACCCACTGCTAGGGATACTGATCCCACCCACTACAGAAACCAGATCTAGAAAGGTCCATAACACTTAAGCTCTCTGAGCTAGGACAGTACCTCCCACAGAACCCAGGGGTAGAAAGTTTATGATTTTAAGGCAGGTCAATCTGCTGTCCTGTACCTTCTAAGTCCAGCTTCACAGCTGAAGCTCCCCTGGTAGGCCAGTACCCCCACCACAGAATACAGGTCTTGAAATGATTCTTCAGGCAGATCCATTTCTGTTATTCTTTGCCTTTTTGGTCCAGCTACACAATGGTGAAGCTTTCCCAGCTAGGCCAATATCCATCCCCCACAGAACCAAGGGCTAGAAAGGATCCTTCAGGAAGGTCCATATCTGCTGTCCAAACCTTCTGGACCTTGCTTCACAGCAGTGAAACTCCTCCAACCATGCCAGTATCTCCTCCCATAGAACCTAACCTAGAAATATGGGAAAAGAACTGAATTTCCCTAATGCACATATCTATCCCTCCAACTTTTTTCTTCTCTTTTTCAGGAAGAAGCAGCTGCTTTTCTATCACTTTCTGTGCTACTAACTTGTTAATTTCTTTCTCTTTCTTATACCCAGTTCAGGAGCCTATGGGCAGGTTTGTCACTGCTCTCCTGTACTTTTTGGGTCCAGCTTCACATCAGTGAATATCCTCCAGCTAGTCTAGTACCCATCCCCCACCCCCACTAAACCCAGGGCTAAGTTCCTTCAGCTATGATCAATCTCTGCTGTTTGCACCATCTGGGTCCAGTTTTACAGTGATGAAATTTTCCCAGATATTCCAGTACCCCACCCCCTCACTAGCACCATGGGCTATAAAGGATACCCCAGAACCAGCAGTTAGTGTAATGACTATGTCGCTGGATTCCCACGTAGTCTACTGCAGTTCGCGTCCCGGACCTGGTGGCTTAAAACATGCCAGGCAATTGTGCGTGTGTGCCCAAGATCCTGAGAGGAGAATGGAGGAGAAGGGATTGCGGCATGACCATCAGTCCTGGGTGGTGATTTCTCACTTTCTGTCTCTATGTCTCTCTCTGTCTGTCTGGCGAGCACACTCGCTCTAGAGTGAAAATCTCTCAAAAATAAAGAAAATAAAGGATACCCCAGGAAGGAACATCTCTGTTGTCCTCCACATTCTTGGTCAACTTCACAGCTGTGAAGCTCTCTTTCTAGGCCAGTACACTCCCACATAGTCCAGGGCTAGAAAGGTAGGAAATAACTGCATTTCTCTCTTGTTCTTTTCTGTTCTCCAATTATTTTTTCCTTCTTGAAAAAGATAATAATCAGCTTTTCTATATTCTTTTTGTGCTATTAACTTGTTCATTTCTTTCTCCTCTTCTTACCCAGGTCAGAATCCTATAGGCTGGTCTATTTCTTCTCTCCTGCACATTCTGGGTGCAGCTTCACACTGGTGAAGCTTCCCCATTTAGGCTAGTACCTCCCCACAGAACCCAGGACTAGAAAGATAATAAAATAATTTTATTTTCTTTTTGCCTTTTTTTAGTTTCTCCAGTTTTTTTTCTCTTCTTCAAGAAAAAAGAGTAGATTTTCTGGGACAAGCAGTTAGCATAATGGTTACGTCGCTGGACTCCCACATAGTTGACTGCGGTTCGAGTCCCGGACCCGGTGGCTTAAACTCACATCATGCATTTTTGTGTGCATGCCCAAGATCCTGAGAGGAGAATGGAGAAGAGGAGAATGGAGAAGAAGGGATTGTGGTGTGACCATCCCCCCTGGGGGATGATTTCTCACTTTCTGTCTCTCTGTCTCTCTCTGTCTGGTGAGCGCACATGCCCTATAGCAAAAACCTCTCCAAAAAGAAGAAAAAAGAAGAAGAAAAAATAGTAGGTTTTCTGTCAACTTTCTTGAGCTTTTCCTTGTTAATTTCTTTCTTTTCTTCTCATATAGTTCAGGATCCTTCAGGTACACCCACGTCTGCTGTCCTGCATCTTCTGGGTCCAATTTCACTGTGGTGTAGCTACCCCACAGTATTCCCCTACTCTACAGAACCCAGGGATAAAAAGGTAGAAAAAGAACTGAATTTCTCTTGCTTTATTCTATCTCTCCAATTTTTTTTTTCTCTTCTTTAAGAAAAATTTAAAAAACAACTTTTCCATCCAGTTTCTTGTGCTTCTATCATTTAAATACCTATTCTCTTCCTCTTACCCAAATCAGTATCCTTCAGGCATGTCCATCTCTGCTGTTCTACACATTCTGGATTCAGCTTCACTACAGTGAAGCTCTCTGCTAGACCAATACCTATCCACAGGCCCCACCACTAGAAAGGTTAGGATCCTCTGCTGTCCTGGTCCACCTCTGCTGTCCTGCACCTTTTGGGTCCAGCTTCTCAGGAGTGAAGCTCCCCCAGATATGCCAGTACTCACCCCCTAAAAATAAAACAAAGTTAGTAAGGTCAGAATCCTTAAGGCAGGTCATCTCTGTAGTCCTTCATCTTCTGGGTCAAGTTTCATAGCAGTAAAACTACCCCAGCTAGGCCAGTATTCCCCCAAGAGAACCAAGCACTAGAAAGGTCAGAATCCTTTAGATAGGTCCATCTCTGCTGTTCTGCACCTTCTGGGTCTAGCTTCAAAGCAGTGAAACTTTCCCCAGCTAGGCCAGTAACCACCCACAGAACCTAGGGCTAGAAAGGTAAAAAGAATGGCATTTCATATTGCTCTTTTCAGTCTTTTTTTCACTTCTTCAAGAAAAATAAAAGCAGCTTTTCTAAAAATCACTTTTTGTGCTTTCAACTTGTCAATTTTTTTCCCTTCCTCTCACCCAGGTCAGAATTCTACTGTCAGGTTCATCTCTATTCTCCTGAACCTTCTGGGTCCAGGTCACAGCAGTGAAGCTCCTGCAGAAACACAGATCAGTGCCATCCCCTACAGAACCCAGACTATAAAGTTCAGGACTTTTCAGGCAAATATATCCCTGCCATCATGCACATTCTAGGCCCAGTCACAGTAGTAAAGTTCCCCCAGCTATGCCAGTACCCCGCTCCACAAAACCCAGAGTTAGAAAGTTCAGTATACTTTATGTAAGTCTATTTCTGCTGCCCTTCACCTTCTGTATCCAGCCCTCCACCACAGGACACAGGGCTAAGAATTTAGGAAAATAACTGTATTTACCTCT
>NW_006204675.1:74282-87627 GCF_000334495.1 Tupaia belangeri chinensis | reverse complement strand
CTTTCCCTTTCTGTTTCTCCAATTATTATTTTTTTCTTCAAGGAAATAAAAAGCAGCTTCTCTGCCTTTTTCTTGAGTTTTAACTTGTTAAGTTTCTTTCTCTTCTTCTCACTGAGGTCTGGATGCTTCAGTCAAAGCATCTCTGCTGTCCTGCACATTCTGGGTCCAGTTTCACAGAAGTAAAGTTCTTCTTGTTAAACCAGTACCATCCTTCACAGAACCCAGAGCTAGACAGGATCTTTCAGGCAAGTCCATTACTGCTGTTCTGCACATTCTGAGACCAGGTTTACAATGGTGAAGGTCTCTACATAGTCCAGAACCTACACCCCAGAACTCAAGGATACAAAGATAGGATCTTTCATCAGGTTCATCAATGTTGTCCTGCACCTTCGGGGTTCAGCTTCACAGTGGTAACCTTTTCCTAGCTAGGTCAGTACTTTCCCTTGCACAGAACTAAGGATTAGAAAGGAACCTTCAGGCACCTGCACCTTCTTGGCCCAGCTACACAGTGGTTAAGCTCCCCCACCTAGGCCAGTACAGCACCCTTCCACAGAACTCAGGTCTACAAAGGTCAGAATCCTTCAGGTAGGTTCATATGTGCTGTCCTACAGTCCCTGGGTCCAGCTTTACAGCAGTAAGGCTCCTTTAGCTAGGCCAGGACCCTTGCCCCACAGAACGCAGGGCTTGCAAACTCAGGATCCTTCAAGCAGGTCCATCTCTGTAGTCCTGCAAAGTATGGATCCAGCTTCACAGTGATGAAGCTCCTCAAACTAGGCCAACAGCCCACCACACAAAGAGAACTTAGAGTAAAAAAGATAGGAAAACCATATTTCCCCCTGGCTTTTTTCTGTTTCTCCAAAAGCAGCTTTTCTGTCTTTTTCCTCATATTTTAACTTAATTTCTTTTTCTTTCTCTCACTCAGGACAGGATATTCAGGCACATTCATTTTTGCTATCATTCATTTTCTGTGTTCAGCTTCAAGAGGCGAAACAACCCCAGGGTGGGCAGTACCACCTCCCCAGGGATAGAGAGCTCAGGATTTTTTAGGCAGGTTCATCTCTGCTGTCCTGCATTGTCTGGGTCCAGCTACACAGTGTTGATGCTTCCCCAGCTAGGCCACTACACCCTCCACAGAACCCAGAACTAGAAAGATCAGGATACTTCAGCAGGTCCTTCTCTGCTGTCCTGCATCTTCTGGATCCAGCTTTACAGGGTTGAAAGTCACCCAGCGAGGATGGTACTCTCCCCCAACAAAATCCAGTGCCAAGAAGTATTTTTCAAGCAAGTCTATCACTGCTGTTTTGCATTTTCTAGGTTGAGCTTCACTGTAGTGAAGTGAAGTTTGGCTAGTACCACACACACACACACACACACACACACACACACACACACACACACAAGAAAGGAAGAAGAAAGAAAGAAAGAAAGAAAGAAAGAAAGAAAGAAAGAAAGAAAGAAAAGAAGAAAGAAAGAAAGAAAGAAAGAAAGAAAGAAAGAAAGAAAGAAAGAAAGAAAGAAAGAAAGAAAGAAAGAAAGAAAGGAAGGAAGAAATAAAGGAAGGAAGGAAGAAAGAAAGAAAGAAAAGAGGGAGGGAGGGAAAGAAGGAAGGAAGGAAGGAAGGAAGGAAGGAAGGAAGGAAGGAAGGAAGGGAGGAAGGAAGGAAGGAAACAAGTGCTACAAAGTTCAGGATCTTTCAGGCAGGTACATCTCTGCTGCCCTGCATTTTCTGGGTCCAGTTTCACAGCAGTGAAGACACAGAGGTAGACCAGTAACCATAGACAGAACCCAGGGCTAGAAAGATAGGAAAAAAACTGCATTTCCCTATTGCTATATTCTGTCTCTTTAATTTTTTCCTCTTCTTCTTCAAAAATATCAGCATTTCTGTCCACTTTTTTTTTGCTTTTAACTTGTTAATTTCTTTCACTTTCTCTCACCCAAGTGAGGACTCTACAGTAAAGTCCATTTCTGCTCTCCTGTGTTTTCTGGGTCCAGTTCACAGCAGTGAAGCTCCCTCATCTAGACCAGTACTCCCTCCACCCACCACCCCATAGAATTCAGGACTAGAAAGGTCAGGATTTTTTATTCAAGTCAGTCCTTACACATTCTGTGTCCAGCTTCACAGGACACAGGGCTAGAAAGTTAGAAAAAGAATTGCATTTCCCTCTTGCTCTTTTTGGTCTCTCACTTTTTTTTTCTCTTCAAGAAAAATAAATAAATAAATACATAAATAAACAAACAAACAGGTTTTCTGTCCCCTTTCTTGTGCTTTGAACTTGTTAATTTTCTCAATTTTCTCTCTTTCTCTCACCCAGGTCAGGATACTTCAGTTAGGGCATCTCTGTACTGCATCTTTTACATCCAGCTTCACAGCATGAAGCTCCCTTAGCTAAGACAGTACCCACCCCAAATACAGAACTCAGGGTTAGAAACATCAGGACCCTTCTGCATAAAACCAGTATCCTGCACAATACTTAGGGCTAAAAGCAATGTTTTAGCAAGTTCATTACTACTGTTCTGTATATCTGGGTCCAGGTTTACAGTGGAGAAGCTCCCTAGCTAGGCCTGTACCCATCTCCCACAGAACCCAAGTCTAGAAAGGTCAGGAGTATTCAGGTAGCTCAATCTCTGCTGTCCTTCATCTTCTGTGTTCATCTTCACAGCAGTGAAGCTCCCCCAACTAGGCCAGTATCCTTTCCCCTATAGAAATTAGGGATAAAAGGTCAGAATCTTCTAGGGAGGTCCATCTCTGCTTTCCTATGCCTTTTGAGTCTAGATTCACTGCAGTAAACTCCACCACGTAGGTCACTACCCCTCCCACAGAACCCAGGGCTAGAAAGATCTGGATTCTTCTCAACTCTCCTGCACATTTTGGGTCCAGCTTTATTGCTGTCAATCTTTCCCAGTACTCCTTCTACAAAACCCCAGACTAGAAAGGTCGGGATCCTTCAGGAAAGTTTATTGTTGCTATCTTGCACCTCATGGGTCCAGCTTCACAACTGTGTAGCACTCTCAGCTAGGCTCATACTGCACCCCACAGAACCCAGAGTTAGAAAGGGTCCTTCACGCAGGTCCATCTCTGCTGTCCTGCACCTTCTGGGTCTAGTTTCACAGCTCTGAAGCTTCCTCAACTAAACTAGTACCCCCATTAAAGAGCCCAGGGCTAGAAAGAATTATTCAGGGTGGTCTATTTCTGTTGTCCTACACCTTCTGGGTCCAGATTCACAGTGGTTAAGGTCCATCAGCTGTGCAGCATTCCCCCAAAGAACTCAAAGCCAGTAAGGTCAGGATCCTTCAAGCAGGTCCATCTCTGCTGTACTGCACCTTTTGGGTCCAGCTTTACAGCAGTAAAGCTTCCTCAGCTATGCCAGTAACTCTCCCCCCCACCCCCCCACACATAACCCAAAGCCTGAAAGTTCTGATCCTTAAGGAAGGTCCATTTCTGCTGTTATGCACCTTCTGGGTCCAGCAACAGAGCAATGAAGCTCTTTCAGCTAGGCCAGTATTGCCTCACAGAACCCAGGAGTAGAAAGTTCAGGATTTTAAAGGCAGATCCATCTGTTCTGTCCTACACTTTCTGAATCCAGCTTCACAGCATTTAAGCTGTTAATAAACTCAAATTGGGTTTACTTTCCAGGTGCTATAAAACCAAACCATAGGCACATGGTATGATGTAGGAAAGTAAAGCTTTATTGTAAAGCACAAATCAAGAAGAGCAGGCAGCCCATGCTTAAAAGATCTGGTCTCCAGAGATGTGCCCCACATGCATTTTTAAAGACAAAATTAGGGGCATAGATCCTAGGTGCATGATCAGTTCAATAATTAGTTCAAGAGGGTGTGACCATCTCCTGAACATTCTTGATCAGTCATTTTTGATTAGATAATCAAATTTCTCTTCAGATGTAAGTCTTTGAGCTTACAATCAGCAGTTTCCAACCTAAAATGTCTTACATATTGAAATCAATATCTTATCTTTCCTTAAGTGAGAGTTTTAGAGGTCTAATGCCTCTCATTCATGGTCCCTGTTGGTCATTATCATAACCTAAAGTCAAAAACTTACTTCTTACTCTGTGCTATTATAATGTAAATAGACTTTATATTTCAAGAACTGCAGTTAGCATAATGGCTATGTTGCTGGACTCCCACATAGTTGACTGTGTTTCGAGTCCCGGACCTGGTGGCTTAAACTCACACCAGGCGCTTGTGCGTTCATGCCCAAGATCCCGAGAGGAGAATGGAGGAGAAAGGATTGCGGCGTGGCCATCCCCTCTAGGGGGTGATTTCCTGCTTTCTGTCTCTCTGTCTCTCTCTGTCTGTCTGGCGAGCACACATGCCCTATAGCAAAAATCTCACACACAAAAAAAGAACTGTAGAAAATACATTAGGGGCTCCTTACTCAGTTTCAAAGCTTCCCTAGTTAGGCCAGTACCCCACCACAGAACCCAGGCCTAGAAATGATTCTTCAGCCAGGTCCATCACAGCTGTTCTACACCTTTTGGGTCCAGTGTTACAATGGTTAAGTGCTCCCAGATAGGCCAGTACATTGCCAAACACAAACTGTCCTGACCCGGGGGAACAGTTGAACAGGTTTCCTGAGGGAAGGCGTGAGAGTTGGGACAAGAGGCACAGTGTTACAACACAGAGACAACACAGTGTCTTTAGGGTCGTCTATTTATTGTGGGCAGCATGGTACAGCATGGAGACAAGGCAGTGTTACAACTCTTCAGGGTCACATTGTCTATTGTGAGCAACATGGAGACGAAGTGGTGTCACAACTCTTCAGGGTCATCTGGTGACGACATGGTGTCAACTCTTCAAGGTCTTCAGGGTCATCTTCCTGGTCATCTGTGTTGTCTTCCTATCATCTGTGTCATCTTCCTGGTCATCTGTAGACTATGTGGTGGTTCAGCTCTTCAGGCTCTCCAGGGTCATCTGTGTCATCTTCCTTGTTGTCTGTGTTGTCTTCCTGGCCATCTGGAGATTGTGGGCCAGGGATCGTGGTTATATATACACTGATGGGTCATGATTGGTTGTAAAAGTTAGGTTATGATTGGTTGTAAAGGGTGGTGGGTTGTGATTGGTTGTAAAAGGTGGGTTATAATTGGTTGCTTTTGGACCAATCATGAGGTGCCAGATATGCAAATCTGAGGGATTCTAGTGGCCAATCAGAGTATGGTTTTGAAGGTCAGGTTTTTTGATGGGAACCAATTGTGGCCTTTGGCATTGCATAATTGTTTGCTTTCTGAGAAACTGCCAATGTTGGCTGGTGCCCAGTGTCCCACATATTCCCCTTCTCTGTTTTAATGTGAGAGATGAGGAAAAGTCCTGGGGGAATCGTGCCTGTCTTAGGTTGGAGTCATTTATGGACCCATAAGTCCATTCTTACCCATCATTGGAGAGTCCCATAGCTATGATGGGCCTCCTATCTTAGATGGAAGGACTGAACAGTTATTGGGTTCATCAGACTCTCTTATCCATCTTTGGCTAACCGATTCAGTGCCTCAGGCGAGACCAGTATAGGGGTGTTGGTCTTCCATAAGTGAGTCAATTTGTTGTTTGAGGAATGACATACACCTATTAAATATAACAGGTCCCAGTGAGCAAACAATTAAAAAGCCAATGAATGGGCCAAGGAGGGGGAGTAGGAAAGGGAGGAGACCATTCCAGGCACACCATTGGTAAGTTGTTTTCTACGTCGTTGGAGAGATTCTTGAAGTTGATGTATCTTGTCATGAAAACAATGTCAGAATTGTTGCCCAGTGGCCTGGTCAGCCACATTTGAGACAAGGCTTTTGTGGAGGCTTTAGTAGATAGCAATTCTTCTTGTTGTGTCCAGGCTTCTGACAGTTATTGCAGGTCACTAGGGATTTCCTAGGGGTGACCAGAAGGTGACTTTTGCCCAAATAAAGCAGAAATTCATTGAGCCTGCCTGTTTTTCTTCTACTTTTCCCTTGCCTTAACCCTATCCTCTTCCTCTAGGTCTTGATTGTAAAAGACTCAGGGGACCACCTTCAGAAGTTCTGCTGAGGGGGACGCTAAGCCCTAAGGATAGTTTTTACAGCTTTCTCTGGATATCTGGAGCTGCCTATTTGATAAATTTATCATTAAGAAGCAGCTTTTCCTCTTCTGAATTGGGGTCAATAGTTGTATACTTAATATGAGCCCTCTTTAGATGGTTAAAGGCAGCTGTGGGATTTTCCTGAGACCCTTGATCAATTATGGCCAACTTGTTACATAGGCCTTTAGACCTTCTATGAGACATAAGAGTATACGATCTCTTCACCAAATCCCTTCTGGGGAGTTGTAACTTCAGTTGGGATCTGCAGTTGGAACTGGTATATTTCCTATAGGGTAAGTCACATTTATTTTGTGTAGTGAGTTGCCAAACTGGATAGCAGCTTCTGTCAAGAAAAAGGATAGGGCAATCCTTCAAAACCCCTCTAGATAGTTATTAGAATCCACTGAAAAACTTCCACGGTCCTTTTATATTTGACAGAGATCACTCAGAGAAAATGGAACATAAATTCTGATTATATTTCCATATGTACTGTTCACTTCCTGAAGTGAGCAAACAGATGCTGAAGTTTTAAGATGACCTGGGTATGGAGGGAGAGAGCTTGGGGTTAAAGTTTTAAACTCAGAGCTTAAGCCCTGTTTTACCATTTTTGGAAAAGATAAGGAAAGAACAGTTTAGATGGGTGGAGAAACTGCTGATTCACAGCTCAGACAAAGCTTTGGATTAGATCTGAGGGCCATAAAAGCCTGAATGTATGGCACCTCAGTTCACTTTACCTGGTTCCTACATAGATTATCTAATTGAAGAATGGAATGATAATCTAAGGTTCCATTAACTGGCCAAATTATTCTCTCTGGCAACTTGTATTGTGGCCATGCAGTATTACAAAGGAAAATGAGCCTCATCCTCTTGAGAGATTAGATGTCAAATTGGTCCCAGTGAGAGAGGATGTGCCACAGTGGGGAGTCTTTTGGAATGGAAGAACAATTTTCCATCTAGAAGAGGGGAAGAAAGAAAAGAGAAATAGAATTTAGGGGCATGCCTAGAAAGACCCGTGGCATCTATGCAGAAACAGTCCAGGAAACAAGCCTCTAGCGGGTTGTGCTAGCTGACCAGCAGATTGTGCTAGCCACCTGGAGTGAAGAGAATGGAAGGAGATGTCTCCCCTTCATACCCCCAGAGTTAGTGCACCTATCTGAGGGCTTGTGAGCCTCTAACTATCCCATCCTAAAGTCTGGGACCATTTCCAAGAGAGTTTCTCTGAGAGCATCCTCAATCTTCTCCCTAGGAAGTCTGAAAAGAGAAGTTAAAAACTCTTCTCTGACCCATTTCCAGTGTTGTGTAAGACTCATCAAAGGTTAAAACCTCTTCCTTGTGCTCACCAGTATGAAAAGGTAATTAAAGAGACAAAATGCCATCTACAAAAATATTGCATCAATGATAAGGGAAAAAAAAATCAGAAAAGCTCTTGTTAGCAAACTCTGTACCCCAAATTCATAGATTTGGAAAAACAGAAGGACAAGGAAGGAGATGGGGTACTCAGGACTCCAGAAATCCATGACCCAGAAGAAAAAATGTGTCCAGAAGTTAGAGATGGAGACTGCAGAGAGCCCAGCAAAGCTCAGCATAGTTTATACTCACAGACCTCATCTGATGTTCAAGTGGAAGACTTGGTGGTTGCAGCAGGGTGAGAATGGTCTGGAATACACCTGAAAACACAGTCTGAGTCACTTCACCAAAAATGTTGACAACTAGGAAAGTGTCAAGCTGCGTTATGAAGTTCTTGTTTCTTTGGGTCCAGATCACTAAAATTAGAGATCTGTTCCTAGGCACAAAATGAGACCACGACCATGAATGAAGTAGGTAGAAAAGAAAATTTAATAGGAAGGAAAGGAAGTACACCCAAAAGACTCTTGGGTGGGCAGATTGCCAGGTGGCAACTGCATGTGATACTGGTTAATGATTACTTTTATTACTAGAGGTGATTATGAATATTTATTGGTGGAAGGTCTGTAATATTACCTATGTCCTTTGTTTGAATTCAAATCCACACATTTTTCTCCTGCAATTGCACACTTTTCTCACAGGTAAAGAATGAGGAATTTGATTACCTAATTGTGCATGCTCTGTGTGGACCAGATTGTTTAATTAAACTGCCTAATTATTTTATAGTCCTAATGGGAATTAGGGCATTGACCTAGTGGGAATTAGGGCATTGACCAAAACACTTATTTGGGGATTAGGGTGTTGACCAAAATGCTTGATTGGGTCTTTTTGATAAGAAAAAAATCTATGCATCATGCCTGTGTGCTTCTCTCAGGCCCCAAGGAAGGAAGGTGGCAAATGGCCTTGCCCTCCTGGTGCCCAGGGATAGGTGAGCATGTCGCTTTTCTCTTTGGGCTGCCTGCTCATGACTAACTGCCTACCACAGTTTCAGAGTCAGGGTTGGAGAAAATAGCATGCATTTATTTCAAAATACTCAGTTTAGTTTTCAATACTATTATGCTAGCACCAGCTTCTACTGTTAGGTTTTCAAATCTCAAAGAATGTTTAATTACAATGTAAAAGAAGACAGCAAAGTTGCTGATGAAGACAGAAGTCTGACTTCATTTTCCTATTTTTCACATCCTTTCAGGGGCCTGGAGGAAGTCATTCCCACAAATATTAACAGAATATTTTGAGAGGAGTTTTCCTGCATCCCATTCCTGCAGTAGTATCTTGGCAATTGTGAATAGTGCTGCAATGAACATTGATGTGCAAGCACTTTTACGATTAAGAATTCTTCTGCCCTTTGGGTAGATACCAAGGAGTGGAATTACTGGATCATATGGTAGTTCTATTTGTAGATTTTTGAGGAATCTCCAAATTGTTCTCCACCATGGCTGGACCAATTTACATTTCCAACAGCAGTGTAAGTGAATTCTCCTTTCATCACACCCCACCAGCACTTACCATTTTTTGTTTTTTAAATCTTAGTAATTCCGACTGGGGTTTATATAAAGCCTATAAATGCCTCCCCATGTCTGTTAAAGTACATTCTTTCCTGATTTCGGCAACCTTCCTTTTTTTATCATCAATTTAAAAATTATAAAATCCACCTATAACTTATAAACTCTCCCGCCTCTTGATTTCATATGTCCTGTCTTCTTGGGCCATATTAATAGAAAAACTCTTTACTAAATTCCAAACTCTGTCTTTTGCTATCAAAATCTAATAAAGGGAGCCCTGTACCTGATTATCCTAAGAAAGGCATGTGTTGACTTCTATCTGGGCCTAGGCCACTCATATTTTGCTTAGAAACAAACTGCATTATTTTTGCATAGTTGTTTTTTTCTTGGCTCTTAAATCCTCCTATGTATTGGTAATAATCCACTCCCCTTTCCAACTTTCATCTAGGCAAAATAATGCAGGCAAGAAAACCTGAGTCCACCATGGAGATATCCTGCTGAGAATATAACCCGGTAGAGACACTTTCTCTTCTCTGTCTCTCTGTCTCATTCTTCCTATCTGTCTCTTTTTATTTTCACTTTTTTCTTTTATTTAAAAATTTTTAGGATAACATCTTGTTTTACTTGTAATAATCTCCTCCACTTTCTACCTTTCATCTAGGTTAAAAAATACAGGCCAGAAGATGATTGAGTTCACCCTAGGAACTGAGATGTAGTGATTTTAGGAATAAGAGCAGTGAAGATTGGCTGATGAGAATCTAACCTGGTAGAGTACCTTTTTTCTTCTCTTTGTCTCTCTGTATTTTTCTGTCCGTCTTTCTCAGTTTTTTTCATTTTTTAAATCTATCTTTTTAAAAAATCTTTTTAAGGTAACATTATTTCTTGGCTCTGAAATCCTTTTTACCTTGGTAATAATCCCCTCCTCTTTCATCCTTCCATCCAAGCAAGAAGGCAGGCCAGAAGATTGAGTCCTCCATGAGAACTGAGATCTAGTGATTTCAAAGATAAAATCAATGAAGATGTTCTGCAAAAAATCTATCAGGTACAGACTTTTCCTCCTTCTCTTTGTATCTCTCTGTCCCTTTCTACTTTTCTGTCTCTTTTTCTTTCTTTTAAATTATTATTTTTATTAATTTTTTTGAAGCTAAAGGTTTTTCTTGTCTCTGAAATCCTTTGTTATCTTAGTAATAATTCCCTCCCCTTTCTTACTCCCATCTAGATAAAACAAACAAACATACAAACAAACAAACAAACAAACAAACAAAAGAAACTGCAGATCAGAAGAAGAGTAAGTCCTGCATGAGAGCTGAAATTAGTGATTGCAGAGATAAGAGTAATGATGTTCTGCTGAAAATCTACCCTGGTAGAGCTCCTATTTCCTTCTCTCTGTCTCTTTCTGCCTTTATGTCTCTGTATTTTCAATTTTTTAATTGTTTCTTTTTTTAAAATTTTTAAGAAAAGGGTTTTTTTGTCTTCTCAATCCTTGTTAGTCTTGGTAATGAACCCCTCTCCTTTCTCCCTCCCATGTAGGCATAAAAAGGCAGGCCAGAAGAAGACTCAGTTCAGCATGTGTGTTGAGATTTAGTGATTTTAGAGATAGGACCTATGAAGATATTCTGCTGAGAATCTAACATGGTAGAGCCCCTGTCTCCTTCTCTCTGTCTCTGTATCTCTCTGCCTTTCTGTCTCTCTCTTTTCATTTTTTAATTTAAAAAAATTAAGATAAAGTTTATTTTTGACTCTGAAATTCTTCTTTATCTTGGTAATAATCATCTTCCATTCTCCCTCCTATATAGGCAAAATAAGGCAGGCCAAAAGAAGACTGAATTCACCATGAGAGCTGATATCTAGTGACTTCAGAGATAAGAGCAATGAAGGTGATCTACTGAGAATCTAACCTTGCAGAGTGCTTGTCACCTTCTCTTTCCTTATTCTGTCTGTCTTTTCTTTTCTTAATTTTTCTTTCATAAAATATTTTTAAGAAATAATTTTTTCTTGGTTCTGAAATCCTCTAATTATCTTAGTAATAACTGTATGCATAAAAATGCAGGCCAGAAGAAGATTTAGTCCACCATGAAAACTGAGATCTAGTGATTTTAGAGGTAAGAACAGTCAAGAAATTCTTCTGAGAATCTACCCTGGTAGAGCCCCCGTCTTCTTCTCTCTGTCTCTTTCTGCCTTTCTTTCTCTGTATTTTCTTTTTTTAAATTTTAAAATAAAATTTTTTAAGATTAAGTTTTCCTTTGCTTCAAAATCCTCCTTTATCTTGGTATAATCCCCTCCCCTCCCCCCTTCTATCTAGGCAATAAATGGGAGGCCATAAAAAGACTGAA
This sequence comes from Tupaia belangeri chinensis, assembly GCF_000334495.1. NCBI lineage: Eukaryota > Metazoa > Chordata > Mammalia > Scandentia > Tupaiidae > Tupaia > Tupaia belangeri. The sequence continues at coordinate 76,333 of NW_006204675.1, read as the reverse complement.
TTCACCATGAGAGGTGAGAATCAATGATTTTGTGTGGCTCTCATGCACAACATAAATATTTTCATTTTTTGCTTGTTATAATGATTATTATTTGCTTTATCATTTTTTCTTTTTTCATTCTCTTTTTATGTTTTCTTATTTTTTTCTTTTATCTCATTACTTTGCTGCTCCACTTCCACCTACTGATAGTCTAGACAAGCCTAAATAAAATGTTGCCAAAATATGAATATTATTTGGGTACTCATATTCCTTAGTTCCACTGCATCTGCATTACAAACTAAAAAAAGAAAAAAAAGAAGACCAAAGAGTTTACAGACCACATTCTTTGCACACATTTTATCACTCAGATTGTTCTTCCAGAAAGTACAAAAAGACAGTAGACTCCCAAAATATTCAGACAAGAAGCCATTTTAAAGCTGAGGTGTCTCCTGGTGTGTTCAGGGAAGCCATGGTTTAAACACATCTGGAATACATCTGAATATTCAGACAAGATAGGACGACCTCCATCTCCTCTCTTTCTCTGGCTGTCTCACACTCTCTCTCTATTTAAATTTTCAACTTTTTCAAAAACTTTTTTTGAGCACCTCTCATTAGATTGGGCCTTTTCTTTCACTTGTTAATTTCAGGAGCCACTTTAAAGCTGAGGTGTGTCCTGGTGCATTCACACTAGTATGCCACACATTTTTCATTTTTTCTCTTTTTTGGTAGTGTTTTCCTTTTTTGTTGTTTTTGCTTAATTTTTTTTTATCTTACTTTATTACTCTAAGCTTCACTCTTCAAACAATGTCTAGATAGGTCTAGGTGCATAGTAACCAAGCATCTAAATGCTTTTAGAGTCATTGAAATCCTCAACACTTATTGAACCTCCTGTTTTAATTAAGAAATCTCTTGCTGTAAATCTGATCTCCTAATCTTACTGTTAATACCGCAATACTAAGTACTGTGGAGGAGAGATTTTGTCTCAGAATGAGCAGAAATAATCACAGAGGCAGAATAAACATGAGAAACCAAGAAAATATCTCTCTCCTAAGGGAAAAGAACAATATCTCATCATCTATAGACAGTACAGCAGAATTTATGGAGATGTCTGATAAAGACTTCAGAATATTCATAGTGACAAAGCTAAATGAGGTGCAAGAGCTGAGAGATAATAAACTCCAGAAGGTGCTGGAGAAAAGAGACAACAAATTCCAGGAGGTGTTCTTTCATGATCTCAATGAGGAAAACACACATAATAAAAGGAATCTAATGGAGCCATTAGAGATGAAGGCTGCCATTCAGGAAATCAAAACATTCCTCAAAATATTAAAAGCAGCTTAGTTCATGTAGATCTAGCTGCAAAACAGGTGCAATGTTTACCTCGACACACAGGAAGAACACATACAGCACTCAGTAAATTACCCCCAAAATGAGAAATAGTATATGAGAAATACTAGACAACATTAAGCGCCCAAACATTTGGATAACTCGATCCCAGAAGGTAAGAAAAATAATAAAGGCATTGATAATCTATTCCATGAAATCTTGGAAGAAAACTTTCCAAATCTAAAGATGCATTCAAATAACCAGACCCAAGAAATACAAAGGACTCCTAATAGAATGAACCCAAGAAGATCTTTCCAAGGCACATTATAGCCAGCCTGGTCTAATTTAGACAAAAACAAGATACTAAAATTCACAAGAGAGAAATGTCAGATTACATTTCAAGGTTATTCTACCAGACTAACCTCAGACCTTTCTTCAGAAAGGATGCAAACAAGGAAAGAATGGGAAAATATATTTGAAGTGTTAAGTGAAAATATTTTTTTAATTAATTTTTTAACGTTAATATGCTATACATCATTACAGTATACAAAATGAATTTTTCATCCAAAATACACTGTCTGTTGACTCAATCAAGCACATCAACATACATGTTATCAACAAATAATTTTTCATTTCTTATGTCTTGTATATTTTGCGTCTTTTTTTTTTTTTTTTTGCCATCCTTGATTCCCTATCCCTACCCCTCTGCCCTGTCCACCCCTCCTCCCCTTGTCTCTGGTATTCAT
>NW_006204675.1:67900-73209 GCF_000334495.1 Tupaia belangeri chinensis | reverse complement strand
GAATAGATTATCAATGCCCTTATGAATCTCTTCACCTTCTGGGATGCCTATTATCCGGATGTTTGGACGTTTAATTGTATCTAGTACTTCTCACATATTATTCTAAAATTTTGGGGCCATTTCCTCAGTCTTCATGGTGGATTTTTCTAGGCCAGCCATTTTCACTTCTATATTTGAGATTCTATTTTCTGCATGATCTAGTCTGCTTTTAATACTTTCAAGGGAGATTTTTACTTCTTGTATTATAGCCTTCATCTTTAACAGTTCCATCTGATTAGAAATTCTATTTTCTGTATGATCTAGTCTGCTTTTAATACTTTCAAGGGAGATTTTGACTTCTTGTATTATAGCCTTCATCTCTAATAGTTACATCTGATTCTTTTGTAAAGTGTGAAATTCCTCTTTTTTTTTTTTGAGAGGAAATTCCTCTTTTAGATCTTGTATGAATTTTCTCACCTCCTGGAACTCTTCAACTCCTTTCTCCCTCCTCTTCAGCAGTTCCTTGTCTCTCTTCTCTTCCATCTCTGTTAGCTTTGCCACTATGAATGTTCTGAATTCTTTATCAGACATTTTCATGATTTCCATTGAACTGTGTGTGGATGAAGAGAAGCTATCCGTTTCCCTTATGGGAGAGGTATTTTCCTGCTTCCCCATATTTCTTGTCATCCTGCAGTGATTTTTAGTCATCTGGTGGATGGTCAGTTTCTTCCCAAACTTGGAAGTTCAATCACATGAGTTTTGTATGCTGGAGGCCCAGTTATCAGTGGGACATCTTCCTTTCTCCCAAAATGGCTAGATCGCAGGAGCCATGGAGCTGTCTCAGTTTGTTTTTTGATTTTTTTTAAAAGAGACTTTAAAGGTAATTTTATTCACCTTTAGGTCCAAAACCATTTAAGATCAAGTTCATAAGAAAAAGCTGGCTATAATGGAACGACTTTTTTTCCCCTTTCTTCTCCTAATATCTTTTTTTTAATTTCAATTTATTTATTTGCATTTATTCACTATACATCATTACAGCATACAAAATGAGATTTTCCATCCCGAGTACACTGTGCATCAACAAACATGTTGTCAGCAAATAATTTTCCATTTCTTGTTTTCTGTATGTTTTGCTTTTTTCTCCCATCCTTGATTCCCTATCTCTTACCCTTTGCAATCTCCCACTCTCCTCCCACACTTTCTCTGGTATCTATGTTTGCTTTCTATACTGTTTCCCCACCACCACATTTTATTGAATTACTAAAGACCTTAATTAATCTAAATATTTTCACAGTAAACACAGGTGATATATACATTTCCATGAACACATGTCTAACTTTACACATCCTATAAAGTAGCACCTATCTGGGGCTATATATCTTACTGCAGTCATTGAATAGATATTTTCATAGTATTTCATAAATTTTTTTTGTAAATTAATTTACATTTTTTCCCTAAGCATCATCACAGCATACAAAATGTGATTTCCCATCCAGTATATACTGCATAGTGACTTAATCATGCATATTATTAAAAAATTTCCATTTCTAGTTCCTAGAATTATTTTACCCCTCTTTCTGACCCTCTGTCCTTTCCCACCCTCTTCTCACACTATCTCTGCTGTCTAAATTTGTATTCTATCCTTTTTCCACCCACATATTTTTCAGTTCTTTATTTTATTTTTTTCTATTTTACATGTTTAATTCTAGGAAATGTCTTAATTTAACAGACAAGTTTAATTACAAACATTTACTTTATTTACATTTATCTAAGTTTTGTCTAATTATTGTTTTCAAGTTACTTATAGAAACAAGGCTATTCATTTAAGGCTTTAAAAAAAAATTGTAGGGAACCAGCAGTTAGCGTAATGGCTATGTCGCTGGACTCCCACGTAGTCGACCGTGGTTCGCGTCCCGGACCCGGTGGCTTAAAACTCACGCCGGGCACGTGTGCGTACGTGCCCAAGATTCCAAGAGGAGAATGGAGGAGAAGGGATTGCGGCGTGACCATCCCCCCTGGGGGGTGATTTCTCGCTTTCTGTCTCTATGTCTCTCTCTGTCTGTCTGGCGAGCGCACGCCCCCAATAGCGAAAAAAAAAAATTGTAAAACTAGGCCAACCTGACATAAGCTAGCTTCATCTCATCTAGAGACTGAACTATTAGATATCATAGATATGCTTTTTAATTCTCCAAGTTTTTTTTTCTGTAATTTGATTCTCAAAGGATTCTCGCCTGAGGGTTCTAGAATTTACCTGTGCATGACCAACACATCTGGAGACAACAAAATTAATAAGGCTACCTGGACCAGGCACAAAGCACCTTTTTCCCAGCCAGCATAGTAAGTTTTGATCTTTCTCAGGTGGGTAATCTGGTGTACTGTAGATCTATAATGATTTGCCCAAGGTCTTGAGGACTATTGGCTTGCCATATGGTAACAGCAATTAATTTCTGTGTCCTCCAGTAGCCCACTGCCTGTGGGCACATCTTTTTTCTCTTCCTCCTGAGTTTAGGAGAGTGAGGACAGAGTCCAGGGCAGAGTTTGAGGTAGCTATAAGAACTTTTAGTTGTTGATTTAGATGACTCTCCATTGACTAGGTTCTATAATTTTCTCTCTTGTCACATGCTTAGCCAACCTGTTTACTATTTTTTAAAAAAAAATTTATGAACATATTTTTTGAAACAACCTTAACTTCTGATTTAGACAAAAATTAATCTTACTTTAAGGGTTACTTGAGGCTTATCCAGTGTTGCCAGATGTCCAAGAGGAGCCATTGGGGTCTCGAGCTCCATTAATGCTCAGTTTTAAAGGCCAGCATAGTCTCCAGAAGTCTAGAGTTCCCCTAAGAGCTTGGTACATTCTGTCTCATCTCTAGTTGCCAACTTAGCATTGGAGAAAAGGCCCCACTGGAGAACATGAGGATGCCAGTCATAGGCATTGTTTAGTGCTCAGGCTGCCCACATTGGAAAGAGTTTCTTTGGAGGCAGAGGCTCTGATCTGGGCTGTTTCCAGATCCTGCCCTCAGAGAAGTTCTCAGTCTTCAGGATTACTACAAGTGACTACTGAGTGCCATTAAAATGAGAGTTAAAGGTTATGGTGCCTTGCCCATTTTGTTGTAACACCTTTTTGAGTTATCTGGGAACATTATTGATATCTGTTTTAAATTGTCCCTACACTGAAAAGTGGACTTAAGTTTTAATAGATCCTGCAAGGAGCAGCTGAGTAATGTCAGGAGGGTGAAGCCTAGTTTACAGGTTTTACAATACATCTACCGTATGGCCTATGCAAAACCCCTAGCTGGACAATGTAATAATATAAATTCTTGTTTTTCTAGTTAGACCTCTAACTCAATTGTATTATGTTGGCCACCCAACATGCAATCTTGTTAAACATTACTACATTTTTATTTGGTCAACCTTGGCTTAACAGTTTAGAAAACCAATTAGTTTGCATAGAAAATGAAGATTTTACCCAAATGATTAGATTTTTCTATAACCTTGTTCTTGCAAGGATTTTACCCAAATGATTAGATTTTTCTAGAAACTTGTTCTTACAACAGTACTTTTTTTAATCCTCTTTATGAATTGTTTTAATAACATAAAATTAGAATTAGAGCCATAGTTAATGCTCTGACAAACATTTATAACTGACAAAGAAATTTGGCTATATGTATACTAATTTAACATAGTAGCCTACTATTAATTTCTAGGAATCTTGTATTATTTTGGAAGATAATGTACACATGGACATACAAATACATATTTGTTTGTTTGTTTGTTTTGAGAGGTTTTCGCTATAGGGTGCATGCACTCACCAGACAGACAGAGAGACAGAGAGATAGAAAGTGAGAAATCACCCCCAGGGGGGAATGGCCACGCTACAATTTCTTCTTCTCCATTCTCCTCAGGATCTTGGGCACACACGCACATGCATCCAGCATGAGTTTTAAGTCAGTGATGTAGCCATTACACTAACAGCTGGTTCCCAAATACATATCTTATTTATACATATAACTCAAATATAATACTAAGAAAACTAGAATTACTCAATTTGACAATGTTTTTTTATTTTTATTCAGCATATAAAGAATACTTCTGATTGGCTCAACAGTTCTCTTTTGGATGTCTCAGGAAGAGCCTTCTGTAAGCATCCAAGAGTTACTTTGAGATAAAAAATTTTCTGTTAACACTAAAACTAAAGTAAAAAAAAAGCTAGTTATAAAATTATTTTCGTTATATACTTACTATGTAAAGTATAACACACAACACATAATACTAACTGTTCTATTAAAACCAACCATGTCAAGATAAACATAATGTTGTTTGATTATTAAAAACCTGGACAAAATATATGTTGGAAATTGTGAAGAGCTTTACTCATTAATATTTTTTAAATTATTATGTAAAAATAAAATTAAACTGTGCCTATTCTGTTTTATAAAAATAAAGTTTAACCTTTGCCTCTCTCACTTGTGTACTAAAGCTGATGCCGCCCTCATAATAAACTGCTAAAGTTGTGAAAGCCCAGGTCAATTTGCTAGCTCCCTGTAAAAAGCTCAGAGCAATTTACAAGTTAGCTTAGCACCTTGCAGGAAGCCCAGACCCTTGTAAAACTTCCCCCCTTCTGCTAACCCTAGAAACCCAGATCAAGTGCCTCTGCAAACCTGAGCTAGTTACAACATCTGTAAAAAAAAACATTTTTGTCCTGCTTGAGCAAGCAACTTCAGGGTCATCATAAAATTACCCTAAAAGCCCCTTATCTTACTTCCTCATTCTTTCCTCCCCTCACCCCACGGACTTGTGTCTATATAACCTAAATACCCCTTTGTTTGGGACTTCACTCACTATCGTGTCTTGTACGACTGAGAGTAAAGTCCTAGTGTGCTAACCTCTTGTACTTTACATCAAGAACCGACTTTTGTGGTTGATTGAGGTTGTCGTAATACTCCCTGGACAAGGAGGATCAGCTGGTTATCTGCTAAAACCTTTCAATTACATTTGAAACCAGCTCATTCACTAAAGTTATATGAACTTGAGAAACATTTAAACCAGTTTCTATGAGCATTCTTTTTATAAACCAAATTAAATAGAATACTTTAAAGCCTGTTTTTACACAGACATACTGTAAGAATAAAATCCAACTGTGCCTGTTTAGCTCTGTAAAGATAACATTTCACTTTTGCCTTTTCACTTCTGTACTAAGCTGATGCCGCCTTTATGATAAAAGCCCTCAGTTATGAAACCCCAAGGACTTGCTCAGCTCCTTGCAGGCCAGCTCAGCTCCATGCAAGAAGTCAGGTCCCTTATCTTACTTCCTCATTCTTTCCTCCCCTC
>NW_006204675.1:66729-67692 GCF_000334495.1 Tupaia belangeri chinensis | reverse complement strand
CTTGTCCGGGATTTCACGGCCACCGTACTCCTACAATGTCGGCCTCGGAGGTAAGCCCTTATCTGTTTACTGTTCTCTTGTCTGTCTTCATGTAAAAGTCTGTATCAGGTATCGCAGCTGTTCAGACTGTAGTAAAATAGCCAGACTATGGTTGGCAGACGTACCCAGAGGACCACAGGCTGCGCCCTGGGGGATGCCCCAAGGGCGAGGGAGAATCAGGGATGCCTGATAGTCTCCTGCAGTAAGGGCACAGAGGCCTTCACAGCCAACGCCCATCTGAATCTGTTCTGAGTTTGTGGAAGACCTAGGTCGGTAAGTTGCTTTTTGTTTCTCTTGTCCTGTTCTTTGTTCTTTTGTCTGTGTTTTTAACCTATCCATTGACAATGAGACAGACTGTAGTGGCTCCTCTGAATTTGACTCTTAGACATTGCACTGAAGTAAAGGGGTCTCTGACAGACGTTCTGTACATCCAAGTGGCCCACTTTCAATGTCGGATAGCCACCCGAGGGCACATTTGATCTCAAAATTGTTCTTGCCATTAAAGACATTGTTTTTCAGAAAGGACCAGGAAGTCATCCAGATAAACAGCCATACATCATCGTCTGGCAAGACCTGTTACAAAATCCTCCCACCTGGGTCCAGCCCTGGATTCCCAGGCATCACCCTGATCACCAAACCCCCCTCACTCTCACCCTTTCCCTCCAACCGGGAGGGAGCACTGGCCCTGGTGTCCTGCCTGAACCAGCCCCCTGTAACATGGCCACCACCCAGGCCCCAGCCCCAGCCGCCATTTGCCCCTCAGCATGCACTTTGTCCACAGCCATGTGGGGGGCCCCCACAGGATGGGGGCGGGGCGCTGCACCAGGGCACGAGCAGGGGTAACCCCACTGGCAGTGGGGCGGGGGCAGAGCATGGGTCACCCTGGAGACACCGGCTGCCACTGGAGGGCAGCCCCTCCCTGGG
>NW_006204675.1:59930-66647 GCF_000334495.1 Tupaia belangeri chinensis | reverse complement strand
CCACCACCCATGCAGCCCCCTACCCGGTGGGCGCTGGTGAGTGCAGGTGCCGGTGGGCGCAGGCGCTGGGATGCCCGGAGGGCGCACGCTCTGCTTCTATCCCCAGTGACCTTGAATGTACTCGGTGCAAAATGCGGGGCGTGCTTGTAATTTCCCATGCTGTGCTGATCTTGGGAGAAACACTGGATGGTAAACTAACACAAACACAGACTTCTGTGCAAGTTTCACATTAGGTTGTTACAGACTAGTGGGTGGCCAGAACTGAGGGCTGGTGTGAGCTTGCGGGGCAGCTAAGAAAAATGGCAACAGTGGGCAACCATTTGGCGCCCCCACATTGCGGCCCCAGAGTGCCCTGCGTGGGGGCCATGCCAGGCAGGGGCGAGGCACCAGGTGTCCCTGGGGACGCAGTGCCAGACTGGCCAGCACTTGCAGCAGCAGACCCTCTCTAGGTCACAATGAGGTTGTAATCGTCAGTAATGCTGCCTAAAAAGACTTTGAAGATGGGTGGCTAGCTGTCAGTTGTAAAGTCCAGATCCAGGTGTTCGAGGCTCACACGTGGCACCTTGCGCATGAGGCTGCTCACCTCGCTCTCACCCAAGTGGGACCGCTTCACGCCTGATGCATGGGGCTCTGCACTTATGTAAAAATCATCTGACCCAAAGCCATAGCCTTCTTGCACATCCATGTACTGGCAGCTTCCAGACCCCTGCTTGCTCAGAGGTCCTGGGGCTCTTGGAGGGGCCATGGGGGCAGGGCCTGTTGAATTGGTGCCAAGATGCTCTGCCACAATTTTGCTAAACACCTCTGCACTCTTGGTCCAAGCATTGAGGTCCCACTGAAACTTCATCTCACCATGTGGCTCAACAAAATCCACAATCATCTTGAGAGCCCGATGCAGCTGGAAGTAAATCAACTTCTTGGACAGCAGCAGGGCTGTGTTGTTGTCACTCTCCAGAGCCCAAGAGGCAAAGTGCAGGATGTGCTCCTGGTGCTTCTGAATCTTGGTTATGGTCCAGTGCTGCCGCTCCAGGCACTCCTGTTGTCCCTCCGTCACCTTCTGGACATCATTGACCAGCACACGGCCTCGCTTATTCAGCTCCTTCATGATCTGCAAAATGGCCATCTTGACATCCACCTGCACACGCTTCTGCACATCAAACACCTGGCGGATCGAGCTGCGGACCTCCTTGATGTTCTTCTGCAGGGTGGCATGTTTGTCCCCAAGGTGCTTCACCAGGAAGGCCAGGAGTTTGCACTTGTTCCTCACCACATCCTCCAGGAACTGGTACTGGTAATCTTTGTGGACATTAAACTGGCAGTCCCAGCAGGTGAAAATGTCACAGTTCTCACAAAACAGCATGAGGGGTTCATGCTTGTACACGTTGCAATAGACTGTGCGCTCACCATTTCGAGCCTTGGCTGGACTCTGCATACACATGCATGGAGGGTGCAAGTGAGCAGACACACACACCCGGCGAGCCAAGTTCCACAGCCTGGAATGGCTTCTGGGGACCTTTACGAGTAACACCTCCCTCAGAAGCCATGTTGAAGGGATAAAAAGGCAAAACACACTCCAGTGTAAAAGAGCTGTCAGCAAGGAATGATGCTCATTGCTTTGTGGAAGAGTGTTGAAAGGATTGTAAACAAGAAAAAGAATTAAAACCAAAAGAGAGTATTTTATCTGGTGGAAAGGCTATGGGAACACAGAGGACACCTGGGAGCCAGAACACCACCTCTTGCACTGTGAGGAGTTTATCGACGAGTTCAATGGGCTGCACGTATCCAAGGACAAGAGGATCAGGCCAGGGAAACAGTCTAACACCTCCAAGCTCCTACATGACAGCCGGAGCCCACCGAGTGAGAAACTAACCCATAGGCCTTCAGAACCTAGGAAGAGCAAAGGGACTTCCCATAAATGAAAGGGCATCAACTGGGAAACAGTCTAACACCTCCAAGCTCCTACATGACAGCCGGAGCCCACCGAGTGAGAAACTAACCCATAGGCCTTCAGAACCTAGGAAGAGCAAAGGGACTTCCCATAAATGAAAGGGCATCAACTCTCCCCTATCTAAGCCAAAGAAGGGGTACTCAGGCAAGCCCCCTGCAGGGGGCGATTGAGCTGCCAAGACGGTGTCTTACAGGACTACCCCCAGCGGTTTGCAAATAATGCCCCTGAAAAAGGCTCAGAATGGGATGGAAAATAGGGACACCAGCTCTGAGAAGGATGAGAGGCACTTTGGAAATGGAAAATAGGGACACCGGCTCTGAGAAGGACGGGAGGCACTTTGGAAACGGGTTGCATCAGCCTGGCTTGGACTTGGACGATCATGTGGGAGAGCAGGATGTGGGTGATTGTGAAGTGAGCCCTGCAGCACTGGCAGAGAACGGGCTCTGCTCTGCTCTGACTAATGGGGGATTGAACCTCCACAGCCCTGCATAGAGAAAGCTGGAAACAGCTTGTCTTTGACAAGAGGCTCAGGTACAGCGTCCGCCAGAATGAAAGCAACTATCGGTTTTGAAATATTGTCATGCCGAAGGAAGAAGTGTTCACACACATCTTGCTGTCCAACCAGACCTCAGATAACAATGCACTGACACCTGAGATCACGAAGGAAGTCCAGCGAGCGCTTTGTAGCGCAGCCACAGATGACAGCAAACTGCTACTCCTCAGTGCAGTGGGGACTGTGTTCTGCAGCAGCCTGGATTACTCCTACCTAATTGGTCAGTTGTCCAGCAACCGAAGAAAGGAGAGCACTTGGATTGCCGAAGCCATCAGGGACTTTGTGAAGGCCTTTATTCAGTTTAAGAAACCCATTGTGGTGGCCATCAATGGGCCGGCCCTGGGCCTGGGTGCCTCCATCCTACCCCTCTGTGACATCATGTGGACCAATGAGAAGGCCTGGTTTCAGAAGCCCTATGCCACCATCCACCTCACACCCACTGGCTGCTCATTCTACACCTTCCCCCAGATCCTGGGTGTGGCTCTGGCCAACAAGATGCTGTTCTGTGGATGGAAGCTCACCGCCCAGGAAGCATGCAGCCGAGGGCTGGTATCCCAGGTCTTCTGGCCCACCATATTCAGCCAGAAGGTCATGCTGTGGGTCAAGGAGATGGTGTCCTGCAGTGCCATGGTGTTGGAGGAGTCCAAACTCCTTGTTCGGAGCTGCCTGAAATCAGTGCTAGAAGATGTGAATGAGAAAAAAATGCCTCATGCTCAAACAACCCTGGAGTTCCTCCAAGGGCCTGGATTCCCTGTTCAGCTGCCTGCAGGACAAAATTTATGAAGTCTGAAGAGCCCTGACTCACTTGGCCCAGTGTTCAAGGGCACCTGACTTTCATCTCTGCCTTTTGTTTTGAAAAATGGAGCCCAGGGTCTGCCCCGGTCAAGGAGTTTGTCAAGGTGTTTCTTTATACCAAGGGTTGTGTCCATTTCTTCATATCCTTTGGTTGCTCCTCATTGGTTTGATTTTGTGTAACAGTTGGGAAACGCAGTAGACCTAGTCTCTCCCACAAACCCACCCTAGCTGGCCAGAAAGCTCTCGAGGGCTCTCTCTTCCCAGAGCTCTGCCAGGTACCACTTCCTCTCCCCACTTGCTGAAATGCACCATCGTGGTCCAGGAAGGGGAAGACTGCTTTCCCCCAATCCTTCTGACTCAGGCTGTGTCTACACAGTGCCTCTGATTTGGAGACTTGGCTGTCATGGATCTCTCTGGTTAAGTGTCCATTGGGTGCCAGGGAATGTTCAATCTTAGGAAATGTCTAGACTGATGAGCAAAATGATTGTGTAGACCTGGCTTCAGTCTCCTCTCTGATGCAGATCTGTGTGACTATTAGGGCTTGGTCTTAAAACCCAATTTAGTGATTTACAAACCCAATATTGTACATTTACAAATGTTTTGTTAAATATATACTTTTAAAACAATGTAGTAAAATTCTGATAATTTATGTGTATTACATGTAAACCTAGTTTTGCAAAAACATAAACTACTAGGAAAATGTTGTTTTTTAATTGGACTTATTTTATTTATTTATTTTTGTTTATATATTCTGATGTCTATTGTTCACACAGATACTATTTTCATACTGCCCTGGACCAAATCCCATATAGGGTTCCTACTGTTGGGTTCATTCTAGCGATGAACCACATAGAAACACAATTCAGAAAGATTAATAGGAAGGATATCTGTGGCTAAAACAAATAGCTCTGCACCAGACTCTCTGTATAAAATTATTCTCCACAATGTCTTTGAAAAAACCCTGCTGTCTGCACAAAGGACAGTCCACCACAGAGCCATCACCTGCTGCGCTGTTGTCCCCCGAGCTGTTGGCAGCAGCGGTGCCGCAGGCCCGAGACAAGCGCTGCAGGCTGAATGCAGGCAGGGTAGCAGGCGCAGCTCCCACTCTGACCACAGGCACTCCTGGCACACACTGCAGTGGTCCAGCAACTCCAGCACCTTGCCACTGCCCCCCAGGGGCAACGAGGCTGAGGCAGATGCCAAACTGGCAGCTGAGCCCATGGCCTAAGGGGCGGTAGTGTGCTCCTCACCGCCCACCAAACCCTCATCCTGCCCGGGCTTCCACAGAGGCAGCAACGGTCCCCTCTGCTGCCGAGGCCACCATTCACACGCCACCGGTAGAGCCCAGGAAGGAAAAAAGCCACAGGGCTCACCACGCAGGCACAAATGCGCTAGCTGCCAACAGCTGGGCCACTGCCACCCTCGCAAGGCCAAGCACTGGGACTCACCTCCTGGGCCGTTGCCTGATGCCTGCAGAGCGCTGCCGAGATATTTATCTTGATACTCTTATGGGTACACAAATTTTATGATTAAAATTCCTTGCCAAAAAGCACAAAATGGGGGAATATAAGAATAAAATCCAACTGTGCCTGTTTAGCTCTGTAAAGATAACATTTAACTTTTGCCTTTTCACTTCTGTACTAAGCTGACGCCGCCTTTATGATAAAAGCCCTGAATTACGCAAAATCCAAGGACTTGCTCAGCTCCTTGCAGGACAGCTCAGCTCCATGCAAGAAGTCAGGTCCCTTATCTTACTTCCTCATTCTTTCCTCCCCTCACCCCACCGACATCTATATAACCTGAATGCCCCTTTGTTGGGGGCTTCACTCCCTACCGTGTCTTGCATGACCGAGACTGGAGTCCTAGCGTGCTAGCAATAAAGCCTCTTGTATTTTGCATCAAGAACTGACTTTTGTGGTTGATTTGGGTCGCCGTAGCACTCTCTGGACAAGGAGGATCATCCGGTTATTGGCAGGAACCTTTCAATACAACATGTAATATGTGACATATTACATGCATAGAAGCACATGGAAACATCAGGATTACAATATCCAGTTTCCCTGGGGTTACTTTGACATTGATACTCTTTAGAGTAACCTTCTTTTTTGAAATTTTTAATTATACACTTAAGGATGGTAGAAAATGTAGAAATTTAACTTTTTGTTGTCTATACTATTAGAGTTTTTATAACATAAATATTCTTGATATTCTTATCCCTTTTAAGTGTGATGGTTTTTAAAAGGCCCTCTTAGTTTTTGGATGGAGAGTTTGATGCTATAACCATAACGTAACCTCCCTCTGTTGGGGGTGTTTCTCTTAAGGGCAACGTGGCTTCTGGGGCTCTTTCTGTAGGCCAATTACAAGAACACAGTTTCTGGGTTTTTTGTTTGTTTTTTCTTTTCCTACAAAGCCCTCATCAAAGTGGTGTAGTATGCAGCAAAAGGGAACCTTAAGAGAACTATTTTTGTCTCATAATTTTTAGAATTACGACAAGAAAGGACACAGACATTTCAACATCTTCAGAGTAAAATTTGTGAAGAACCCGTTCATATGTAAGCTCAATAATCTACTGAAGGAGTTGAGGGATAGAACCAAGAAATATTTTCTTTTTTAAAAAAATGGTTTTGCTATAGGGCACACACACACACTCCAGGAAGACAGAGAGACACAGAAAGTGAGAAATCGACCTCCAGAGAGATGGCCATGCCACAATCCCTTCTCTTCCATTCTCCTTTTGGGATCTTGGGCAAGCAAGCACACACAACTGGCATGAGTTTAAGACACTAGATCCGGGATTTGAACCCTGGACAATAAAATTAGAATTGGATATGCTTGGTTGCTTTCTATTTTGACTAGTTCTGTTGTCTGGAAGAGGGAGCACTTTCATGAAACAACTCAGAGTGCCAACATAGAAAAGAATGTTTCTAGATTCTTTCTCTTCTATCATTGGGGTTTAGAAAGGGAGTTCTTGGTTGGTGGGGCTTAACAACCATGAAGCTAAACCCAGAGGGCCAATGCAGTTAGAGGTTGAGGTGCCTGGATGATGTTTTCTGTCCTGATTAGCACTAGGGTCTGGAAGGGGCAATCCTGTCTTGTGGTGCTGGGGAACAGGGTGGTAAGTGTGTGTGTGTGGGGGGGGGGGGGGGGGGGGTGGGGGGGTTGTTCACAGCCATGAAGCTGAACTCAGAGGGTCAACACAAGCAGAGGTACTCAGTCTTTTTCATTACAAATTTGGATCAATTATTTATTTGATGGAAAGTCTCAAAATTTGGGTTTGCATGGTTAGATTTAATTTTAAATTCTGGGTGCAAATATCATAGAAATAATTATTTTTGCAGTGCATCATTATCAAGATGCACATTCTATTTCATTTTTGGTGTCTCACTCTTGGAGAGCTGAATGTCAGTCATTTGGTTAAAGA
>NW_006204675.1:33100-59637 GCF_000334495.1 Tupaia belangeri chinensis | reverse complement strand
GCAGCCCAGCCCCAGTGTAGAAGCCGCCCCCACCCCGACACTGCCTAAAGAGGCGGCAGAGTAAAAGAGAAAAATGTTTTGAGATTATCGAAGAACTTTTCTCCCCCGTTTGTTGGAGTGGTGCCAGGTACTGGTTTAGGAGAATTTGTCTACAAATAGAGGTTGATTTTAAAGATGTCTTTATTTATTTTTTTTAAATTTTCCTTTTTTAGCAGCAAATTCTGTTTTTGTTTGTTTGTTTTGTTTTGTTTTGTTTTCTGCTTCCCCACAGATCCCATCTCAAATCATTCTGTTACCACCATTCCAACAGGTCAAGGAGTGATTAACACCTACCTCGGTCTTGTTTCTTTTATTTTTTGCATCAGTATTAATATTTTTTGCATCTTTATTAAAACATGTAAACTTTCTTTGTCAATCTATGGACATGCCCGTATATGAAGGAGATGGGTGGGTCAAAAAGGGATAGCAAATGAAGTGATAGGGGCCACAATGGGGAAATCAAAGTGATGCATAGCATTGCCAAGATCATGTGACACTAGAAATGATGGTGTAAAGGCTTAGTCTTTTTGTTTTAACAAAAAGTTATTAGAATGTATTTTGTGAGGCAGGTTTATAGGTTTTATTGTTTATTGCTGGTTTATGACCTTAATGAAGTGTAATGATGTATTACCAGCAGGGTGATTTTAACTGTGACTATTGTTTAAAAACAAATCTTGATATCCAGAAGCACATGAAGTTTGCAACTTTCCACCCTGCCTATTTTTTTAAAACTGCAGTCATCTTGGACCTTTTAAACACAAATTTTAAACTCAATCAAGCTGTGATAAGTGGAATGGTTACTGTTTATACTGTGATATGTTTTTTATATTACAGCAGACAATGCTTTCTTTTCCAGTTGTCTTTGAGAATAAACGGACAAAAATTATCTTCAGATGCAATGGTTTTGTGTAGCATCTTATCTATCATGTTTTGTATATACTGGAGTAGCTTTGACCAATTTGACTTAGAGATGGAATGTAACTTTGCTTACAAAAATTGCTATTAAACTCCTACTTAAGGCGTTCTAATTTTCTGTGAGCACACTAAAGCGAAAAATAAATGTGAATAAAATGTAAAGTAACTTCTTTCTTTCTTACAGAGAATATAGCATGTCAGAAGCCCTGCTCCAGCCGGGGTGGGTACACAGGAAGGTGACATGGGTGATCAGGAATTAGACTGAGACCTCAATGCCCTTCAACATGTTCTCAGCCGACTACAGCCAGAGCCAGCTCAAGACTGCATCCCTAATGGCTAGGAGACATACATATTTATTATTGAAGGAGTTTTACAGGAATAGGATGGGTGAGAGGAAGTAAGTGAAAGATTTTACTCCAAAAGGTAAAGCATTCAAAGCATAGGAACAATAGTCTGTTTTGTTTAGGTATAAACAGTCATAATCCTTAGAATGAGGAAGTCCATTTGTCTGGTGCATTCTCTCCTTAGATCTTGATTCTGGGAAGGGTCTTTTGGATGAGGGGGCTCCCAGGAATCTTAATAACCTCAGTCCCAGGCCAGCTTGATAACTTCAGTCCCAGATCGGCTTGAGAACTTGAGTCCCAGGCCAGCTTAAGAACTTTGGCCTCAGGCTGCGGTGGCAGCAGATTGCCAGTTATAAAGGCCTAGATAGAAATCCTGTCTGGTTAAGTAAAGACAAGGTTAATATATACTAAAATGGAATACCTATATTATCTCTGGGGTCATCCACAGCTAAGAGGGGGAGTCTAATGTCTACATGGGAAAGGAATGTGATCTTGTGAGCAGCTTAATGACTGACCTAAAGGTTACTGTGTACTTGGGACCCTCTACGTGCTATTCTATACAGTGGCTTGGGGAACAGCAATCTTCCCTTGTCCTGAGAGCAAAGGTGCCTCATGGTCTTTGTTTGGGGTATCAGCACTTCATGGATAAGTCCCTGAGCTCCTTCCAGCTACTGAGGTCATTTCACTAATTTAGTAGCTTTAACCTAAGCCTTTCTAATGCTTACCTATGTAATTCCCAGTAGGAGAAGTGAATGCAGCATTCTTTATTGACATTTTCCAGGAGGGTTGGGTGAGTCTACTGGGAGTAATTCCCATTTGCAGCTGCCACCTTAGTGGATCCGCATCCCTTCAGGATTATTGTAAAAGTTATAGTAAGGCTGAGCGTGTTATTTCACCTTTATGGGGTACCAGGGTATGACAGTAAGGCCCACGGCAGAGAAATAAGAGTGCAGGCCAGTATAGCAACACAGTGGAGGACTGGAACTCATAAACTGTTGACTTTGTTCACAGTTTCTTCCCAGCCCAGTCCTTGCTTTAGGCATGCGAGGCAGCTCCCCATGTTTTGCCTGTGTTAGCTGCATGGCCAACAGTAGCATATGATTCATTCTCTTTTGCATTGTTGTACATTTCATAGATTATTCTAGACTTGTCCTCAATGACATTGTCCTCATTCTGTTTAATTGCTTCATGTTTATTCCAGGTATGAAAAAAATCATATGTAAAGTGACTCTTGGTACTCTCTCAGGTGAATCCTTAGGATAAACTCCCAGAATTGGGGTTGCTGGGTCACAGGGGAAATTGGTACATAGTTGTTATAATTTTTTGTTTGTTTAATTTTGTCCTTAGGGTTCATGAATTCACCAGGCAGACAGATATACTGAAAGGGAAACATAGAAAGCAGCTCCCCCAGGTCAATTACTTCTCTTCCTTTTCTTCATTCTGTATACATGTGCCCGGTGTTTTTATGAAGCCAGTGGGACCAGAACTCAAACCACACAGTTGGTCATGTGGGATTAACCAGTAGGACAGAAAGATGGTCCCATAGTTGCTTTAACTAATCTTAAATTTCATTCCTTTTTTTAAGACACATCAGCTCCATTTGACAATGCCTGTTTTCCCCACTGCCTTATAAAATGAGTACAAGGTTTGTCCTCAGGTTTTGGAAATTTTGCCAGACTGATGACTATAAAACCATACCTTAGCACATTTTACTTCTTTTTAAATAAAGTTCACTTATTTTGAGTGAACTATGGTCTACTTTTATATAATGAGAACATTAAGCCATATATGTTTTTATAGCTGTTATGGTATATTATATGTTTTCAAATGGCTATAAATAGGGAAATGATGCTCCAATAGCATCTTGGCCCAGTACAGTGGTATAGGTTGCAGGATGCTGCTGCATGATACTAGCCACATAAAATGTTTGGATTTGGATCACAGGTTAAATTGAATTCTCCATGGTCTGGTCTGACTGGAAGAGTAAGGGAAGGATTGCAATGTTATAACACTCTGTCAAGTGCAGCTTGCTTCTCTTCTCCCTCTCCCTCACTTTCTCTTTAGCTTTCTCTCTCTAAAACACACACACACACACTCGCACACACACACACACACACAGATAAATAGATGTACAGCACACTGGCACTTGACAAATATCTCGGACTGAATAATCTATGAATCATTAAAAATTTACTTCTCAGCATTTTATTGACTGAAAAATCCAAAATCATGACTCCTATGAATGGAATATCTAGCAAATTCTCACTCTTGGCTTTTATTATGGGTTTTGTTTGCTGTGCTCTTACATGACAGGAGGTAGAGGACAAGAGGGTTTAGCTAATCACTTAAGCCTACTTATGAGAATACTAATTCCATACATAAAAGCAGAGCTTCTAAACTTCCACCTTTATATTTTTTTAATTTGTTTTCATTTTCTGTAGGGATAATGTGCTTGCTCTGTCTCTGTCTTCTCTCTTTTATTTAAATTTTTGCTTTTCAGAATTTTTTAAGGTGAAGCAATTTCTGTGCTTTCAGGCCCCTCCTACCATTTTATTTTGTTAATAATACCCTCTCCTCATCCCAACCCAGGAGAGGCAAAGGGGACAGGCCTTCTTTAAGACAAATTTCATGGATCCTGCAAACTAGCCATTTAGGGGAAAGAGAAATCAAGATTTCCCACTGATAATTTGTCCTCCAGCACACACAACACATGTGGTAGGAAGTCCCCTTTAAGGCCTCCTGTCTCTGTACCTGTTTTGGTCTCCCTCTACCTCTGTCTCATTCTCTGTTTTTTTTTTTTTTTCCTTTTTTTTCAGTTACTGTTTTTTAGTATATTTTTAGGTGAAGGATTTTCTGTACTTTCTGGCCCTTCCTATCCTTTTAGTTTGTTAATAATTCCCTCTCCTCCTCCCAACCCAGGAGAAGCAAAGGGAACAGGCCTTCTTGAAGACACAGCTTCATGGATCCTGCAGACTAACCATTTTGACGAAGCAGAAATCAAGAGTTCTCACAGATAATTCAGCCACCAGCACAAAAAACTAGCATAGTAAGAAGACCCCTTCCAGGCCTCCTCTCTCTGTAGATGTGTTTGCATCTATCTAATTCTGTCTCATTCTCTGCTTTTTCTCTTTTTTTTATATTTTTGCTTTATAGAGTTTTTTAAGTTGAAGCATTTTATGTGCTTTCTGGCCCCTATATCTCTTCAATTTGTTAATAATTCCCTCTCTCCCTCCCAACCCAGAAGAGACAAAGGGAAGAGGTGTGGCACGCCGACAACATGCCCTCCCCTAAAGCCGGTGACGAGGGCCCCTAAGATGGCGCCTGGCAGAAAGCCAGCTCAAACCTTATGGTAAACAACTTTGCAGAGGCGCGGTGGTGGAGGACATGGAGAGCACGGGAACACGGCATACAGCCAATCCTCTTGCGAGGGCTGGTTTCCCTACCCGGCGTGTTGGTTGGGTTGCCTTTATATGGGAGTGGGTGCGGGGGAAAGGAGGAAGAAGCTTGTAACATTCCTGGGGGAACAATAAACCATCCAGAAGAAGACCGTGTCTGTGTCGTCCAAAGCCGCCGCAAAGAGGCCTTCTTTAAGACACAGCTTCATGGATCCTGAGAAACAGCCATTTTGAGGAAACAGAAATCAAGATTTGCCACTGATAATTTGGCCTCCAGCACAGAAAACTCACGTGGTAGGAAGGCCCCTTTCAGGCCTCCTCTCTCTGTACCTGTATTTGTCTCTCTCTACCTCTGTCTCTGTCTTTGTGTGTGTCTTCTCTCTTTTTTCTTAATTTTTGCTTTTTAAAAAATTCAATGCTGAAGCTATTGCTTTTTGGCTCCTCCTATCCCTTTATTTTGTTAATAATAGCCTCTCCTTCAAACCCAGGAGAAGCATAGGGAAAAGGCCTTGAAGGTACAGCTTCATGAGTCCTGTGAACTAGCCATTTGGAGGAAAAAGAAATCAAGATTTGCCACTGATAATTCGGCTCCCAGCACACAAAACTCACATGGTAGGAAGATCCCTTTCCATCCTCCTGTTTCTGTACCTGTATTTATCTATTTCTACCTCTGTCTATGTCTCTGTCTCTGTCCTCTTATTTTTTAATTTTTGCTATTTAGAATATTTTAAGGTGAGGCATTTTATGTGCTTTCTGGCCCCTCCTATCCCTTTATTTTGTTAATAATTCCTTCTCCCCTTGCCCACCTAGGAGAAGCAAAGGGAACAGGCCTTCTTGAAGACACAGCTTCATGAATCCTGCAAACTAGCCATTTTGGGGAAACAGATATCAAGATTTCCCACTGATAATTCTTCCTTCAGTGCACAAAACTTGCGTGGTAGGAAGACCCCTTTCAGGCCTCTTGTCTTTGTACCTGTTTCTGTCTCTCTCTACCTCTGTCACTGTCTCTTTTATTGTCATGTCTCTTATTTTTTCTTTTCTTTTCTATGACGTTTTAAGGTGAATCATTTTCTGTGCTTTATGATCCCTCCTATCTCTTTATTTTGTTAATAATTCTCTCTATACCTCCCACCCAGGAGAGTCAAAGAGAACATGCCCTCTTTAAGACACAGCTTCATGGATCCTGTGAATTAGCCATTTTGGGGAAACAGAAATCAAGGTTTCTCACTGATATTTCAGCCTCCAGCACACAAAACTCACATGGTAGGAAGATCCCTTTCAGGCCTGCTGTCTCTGTACCTGTCTTTGTCTCTCTCCACCTCTGTCTCTGTCTCTGTCTTCTCCCCATTTTTTTAATTTTTGCTTTTCAGAATTTTTTAAGGTGAAGCAATTTCGGTGCTTTCTGGCCCCTCCTATCACTTTATTTTGTTAATAATTCTATCTCCCCCTCCCAATCCAAGAGAGGCACAAATGGAACAGGCCTTCTTTAAGACACAGCTTCATGGATCCTGTGAACTAGCCATTTTGGGGAAACAGATCCCAAGATTTTCCACTGATAATTCAGCCTCCAGCACACAAAATTTGTGTGGTAGGAAGACCCCTTTCAGGCCTCCTGTCTCTGCACCTGTCTTTTTCTCTCTCTACCTCTGTCTCTGTCTTTGTGTCTGTCTTCTCTCTTTTTTCTTCATTTTTTCTTTTTAGACATTTCTAAACTGAAGCAATTTCTGTGCTTTCTGGCTCCTCCTATCCTTTTATTTTGTTAATAATAGCCTCTCTTCCTTCCAACCCAGGAGAGGCATAGGGAAAATGTTTTCTTGAAGACACAGCTTCATCAATCCTGTGAAGTAGATTTTTTTGGGGAAACAGAAATTAAGATTTTCCACTGATAATTCGGCCTCCAGTACACAAAACTCGCATGGTAAGAAGACCCCTTTCAGTCCTCCTGTCTCTGTACCTGTATTTATCTTTCTCTACCTCTGTCTGTGTCTCTGTCCTCTCATTTTTTAAATTTGCTATTTAGAATTTTTTAAGGTGAAGAATTTTCTATGCTTTCTGGACCCTACTATCCCTTTATTTTATTAATCATTCCTTCTTCCCCTGCCCACCTAGGAGAGGCAAAGGGAACAGGCCTTTTTGATGACACAACTTCATGGATCCTGCAAACTAACCATTTTGGGGAAACAGAAATCAAGATTTCCCACTGATAATTCGGCTACCAGCACACAAAACTAGCATGATAAGAAGACCTTTGCCAGGTTTCCTGTCTCTGTAGATATCTGTGTATCTCTCTCTAATTCTGTCTCTTTCTCTGTCTTCTACATTTTTTAAATTTTCTGCTTTTTAGAATATTTTAAGGTGAAGCAATTTCTGTGCTTTTTTGTCTCCTCCTTTTTCTTTATTTTGTTAATAAATTTCTCTGCCTCTCCCATCCCTGGAGAGGCAAAGAGAAAAGGCCTTCTTACAGACATAGCTTGATGGATCCTGCAAACTAGTCATTTGGGGATACAGAAATCAAAGTTTTGCACTGATTAATTCGGCCTTCAGCACACAAAACTCGTGTGTTAGGAAGACCCCTTTCATGCCTTTTGTCTCTGTACCTGTCTTTGTCTCTCTCTACCTCTGTCTCTGTCTCTGTCTTCTCTCCTATTTTTTTTAATTGTTGCTTTTTAGAATTTTTTAAGGTGAAGCAATTTCTGTGCTTTCTGGCCCCTCCTATCCCTTTATTTTGTTATTAATTCCCTCTCCCCATCCCAACCCAGGAGAGGCAAAGAGAACAGGCCTTCTTTAAGACACAGCTTCATGGGTCCTGTGAACTAGCCAATTTGGGCAAACAGATATCAAGATTTTCCACTGATAATTCGACCTCCAGCACTCAAAACTCACGTGGTAGGAAGACTCCTTTCAGGCCTCCTGTCTCTGTACCTGTCTTTGTCTCTCTCTACCTCTGTCTCTGTCTTTGTGTTTGTCTTCTCTTTTTTCTTAATTTTTGCTTTTTAAAAATTTCAATGCTGAAGCTATTTCTGTGCTTTTTGGCTCCTCCTCTCCCTTAATTCTGTTAATAATAGCCTCTCTTCCTTCCAACCCAGGAGAAACATAGGGAAAAGGCCTTCTTGAAGATATAGCTTCATGAATCTTGTGAACTAGGCATTTTGGGGAAAAAGAAATCAAGATTTGCCACTGATAATTTGGCCCCCAGCACACAAAACTCACATGGTAGGAAGATCCCTTTCCATCCTCTTGTTTCTGTACCTGTATTTGTCTATTTCTACCTCTGTCTATGTCTCTGTTTTTGTCCTCTATGTTATTTTTTAAATTTGCTATTTAGAATTTTTTAAGGTGAAGAATTTTCTATGCTTTCTGGCTCCTCCTATCCCTTTAATTTGTTAATCATTCCTTCTCCCCTTCCCACCTAGGAGAGGCAAAGGAACAGGTCTTCTTGACAACACAGCTTCATGGATCCTGTGAACTAGCCATTTTGGGAAAACAGAAATGAAGGTTTCTCAGTGATAATTTGGCCACCAGCACAGAAAACTAGCATGGTAAGGAGACCCCTTCCAGGCCTCTTGTCTCTGTAGAAGTCTTTGTATCTCTCTAATTCTGTCTCTTTCTCTGTATTCTCACTTTTTTTATTTTTTGCTTTATAGAATTTATTAAGGTGAAGCAATTTCTGTCCTTTTTGGCCCTTCCTATCCTTTTATTTTGTTAATAACTCCCTCTCCTCCTCCCAACCCAGGAGAGGCAAAGGGAACAGGCCTTCTTGAAGACAGCTTCATGAAACCTTCAAACTAGCCATTTTGGGGAAACAGAAATCAAGATTTGCCACTGATAATTTGGCCTCCAGCACACAATACTCGATGGTAGGAAGACCCCTTTCAGGCCTCCTCTGTCTGTACCTGTCTTTGTCTCTCTCTAATTCTGTCTCTGTCTCTGTCTTCTCTTTTTTTTAATTTTTGCTATTTAGAATTTTTTAAGGTAAAGCTTTTTCTATGCTTTCTAGCCCCTTCTCTTCCTTTAATTTGTTAATAATTTCCTCTCCCCATGCCCACCTAGGAGATGCAAAAGGAACAGGCCTACTTGAAGACACAGCTTCATGGATTCTGCAAACTAGCTGTTTGGGGAAATAGAAATCAATATTTCTCACTGATAATTTGGCCTCCAGCACACAAAACTCACGTGCTAGGAAGGCCCCTTTTAGGCCTCCTGTCTTGGTACCTGTATTTATCTCTCTCTACCTCTGTCTGTGTCTTTGTCTTCTCTTCTTTTTTACTTTTTGCTTTTTAGAATATTTTAATGTGATGCATTTTCTATTCTTTCTGGCACCTCCTATCCCTTTATTTTGTTAATAATTTTTTCTCCTCTGTCCCACCAAGGAGAGGCAAAGGGAACAGTCCTTCTTGAAGACACAGCTTTATGGATCCTGCGAACTAGCCATTTTGGGGAAACATAAATCAAGATTTTCCACTGATAATTTCACCTACAGCACACAAAACTCACGTGGTAGGAAGACACCTTTCAGGCCTCCTCTCTCTGTAGATATCTTTGTATCTATCTAAATCTGTCTCATTCTCTGTTTTTTCTTTTTTTTATATTTTTGCTCTTTAGAAATTTTTAAGCTGAAGCATTTTATATGTTTTCTGGCCTCTATATCTCTTCAATTTGTTAATAATTCCCTCTCTCACTCCCAACCAAGAAGAGGCAAATGGAAGAGGCCTTTTGAAGACACAGATTCATGTAATGTGCAAACTAGCCATTTTGAGGAAACAGAAATCAAGGTTTCCCATGGATAATTTGACCTCAAGGACATAAAACTCGCATTTCAAGAAAACCCCTTTCAGGCCTCCTGTCTCTGTTCTTGTCTTTGTCTCTCTCTACCTCAGTCTCTGTTTCTGTCTCTGTCTTCTCCCTTTTTTAAAATTTTTGCTTTTTAGAATGCTTTATGGTGAAGCCTTTTCTGTGCTTTCTGGTCTTTCCCATCCCTTCATTTTTTTAATAATTCCCTCTCTACCTGCCCACCCAATAGAGGCAATGAAATCAGGCCTTCTTGATGACACAGCTTCTTGGATCGTGAGAACTAGCCATTTTGGGCAAACAGAAATCAAGATTTCCCACTGATATTTTGGCCACCAGCTCACAAAATTCACATGGTAGAAGGAACCCCTTCAGACCTCCTCTCTCTATAGATGTCTTACCATCTCTCTAATTCTGTCTCTTTCTCTGTATTCTCTCTTTTATTTATTGCTTTATAGAATTTTTTAAGGTGAAGCAATCTCTGTCCTTTTTGCCCCCTCCTATTTTTTTATTTTGTTAATAATTCCCTCTTCCCCCTCCCTACTCAGGAGAGGTGAAGGGAAAAG
Source organism: Tupaia belangeri chinensis (assembly GCF_000334495.1). Lineage (NCBI taxonomy): Eukaryota > Metazoa > Chordata > Mammalia > Scandentia > Tupaiidae > Tupaia > Tupaia belangeri. The sequence goes on along the minus strand of NW_006204675.1, from coordinate 49,590 downwards.
GCCTTCTTGAAGACACAGCTTCATGAATCCTGCAAACTAGCCATTTTGGGGAAACAGATATCAAGATTTCCCTCTGATTATTTGGCCTCCAGCACAGAATACTCACGTGGTAGGAAGACTCCTTTCTGGCCTCCTCTATCTACCTGTCTTTGTCTCTCTCTACCTCTGTCTCTACCTCTGTCTCTGTCTTCTCTTTTTTAATTTTTGCTTTTTAGAATTTTTTAAGGTGAAGCCTTTGCTCTGCTTTCTGGCCCATCATCTCCCTTTAATTTGTTAATAATTCCCTCTCCCCCTGCCCACTTAGGAGAGTTCGAAGGGAACAGGTCTACTAGTGTGGTAGGAAGACCCTTTCCAGGCCTCCTGTCTCTGTAGATGTTTTTTTAGCTCTCTAATTCTGTCTCTTTCTCTGTCTTCTCTCTTTTTTTTTAAATTTTGCTTTTTAGAATATTTTAAGGTGAAGCAATTTCTGTGCTTTGTGTCCCCTCCTACTTTTTAAATTTTGTTTATAATTCTCTCTCTCCCTCCCAACCCAGGAGAGTCAAAGGGAAAAGACCTTACTAAATACACAGATTTATGGATTCTGTGAACTAGCCATTTTAGGGAAAATAATATCAAGATTTCCAACTGATAACTGGTCCTCCAGCACATAAAACTCACGTGGTAGTAAGACCCCATTCTGGCCTCCTGTCTCGGTACCTGTCTTTGTCTCTCTCTCCTTCTTTCACTGTCTCTTTTACTGTTATGTCTCTATTTTTTTTACTTTTGCTTTTTATAACTTTTTAAGGTGAAGCATTTTCTGTGCTTAATTGCCCCTCCTATCCCTTTTTTTGGTAATAATTCCCTCTCCCCTTCTCAAACCAGGAGAGGGAAAGGAAACAGGCCTTCTTGAAGACATAGCTTCATGGATTCTGCAAACAAGCCATTTTGGGGAAACAGAAATTAAGATTTCCCACTGATAATTCGGCCTACAGCACACAGTACTTGCATGGTAGGAAAACCCCTTTCTGGCCTCTTCTCTCTGTACTTGTCTTTGTCTCTCTCTACCTCTGTCTCTGTCTCTCTCTACCTCTGTCTCTGTTTCTGTCACTGTCTTCTCTTTTCTTGATTTTTTATTTTTAGAATTTTTTAAAGGTGAAGTCTTTTCTTTGCTTTCTGGCCCCTCCTCTCCCTTTAATTTGTTAATAATTCCCTCTCCCCCTGCCCACCTAAGAGAGGCAAAGGGAACAGGCATACTTGAAGACACAGCTTCATGGATTCTGTGAACTAGCCATTTTGGGGAAACAAATAAAGATTTCCCACTGATAATTCGGCCACACGATCACAAAACTCACGTGGTTGGAAGACCACTTCCAGGCCTCCTGTCTCTGTAGATGTCTTATTATTTCTCTAATTTTGTCTCTTTCTCTGCATTATTTCATTTTTTAAAATTTTTGCTTTATAGAAATTTTTAAGGTGAAGCAATTTCTGTCCTTTTTGACTCCTCCTATTTATTTATTTTGTTAATAACTCCCTCTTTTCCTTCTGGGGAAAAGGAAATCAAGATTTCCCACTGATAATTTGGCCTCCAGCACACACAACATGCATGGTAGAAAGACTCCTTTCAGGCCTCCTGTCTCTGTACCTGTATTTGTCTCTCTCTACCTCTGTTTCTGTCTCTGTGTTTCTGTCATCTCTCTTTTTTTCTTAATTTTTGCTTTTTAGACTTTTCTAAGCTGAAATATTTTCTGTGCTTTCTGGCCTCTCCTATCCATTTATTTTGTTAATAATTTTCTCTCCCCCTGCCCATCTGTGAAAGGCAAAGGCATGCCTTCTTGAAGACACAACTGCATGGATCATGTAAACTAGCCATTTGGGGAAAACAGAAATCAAGCTTTCCCACTGATAATTCTGCCTACAGCACACAAAACTCGCATGGTAGGAAGACAACTTTCAGGCCTCCTGTCTCTATATATGTCTTTGTACCTCTCTAATTCTGTCTCTTTCTCTGGCTTTTCTCTTTTTTTTTCTTTTTACTTTTTAGAATTGTTTAAACTGAAGCATTTTCTGTGCTTTCTGGCCCCTTATATGTCCTTTATTTTTTAATAATTCCCTCTCCTCCTCACAACCCAGAAGAGGCAAAGTGAAGAGGACTTCTTGAAGACACAGATTCATGGATCATGTGAGCTAGCCATTTTGAGAAAACAGAAATCAAGTTTTCCCACTGATAATTCAGCCTCCAGCACACAAAACTTGCATGGTAAGAAGAGTCCTTTCAGGCCTCCTGTCTTTGTACCTCTCTTTGTCTCTCTCTACCTCTGTCTCTGTCTCTTTCATCTCTCTTTTTCTTAATCTTTGCTTTTGAGAATTTTTTAAGGTGAAGCAATTTCTGTCTTTTCTGGCCCCTCTTATCACTTCTTTTTGTTAATAATTCATTCTTCCCCTCCCAACCTAGTAGAGGCAAAGAGAACAGTCCTTCTTGAAGACACAGCTTCATGAATCCTGCAAACTAGCCATTTGGGGAAACAGAAATCAAGATTTCCCACTGATAATTTGGCCTGCAACACACATTTCTCATGTAGTAGGAAGACACTTTCAGGCCTCCTGTCCCTGTATCTGTATTTGTCCCTCTCTACCTCTATCTCTGTCTGTGTCTCTGTCATCTCTCGTTTTTGTTTTTGCTTTTTAGAATTTTTTAATGTGAAGGATCTTCTGTGCTTTCTTGCCTCTCCTATTCCTTTATTTTGTTAATAATTCACTCTCCCCCTCCCAACAAAGGAGAGGTAAAGTGAACAGACCTTCTTGAAGACAAAGCATGGTAGGAAGACCCCTTTCAGGCCTCCTTTATCTGTAGATGTCTTTGTATCTCTCTAACTCTGTCTCTGTCTTCACTCTTTTTTAAATTTTTTCTTTTTAGAATTTTTTAAGGTGAAGCATTTTCTGTGGTTTCTGGCCCCTCCTATTTCTTTACTTTGTTAATAATTCTCTCTCCACCTCCCAACCCGCAAGATGCAAAAGGAAAGGCCTTCTTGATGACACAGCTTCATGAATTCTGCGAACTAGCCATTTTGGGGAAACAGAAACCAAGATTTCCTACTAATAATTTGACTGTCAGCACACAAAATGCACATGGTAGGAAGACGCCTTTCAGGCCTCCTCTCTCTGAAACCATTTTTGCCTCTCTCCACCTCTGTCTCTGTCTCTGTCTTTTCTCTTTTTTTAATTATTGCTTTTTAGAATTTTATAAGGTGAAGCATTTTCTGTATGTTATGGCCCTTCCTACCCGTTTATTTTGTTAATAACTCCCTCTTCTCCTTCCAACCCTGGAGAGGCAAAGGGAATAAGCCTTCATGAAGACACAGCTTCATGGATCCTGTGAACTACCCATATTTGGGAAACAGATATCAAGATTTCCCACTGATAATTCATCTGCCAGCACACAAAACTCACATGGTAGAAAGACCCCTTTTAGACCTCCTGTCTCAGTACCAGCCTCTGTCTCTCTCTACATCTGTCACTATCTCTTTTATCACAGCATGACTCTCAGTGGTGGTTCTCTTATTTTTTACTTTTGCTTTTTATGACTTTTTAAGGTGAAATATTTTCTATGTTTTCTGGCCCCTCCTATTGCTCTTTTTTGTTAATAATTCTCTCTCCCCCTCCCAACCCAGTAAAGTCAAAGGGAACATGCTTTCTTGAAGACACAGCTTCAAGAATCCTGTGAATTAGCCATTTTGGGGAAACAGAAATCAAGGTTTCCCACTGATGATTCATCCTCTGGCACACAAAACTTGCTTGGTAGGAAGATCCCTTTCAGGCCTGCTCTCTCTGTACCCTTCTTTGTGTCTCTCTCCCTCTGTCTCTGTCTTCTTTTTCTTATTTTTTGCTTTTAAAAAATTTTTAAAGTGAAGCAATTTCTTTGCTTTCTGGGCCCTTCTGTTTTTGTTTTGTTAATAAATCTCTCTCCCCCACCCAACTCAGGAGAGGCAAATAGAAAAGACCTTCTTAGAGACACAGCTTGATGGATCCCACAAACTAGTCATTTGGGGAAACAGAAATCAAAGTTTGCCACTGATAATTCGACCTCCAGCACACAGAATTCATGTGGTAGGAAGACCTCTTTCATCGCTCCTGTCTCTGTATGTGTCTTTGTCTCTCTCTACCTCTGTCACTGTCTCTTCCTGTCATGTCTCTTTTTTTTTTAACTTTAGCTTTTTATGACTTTTTAAGGTGAAGCATTTTCTGTGCTTTATGACCTCTCCTATCCCTTTATTTTGGTAATAATTTCCTCTCTTTCTCTCAACCCAGGAGAGACAAAGGGAACAGACCTTCTTGAAGACACAGCTTCATGGATCCTGTGAACTAGCCATCTTGGGGAAGCAGATATCAAGATTTCACACTGATAATTCAGCCTCCAGCACACAAAACTCATGTGGTAGATGGACCCCTTTTAGGCCTCCTGTCTCTGTACCTGTCTTTGTATCTTTGTACCTCTTTCTCTGTCTGTCTTCTTTTTTTAAAAAAAAATTTCATCTTAGAAATTTTTAAAGTAAAGCATGTTCTGTTCTTTCTAGTCCTTCCTATTTCCTTTATTTTGTTAATTCTCTCTCCTCCTCCCAACCCAGGAAAGGCAAAGGGAACAGGCCTTTCAGAAGACACAGCTTTATCAATCCTGTGAACTAGACATATTGGGGAAACAAAAATCAAGATTTCCCACTGATAATTCAGCCTCCAGCATACAAAACTCGTGTGGTAGAAAGATCCCTTTTAGGCCTGCTGTCTCTGTACCTGCCTTTGTCTCTCTCTACCTCTGTCTCTGTCTTTTTTTTAATTTTCACTCCTTAGAATTTTTAATATTGAAGCAATTTCTTTGCTTTCTTGCCCCTTCTATTTCTTTATTTTGTTAATAAATCTCTCTCCTCCTCCCAACCCAAGAGAGGCAAAGAGAAAAGGCTTTCTTACAGACACAGCTTGATGGATCCTGCAAACTAGCCATTTTGGGGAAACAGAAATCAAGATTTCCCACTGATATATCAGCCTCTAGCACACAAAACTGTGCTTTTTGTCCACTCCTATCTTTTTATTTTTTTAATAATTCCCTCTCCTCCTTCCAACCCAGGAAAGGCAAAGCAAGAAGACCTTCTTACAGACACAGCTTCATGGAATCCACAAACTAGCCATTTTGGGGAAACAAAAATCAATATTTCCCACTAATTATTGGATTTCCAGCATACAAAACTCACGTGGTAGGAAGATCCCTTTCAGACCTCCTGTCTCTACCTGTCTTTGTCTCTCTCTACCTCTGTCTCTGTCTTCTCTCTTTTTCATTTAATTTTTGCTTTTTAGAATTTTTTAAGGTGAAGCATTTTCTGTGCTTTCTGGACCCTCCCATCCCTTTATTTTGTTAATAATTCTCTCTCTTCCTCCCAACCCAGGAAAGGCAAAGAGAACAGGCCTTCTTGAAGACACAGCTTCATGAATCCTGCCAACTAGTCATTTTGGAGAAAGAGAAATCAAGATTTCCATCTTATAATATGGCCTCCAGCACAGAAATCTTGCATGATAGTAAGACCCCTTTCAGGCCTCCTGTCTCTGTACCTGTCTTTGTCTCGCTCTACCTCTGTCTTGTCATTGTCCCTCTCTTCTCTATTTTTTTTGAATAATTTTTCCTGTTTAGAATTTTGTGCTCTGAGCAAGCGTGCTGCATTGTTTTCCAATTTTGAGTTTTTACTGATTTTTTAAAAATATTAATTTTTTTAGTTTTATTGAAAAGTTTTTAATCTTTGTTTTTTCTTCTCTATTTTTGTTCCTTTTTTTTTTTTCTGCTGTTGTTGCTGTTGTTTCTTTCTTTCTGTTCCTTTCCTGCACACTGCACACTCTTTGACACTCAGATTGAACTTCCAAGTTTGGGAAGAAACCGAACATCAACCAGATGACTAGAAATCACCGCCTGAGCCACAAGAAATATGGGAAAGCAGGACATTACCTCTCCTTTATGGGAAAAGTGTAACTCCTCTTCATCCACATACAGTTCAATGGAAGTCATGAAAATGTCTGATAAAGAATTCAGAACATTCATAATGGCAAAGCTAACAGAGATCAAAGATAGTAGAGACAATGAACTGCAGAAGAAGTAGAAAGAAGTTGTCAAGTTCCAGGAAGTAAAGAAATTCATTCAAGATATAAAAAAAGAATTTCACACTTTACAAAAGAATCAGATAAAATTGTTACAGATGAAGATTATAATACAGGATGTCAAATTCTCCCTTGAATGTATTAAAAGCAGACTAGATCATACAGAAAATAGAATCTCAGTTGTAGAAGAGGAAATTCTAGCCTAGGAAAAATCCACCACAAAGACTGAGAAAATTTGAGACTAATATACAAAAAATACTAGATACCATCGAACATATGGATAATAGGCATTCCAGAAGGTGAAGAGACTCATAAGGGCATTGATAATCTATTCCATGAAATCCTGCTAGAAAACTTTCCACACCTAGAGAAGCACTCAGAGATTCAGTCCCCCAAAATACAGAGGACCCCAAATAGAATCAACCCAAGAAAGTCTTCTCCAACACACATTATAGCCAGATTGACTGGAACCACAAAGACAAGATAATAAGATTGACAAGAGAAATATGACAAGTTACCTACAAAGGGTATTCCATCAGATTAACAGCAGATCTCTCATCAGAAACAATGTGAGCAAGGGAAGAATGGGAAAATATATTCAAAGTGTTAAGGGAAAAGCAATTTAAACCGATAATACTGTACCCAGCAAGATTATCGTTCATTTGGGAAGAAAAGACACGAACATTCCCAGATAAACAAAACCTGAAAGAATTTACCAGCACCAGACCAGATCTCCAAGAAGTTCTTAAGGGAGTGCTATGTCAGTAAAATTAAATGCAGACACACAGAAATAAGAGTTCAAAAACCAAGAAAATGGGCAACTTACTTGCAGGAACAATGTCTGGGGAAGAATATTATATCCCAGAATTTAATCTAGAAGATTGAACCACAACAGAAGAAAGATTAAGTATGTGAGACTGAACTGATGAAACAACAATCTGTGAGTTGATTAAAATATTACTGATTTTCTTCTAAGCTTTGTTGTCTGGTTTTAAAGGATTTTTGTCCTGTCTTAAGCTGTCAGTAGTTTCATGTACTGTACCTACTATTTGAACAGAATACTAATAGAGTTCAAAAACCAAGAAAATGGGCAACTTACTTGCAGGAACAATGTCTGGGGAAGAATATTATATCCCAGAATTTAATCTAGAAGATTGAACCACAACAGAAGAAAGATTAAGTATGTGAGACTGAACTGATGAAACAACAATCTGTGAGTTGATTAAAATATTACTGATTTTCTTCTAAGCTTTGTTGTCTGGTTTTAAAGGATTTTTGTCCTGTCTTAAGCTGTCAGTAGTTTCATGTACTGTACCTACTATTTGAACAGAATACTAATTTGTTTCTAGGCTTTAAGTTTCAAGGAAATATCCTTATCAGTTCAAAACTGTTTTTCTTGAAATTACCAGCTGAATCTGCTATTGAAATTAGTTAGATTACTTATGATATTGTGTGATCAACAAAATGTTGGGTCATAGGAATTGAAGAGAACTGTATATAGCAGAGATAGTGTAGTAAGTGAACAGGAAAGGGTAGAGGATCAAACATGGGGCAAAAAACATATATATACATATACATATATATGAAAGTAGAAATGGAATATTATTGATGATAACATGCATGATTAAGCCACTATGCAGTTTATTCTAGATAGGAAACCACATTTAGTATGTTGTGATGATGCTCAATGAATGAATGTTAAGTAATTAAAAAAAAGTTTCAGGAGAAAAAAAAAAACCAGTAAAATTGTTTGTATCAATTGTTTTTTATAAATGCATGTTTGATGACTGCAGTAAGGTATATAGCCACAGCTAGGTACTACTTTAAAGTATGTTCATTCTACTCACTGAGGTTTGTGCCTAAAGTCAGACTTGGGTTCATCTATAGGTATATATCAACTGCTCTAGCTATTGGAAATACTTAGACTAAGTTGATTAGCAAATCAATTAAATGGTGGGGAAAGGCAGAGAAAGCAACCATGGATACCAGAGACAATGTGGGAGGAGGGTGGGACATGGCAGAAAGTGAGGGATATGGAATCAAGGATGGCAAAACAAAAAAAACAATTTATACAAGACATAAGAAATGGAAAATTATTTGCTGATAACATGTATGTTGATGTGCTTGATTGAGCTAACATACAGTGTATTTTGCATGAAAAAACAACAATAATAACAACAAACAGTATCTTTTCCAAAGCTATCTTCAGGGCTGACATCCCTGTAACAGAAGACATATTATATCACCAAGCGAAAAACACACAAATGTATTTAGCCAAAAATTTATGCAGAAGTCTTCAAAGATGAAGACTTAATGACTCAGAAAAAACTATGCTTGTGTTTTTTATTTTGTTTGTTTGTTATTTGTATGCTGTAATGATGTATAATGAATTAATGTGAAAAATAAATAAATTTAATGGAAAAAATAATCAGACAATGTTTAATAAAGCTAATCTTATTATGAATTATTATTTTTAAATCTTTGATATATAGGTGATGGTAGAGACGAAAGATATACTTCAGATGGAAACTATAGTACATGAATTATGCAATTTCAGTTTATTTTGGAAGTGTTGTCATTTTCCCACAAACAAGGCTGCATTATGAATTCTTCTAGTTTTCTTCAGTGCAGTGACAACTATCTAAGCTAATACTTCCAGTTTGCCTTTCATCCATATAGCTTGGGATTACTAAAGTGAAAAACAACCTTTCCCTGAAAGTCCTGAAAGCTATAGGTACACAATTTAATATATACTTTAGAAAAATCCCTCAAATGCTTCACTATGGAGACTATTCATGTCACTCAAACCACACAGCAGGAGAATTTTTCAGGTTGCTACTACTTGGCCTTACTCTATCCATCAGAACATGCTTTGAGCCCAACTTCTAGAAAATTTAACTGACTGCCCGCTGCACACACATACACACACACACACACACACACACACACACAAAAGAATACAGTATATAATTTGTCCTAACCATTAACCTTTGTTTTTTACTTTTCTGTTTATTTCCATAGAAGTGCCTCTCATCAAATATGTGCTGTCTCAAACAAATAGAAGGTACACTTTAACAGAAGTCTCCTTGCAACATAGTATCCCAAAAGAGACATGACTGATAATTATTTGACTAAACAGTCACAGGACTGAAATACTGGCTGAATGAATTATGAAACAAAATACTAACACAATTTCTTGACTGTGAAACTTCCTGGGGAATAAAGTTACAGACTGAGGGATGCCAGGACTGAGATTATAATATGACCCCTGAGCAGACCGAGAATCAGTAAATTTACTCACTAGATTTCTCCTCCTTCTAAACCAGTATACTCTCATGTGACAGGTACAAAAAGGAAAACAAAACAAAACAAACAAACAAACAAACAAAAAAACTGTCAGGCACAGAGGCTAAGAACAATATTGTAAAGTTGCCTTTAGTCTAGTTCCATTATTATAGCCATTTTGTCCTCCACTTACACTTCTGCATGGCTCTACATTAAATAAACTAAATTAAAAACACAAGCATAGCTTTCTCTGGGTCATTGAGTCTTCATCTTTAAATAATTTTCTTCATCTTCTGCATAAATTTTTGACTAAATACATTTGTGTGCTTTTCTCTTGGTGATTTAATATGTCTTATGTTACAAACATATATATATACACACATACACACATATATTGTGTTTGTAGGAAAACATATATATACACACACATACACACATATAGTATGTGTGTGTTTGTAGGAAAACGTGTATGTATTTGCATATGTGTGTATGCATGTATGTATGTTTGTGTGTTTGTGTGTGTATGACCAATCTGTGTGTCACCAATCTGTGTCATACTAGTTTAGGCCACTAGATCCCACATGGTCTGGTTACTTGGTTTCAGTCCTGGATCCAGCAACTTCAGAAATACATTAGACACATGAATGTGCATGACCAAAATCCTGAAAAGAGGGAAAGTTGGAGGAGAAAGGATTGTGGCATGACCATTTACCATGGGTCATTCTCATTGTTCTTCTTCTTCTTCTCTCTCTCTCTTTTCTCTCTCTTGAGCATATGTACCATTGGCAATTTTTTTAAGAACAAGAAGAAGCAAGTCACAGAATAGTATGCATAGTAAGATCTCATACCCATGTGATAATGAAGATATGCATATTTTAGTATTGTCTCACTGTGTAATGACTATTTTGAAATGATTCATTTTGTCAAGTCAGGCTTTGTCACTTCTTTTCATCTTTTTAAATGTAATTTTTGGAATATGAGCTATGATTTTATAGTTTGGTATTTTATCTTACTAGAATTCTAGTTTAAAACTTAAATGAAGCTGTAAAGTAATTCTGCCCAACCCATGACACTAGGAGGCCTGACAAAATTTAAAATAGTTTGAATCACCCTAGGGATATATTCTTGGGAGGACTCATTCCACATTAAGTTCCTGCCTAGAAAAAAAAAATTTGGAAGCATTTATCTTTTGTTCCAACCATCTACACCTGAAGGCAGGCCCTTGGCCTGCAATTTATAGCATTGACTAGAAAGGGTTTACAATTGAGAATCATTTTTTTCTACAAAATGCATATGAGGTATATATGTCTCACCTACAGCTCGGGAGTATGTATCTTTTTTTTTTGTTTGGAGAGATTTTTTTCCGCTGTAGGGCGTGTACACTCGCCAGACAGACAGAAAAAGACATAGAAACAGAAAGCGAGAAATCACCCCAGGGGGGATGGTCACACCACAAGCCCTTCTCCTCCATTCTCCTCTCGGGATCTTGGGCACACACGCACGCACACACGTCCAGCGTGAGTTTTAAGCCAACAGGTCCAGGATGCGAACCACGGTTGACTACGTGGTAGTCCAGCAACATAGCCATTACGCTAACTGCTGGTTCCCAGGAGTATGTATCTTTTGAAATGAAATCATCAGAAAGAATAGGACTGCTGCCTCCCAGACTCTTTTGGGAAGATAGTATCTTGACCTCAACAAGTGACAGAAAACATAGCTGACTTAGTTGCATTTGTACTGACAAACCATCTTACTTGCTTTCATAATTATCCACTTTCCTGATTCTACATGATCCTCTACTTTCTTCTCTTCCCACTCTCCTTCCTAATGCTCTCTTAAACATGTCTCTTCACCTTTGCACCAGTCAGAATGGAGCCAACTCTTTCTGCTACTGTCAGTAATTGTTAAATAATGTCTATCCTCACTGATTTAACAAATGTTTGGATTTTTTTAATTTTTGAAACATTAAATGCTTTAAAAAGCTCACTGTTGCCCACCTTTAGTCAACATAATACTCTTCAAGTAACTTGTCTGTTGTGTTAAAGAAACTAATGCTAAAAACAAAACAAAAAAAAAGAAACTAATACTCAGTAGCATTTGCTGAAACATAATAAGGAAGCCTCCAAGAAACTAATACTCAGTAGCATTTGCTGAAATAAAATAAGGAAGCCTTTATTTATGACCCCTTAGCAAAGGTACTTAGGACCATGGCAGTTGGGGGACAGAGATTAGTCTCAACTCTGAATACAACATGAACAAGTGGGAATTTATAGACAAGGGGCAGTGTGGGAACACTAAATAGAAAGTTATTAAGAGGAACTTACAAGTGTAAAGAAAGATTCTGGCTATACCAACCTAACAAGATTCATGCTGAAGACAGGCTAGGGTGATCAGAAATCGTCACATGGGGCAGGGTGGAGGATGAAGGATGAGAAACACAATCAGACATCAAGTGCAGTGATACAATGAGCCCAGTAGGGCCAGTGCATGGATAGTAAAAAAAAATTTACCAGAGTTATAAATGAGAGCAGAAGACACCTAAGTAGATCTGTGCCTTGAGTCAGGAAAAATCTTCTTTATGCTATTGTTCAAAGGGCAAGGGATAAATATCAGTTCTATAAGCTCAGTCCAGATTGAGGGGGGGTGTCCTTTTTGTTTCTTTCTCTAAGAAATGTAGAGGTTTATTAGTTGTAGATGATTGCTGGAGGTAGCACCAAAGGAGAGCCCAGAGTGTCTGTTTTCTGGACTTGTTTATTAGTCTGAGCAAGTTTACTTCCTTATAAATAATCCACAAAAAGGTGACCAGATATTGAGGATAAGGGGTTTAGGCTTATCTGATATAGCAGGATTCTTTGCTAAAAGTGTTTATGAGGAAGTGCATGGTTGAATATAGGATGGTTCAGAAGTCTGAATATAGTTTGTTTAAATGGAGAATCTTTCATCAGTCATAAAGTTTTTGAAAAGCTTTTTTGAGAGGAAAAATTTTTACATTTATACAAAGAAACCATTCTCTGTTAAAATAAAATTAAGACTTGTGATAAGCTACTGGTAGATCCATGTTCCTACTATTAACTTTTTACCTGGCTTTAAGTTTTAAACAAAGCCTTCTAAGCATTTATTTTATTTTGAGTTATTAAAGCTAAAACTGCTTTTCTTGAAATTAAAAAGATAAATTAAAATACCTATTTAATAACTTCAGTAAACTATGTAGCATCAGCTAGATGCTTCTTTATAGTATATTTATTCTACTCAGAATTTCATGCCTAACATCAGACATGTGTTCACAGATATCTATATATCAGCTGACCTTGCTATTGAAAGTACATAGATTATTTAAGATATTTTGTGAACCACTAAAATGGGGGGAAATAGAAAGCAACTGTAGACATCAGAGATACTGTGGGAGGAGAATGGGAAATGGTTGACAGAGGGTGAGAAATAGGGGGAAATAGAGACAGGTCCTTGTCCTGCAGGAGTTCTCCCAGTCCATCTATAGCCCACTTCCCAGCAAGGGACATTGAGGCCGGGGCACGACTGACTCACAGGCCAAACGAGGCTCCCAAGACTAGGACCTCACCTTCTTTAAAGACCAGACAGGTCCTTGTCCTGCAGGAGTTCACCTGGTCCATCTAAAGTCCACTTCCCAGCTAGGTACATTGAGACCGGGGACATGACTGACCCCCAGGCCACACCAGGCTTACAAGACTAGGACCTCAACTTCTTTAAAAACCAGACAGGTCCTTGCCCTACAGGAGTTCTCCATTTTATCTATAGCTCACTTCCCAGCAAGGGACATTGAAGCTAGGGCATGACTGCTCCCTCAGCTCACACAAGGCTCCCAAGACTAGGACCTCACCTTCTTTAAAGGTAAGCAGGGCCTCATTTTTTTTCAATATTTTTCTTCTTTACTATTTGTTTTTGATTTGCTAATTCTCTCCTCCCCCTTGTCCCACAGACCAGATAGGTCCTTGCCCTGCAGGAGTTCTCCTGGTCCATCTGTAGCCCACTGACTTTTTCTTTAATCTCCTCTGTACTCTTTTCTTTCCTCTTACATTATTCTCTCTTTTTCATCCTCCACTCTTCCTAAGGTATTTGACAGATATCAAATCCCAATTTTAAACTTCCATAGTATATTAGAAGGTTCCTGAGATCCTCATCAATACTGAACCACATGTGATTATCTAGAATAGAGTCCCCCCTCTTGAGACTACATTACTAAAAACATCAGGAGAGGTTTGCCTGCACACATCAATTCACAGAAAAGGGATACATGCTTGCTCCTAATCAAAGAAACTTTCTCCTGAGAGATATTCAAAAGTGAATACATCATCTAATGGCCAGAAGTAGGAGAAGAACCTCAGGTCTGAACAAGTCATGAAATATATCTCCATCAAAGGAACAGAGTAACTCTGCTCCATCTCTCCTAAAATCTGAGGATGTCCCCAAAATGTCAGAGAAAGAATTTAGAACCTTCATGATGAACAAATTCTATGAGTTGTAACAGAAAAGAGACAATGAACTTCAGGAGATTAAGAAATCCTTCACAATATGAAAGAAGAAATGGACACTCTGAGAAAGAATCAGAAGGAGCTATTAGAGATGAAGTCTGAAATACAGGAAATCAAAAACTCCCTTGAAAGAATTAAAAGTCGATTAGACCATGTAGAAGATTGAATCTCCAATGTAGAAGATAAAACCTCTGACCTTGAAAGAACCACCAAGAAGATAAAGAAAATAACTAAAAAATATGAGAATAACATACGAGAAATACTAGACTCCATAAGAGGCCCAAACATCAGAATAATTGGCATCCCACAAGGTGAAGAAAGTAAAAACACCATGGAAAATTTATTCCATAAAATTCTGAAAGAGAATTTCCCAAGTCTAGAAAGACACTCAAACATCCAGAACCAAGAAATACAAAGAACCCCAAATAGACTCAACCTCAGATCTTCCCCAAGGCACATTATTGCCAGACTCTCGAAGACCACAGATAAAGATATGATACTAAAACCAGCAAGAGAGAAAAGAGAAGTGACTTACAAAGGTCATCCCATCAGGCTAACACCAGACCTCTCAACAGAAATAATGCTAGCAAGGAAAGAACAGGAAGATGTATTGAAAGTTTTAAGAGAGAAACAGTTTCAACCAATACTTTTATATCCAGCAAGATTATCCTTCATATAAGAAAAAAAATTAAAATCTTCTTAGGCAAACAAAACCTTAAAGAATTTGCCAACACCAGCTCAGTTCTTCAAGAAACCTTGAAGAAAGTACTGTTCCATGAAAACTAAAGATTTAATGGCCAGAAACAAAGAAATAAAAATCAACTAAGACAATGGCCAACTTAAACGTCTATACAGATCCTGTAACATTGATAATAACACTAAATGTTAATGGATTAAATTCTCCAATCAAGAGACACAGACTGACTGAGTGGATTAAAAACAAACAAACAAAAACCCCCAGAAAACCTCTATCTGTTGCCTACAGGAAACCCACCTCATCGATAAAGACATACATAGACTCAAAGTGAAGGGTTGGAAAAAGGTTTTCTATGCAAATGAGAACCAAAAGGAGCTGGAGTTGTGGTATTGATTTCTGACAAAATAGGCTTTAAAACAAAATCTGTTAAAAAGAGACAAAGAAGGGCTTTATATTGTAGTAAAAGACTCTATAGATCAAGAAGATATAACGCTTATAAATATCTATGCATCTAACACAGGAGCACCCAAATATGTAAAGGAATGACTGTTAGATCTAAAAGGAAAGATAGACTACAACACACTAATTCTTGGAGACCTCAACACTGCACTATCCCCTCTGGACAAATCATCTAGACAAAAAATAGGTAAAGAGATCAAGGATCTAAACAATACCATAAATCAAATAGACTTAACAGACATCTATAGAACTTTCCATCCAAAAACCATGAGATACACCTTTTTGTCACCCTGATATGGAATCTTTTTGAAGATTGACCACATCATAGGGCACAAATCAAGCCTCTAAAGATTCAGAGGCATGGAAACTATATCCAGCATCTTCTCTGACCCTGATGGAATTAAACTTAATTTTAATTTCAAGAGAACTCTTCAAAAATACCCAAATACATGGAAACTAAATAACCTACACCAGAATGACTCCCCTACTACCACAGAAATAAAGACTGAAATCAAAAGATTCATGGAAGCCAACGACAATGAATATACGAGTTTCCATAATCCTTGGGACATTGCTAAAGCAGTCATAAGAGGGAAGTTCATAGTAATTAGTGCACATAAGAGGAAGACAGAAAGAAGACTAATGGATCACCTAACTTCATGCCTCAAGGAATTAGAAAAGCAACAGCAAAATAATCCAAAAAACTTCATCAAAAAGGAAGTAATAAAGATCCAAGCAGAAAATAAATGAAAGTAACAGCTGGTTCTTGGAAAGTATAAATAAAATCAATACACCACTAGTGAGAATTATTAAGAAGAAGAAAAAAAAGGAACCAGGTGAATAAAACATGCAATGAAGTTGGTTATATAACAACAAACAGAGTAGAAGTTCAAAGCATCATTAGAGGTTACTTTGAAAATCTATATGTTAAGAAACTAGCCAACCTGGATGAGAGACAAATCCCTGGACAAATATAATCTACTAAGAATGAGCTAGGAGGATATAGAAAGCCTGAACAGGCCCATAACAAGCTAGGAGATTGAATCAGTAATAACCTCCCAACAAAGAAAAGGCATGGCCCTGATGGATTCACCTCAGAATTCTACAAAACCTTCAAGAAGAGTTAACCCTCATTCTGCTCAAGTTTTTCTAAAAATCCAAAAGGGTGAATCTCTCCCTAATTCATTTTATGAAGCCTCTATCACCCTTATCCTTAAAAAAGGTAAGGATAGGACAAGGAAGGAAAACTAGAGACTAATATATCTGATGAATATAGATGCAAAGACTTTCAACAAGATACTAGCATATCATATCCAACAACTTATAAAGAAGATCATACACCATGATCAGGTAGTCTTTATTCCAGGAATGCAAGGTTGGTTTAACATATGCAATATCATAAATGTAATACATCATATTAACAGGAATAA
>NW_006204675.1:21859-32584 GCF_000334495.1 Tupaia belangeri chinensis | reverse complement strand
GTCCAGCCACTGTGGAGAACAATTTGGAGATTCCTCATAAATCTACAAATAGAACTACCATATGACCCAGGAATCCCACTTCTCAGTATCTACCCAAAGGACAGAAGAATTCTTCATTGGAAAAGTGCTTGCACATCAGTGTTTATTGCAGTACTATTCACGATTGCTAAGACATGAACCAATTCAAATACCCCCGTACAGATGAATGGATTGAAAAACTGTGGCACATATACTCTATGGAATACTATTTAGCCATAAAAAAGTCCTGGCTTTTGACAAAAAATGGGAAAATATGGAAGATTTACTGCTGAGTAAAGCAAGTCAGGTTATGAAGGAGAGACATTATATGTCCCCACTTAATATATACCAAGTGTCTGCACTCTATAACTGAAACTGATTGACCTAAGGTTGTACAAACACAAAAGATGGGGGTTAGTGCCAGAAGTAGTGTGGAGAAGGAAGAGGGACCTAAGAAAGGACATTTGGAAGAGGGATACGGAGAGAGAACATTGACAGGATGGGGAGTGTGGTGTTATTGGTGGAATATACTCTGATCAACTGGACTAGGGAGAAATGTTCACACACATACTGAAATGTTCACTTTGTAGGCTAAATAATATGATTGAATTTATATAAAAAATTAGAATAAAAAAGTGAAAAAAAAACAAAAAAGAAATAAGGGGAACTATATATATTTAAAACTAGAAATGGAAAATTATTGATGATAACATGTATTATTAAGCTATATGCAGTATATTCTGGATGGGAAATCACATTTTCTATGTTGTGACTATGCTTAGTGAATAAATGTAAAATTAATTAATTAAAAAATAAAAATAAAGCCAAAATAAGATAAAATAAAATTAAGACATTAGTCAGTTACATACAAATAAAAGTAGTTCATTATATTTATTGATTTGGAGTACAAGCCCATTTAAGGAAAAACAAACAAATAAAGACAGCATTACCTTTAATCTATCTCCCTTTGCATCTAACTACAGCTGAAATGCACTTATTACTATGATACTTAAATCGTACTAATCATGTTAAATATAAATTTTAGGAGGCCATTGTTTCTGTGTATTTGTTTTTGTTCTGTTTTGTTTTGTTTTATAGTTTGTGTAGGATATATGCACCTGCCAGAGAGAGGGAGGAAGAAAAAACAACCTCCAAGGAGAATGGCCATGACACAGTTCTTTCTCCTCTATTTTCCTCTCATAATTTTGGGGATGCATGCAGAGGCACACAGCATGTTTCCTACACTGTCAGGTCTGGGATTGGAACTGTGCAGTTGGCTGTGTGGGAACCAGACACCTTAATCACCATGCCACTGGCTGGTGCAGGAAGCCATTTGCTTTGGACTTAACTTGTACTTAATGTCCTGACACACCAGACCAAAATGGAGTCACTTTTGCTAAAATGCTCAAACTAAATCTTTTTTTCTTTTTAAGAGATTGTTTTTGCTATAGGGCATGTGCGCTTGCCAAGAAGACAGAGAAAGAGAGACAGAAAGTGAGAAATCACCCCCAGGGAGGATGGCCATGCTGCAATCCCTTCTCCTCCAATCTCCTCTTGGGATTGTGGGCATGCATGCACATGCACCTGGCTTGAGTTTAATCCACCAGCTCCAGAACTTGAACTGCAGTCGACTACATGGGAGTCCAGTGACATAGCCATTACACTAACTCTGGTCCCCAAACTGAAATCTTAAGGAAGGTGACAGATCCCCAAATAATACAGTTTTTTTTTCTAAAAACAGGTAATCCAGTCTACCTGATTCAGTACAATAAGTTAATAAAACTTACGTACATCTGGTAACTTTCTTAGAAATATGCACTTGAAATAATTCAACATGCTACCTAGACTCAATGGATTTGTTTGTTTCCTGAAAATCATTATTACCCCCAATACACTCTATTTTTACCTTTCAAACTCAGCTGTCTCCACACTTCGCTTCAGGTTAAGCAAAATGACTCTGGGTGACCAAAAAGTTATCCTGCTGCCATTATTATAGATTTTAACCAGATAATACTCTAAGACTCTTGCTAATCATTCCTTCCACCTTCACAAGCTTTTTTTTTTTTTTTTTGAAATTCAGGTGCAGGATATAAAATCAATATACAGAAAACCATAGCATTTCTACATACAAACAACAGGCAGAAAGAGATAGAACTGAAAAAAAGTTATTCCATTTACCATAGACACCAAAAGTATAAGATATTTAGGAATAAATCTAACCAAAGAAGTTAAAGACCTCCACAAGGAAAACTATAAGAAGCTAAAAAGAGAAATTGAAAATGACACAAAAAAGTGAAAGGACATCCCATGTTCCTGGATCAGAACAATTAATGTACCCAAAATGGCAATTCTACCCAAACTAAAACTGTAAGACTTTGGCACACACTAGTTGAGAGCAACTTGGATTTTGTAGTGGCCAAGCTGACATCCTAACCCTGGCCCAAAATTAATTATTTTGCTTTATGTATTTTGCCTCAGCCTTCCTTTTTAGGTTGATAATAATTATTCATTTGTCACAACTTTTTTGGTAAAAATCAGAATGAATTATTATTATTAATTTTTTGTTGCCAGGGCACTTGTGTTTTCAAGCAACTGTCTGTGTACACATGTATGCATGCATGCACATACATGTATGGGCATGCGTGCGTGCACAAGATCCTGGGAGTAGAATGGAGGAGAAGAGATCATGGTGTGGCCATCCCCCCAGGGGGGAGGGGTGATTTCTCACTTTCTATCTCTCTGTCTCTCTCTGTCTATCTGGCGAGTGCACATGCCCTTAGCAAAAACCTCTCAAAAAAAAATTAACCTTCTTGATCCAGCTTATGTAATGGATTTGCATATGAATCCAACTCCCTTTCCTCTTCACTCCCTCTCATTTTCTATGCCATCATCATTTCAACACAAAAATGGTATGATTTTTGCCTTTATAAGCTCCCCTCTTCTTTCATTCAGGTCTACTGAGTCTTTGAGAGATATGAGTCCTCCCATAAGCTACCAGCAATAAAACTCCATTAATTTGGCTATGTCTGCTTGTCCTCTTATTTCTTGCTGACTTGAATACAGTATTTGAAGGCCCCAGAGAGACTAGTACCTACCAGTACTTGGGCGAGGCATCCAGGGAGAATGTCCTCACCTGGGTTGGCTGCAAAATACCTTAAAGAACTCTAAAGAAGATACTACCTGTGACTTTCCAGGGTCCCAGAGTCACCTTTCAGGATTATTGATGGTTGCATGGGAGATGCCAAATGTTTTCAGAAAATCATGTATGTCAGATAAAAGACCTCTGGAAGCATTTTTCTTCTTGTGTTCCTGTCTCTCTTCAATTCCTTCATAAGAGCAGTCAACTGGTATGGGATTGGTGTAGAGAATGCGCTGATGAGAGTCCAGGGCTGAATAAATGTAGTTAAAGTACCCCTTCTCAGATTCCACCAAGAATGCTGGAATCAGAGACTAAATAGAAAACACCTAGGAATGTGTTTTGTTGGCTCAAAGATTTAAATCCCCCCAACAAGTGAGTTCTCTTTTATGGTCCATTTCCACTATTTCATTTAAAATATTCCCTCCAAACTCTCCAGGAAAATATCACTAGGTTCTATCCTTTGTCCTCTTCATTTGAGGATATTTGTTAGTGGATACCAACCTTACAAGATCTTCATACTACTAAATTTTAATTTTTTTGTCTTTCTTCTCTTCTTAATTTTATATTTAGTCTGAGGAAATTCTTTTAGCCTCTTGTGTTAATGGCAAATGAGTGACTGCATGACTGTGTTTCTGACTCCTTGGCCTTGGCTATGGAGTCTAAGTGGCTCCTCACATGTTTTTCTATGGTGACCTCAAACAGCTAAGACTAGTACTGGTACCTGGACAATGATATAATTCCCTCTAGACTCAGTCCAATTGGAGGGTTTATATGTGTCTGCTAAAGCTAAGAGACATCTAAGTTTTCATGAGGGACACAACCAGGTGGACACTTGAATGGTCACCTACTTGGAGAAGGGACCCATCCCTTGTTTGTCTAATATCACTATTTTGGGAAGGAGGTGGAGAATGGCTACTACTTTTTCATGAGCATGCCGCTCTGTCCTCAGAAGCTAGGTCCTCTGTTTCTTGAGAAGGTCATAAGGAAAAGTCCTACAGAAGGTGCTTCTGCAGATCCTTTGCCATTTCACACTGTAGCCCAAAGACTGCATTATTTGTCACCAGGCAATTTGAGTTGACATGCCTGCTGGATTCCTGACAGGACTTTATAAGCCTCTTGCCCTAACCCATTTTCTCTGCTATTGGAAGGAGTTTGCCAGGACCCCAGTCTGCCTTCTCCTACTTCACCTCCATCTGGCTGAGAGTCCTATCTTCCCTTGTGCCCTCTCAAGTTCATCTCAGCTGCTTCCTTAGTGTGTATGATTTTGAGATTTTTCTCCTGTCTCAGTCCTCTGACATTCTACCTGTACTCTGAGAGAGGCAGAGGTACCCCTTAAAAATACCAAAGAGCATAGTTGTCTTTCAGAAATCATGGGAGGCCAAAACAGCTCCTTTAAAACCCCCTAAAAAAACAACAAAAACTCTTCTGTCTTATAGTCATAGCCCAAGGAGTTGGATCTTCTTCCCCTTTATAATTTCTGTAGACACACTACAGAGGAGGGCAGCAGACAGGGGATGCAAGAAGGAAAAACCCCAACCCTGACTCAACAGGGGGCACTTTTGTCTTTAAGAGAGGCTCCTCCAACAGAGGGCCAATAGTTCACCCCTTCTTGGTGTACATCTCTTTTTTCACCAGTGACTTCTGCAATTAGAAGGCTCAAAATCTTCCATTCTCAGAGAAACCTCAAGCCCTCATTAGTTTGTTGGAATAGGCTTTCTACACTCAGCGACTGACTTGGACAAATGTCAACAGCTTTTGGTAACCCTTTCTACAGCTGGCGAGAGGCAAGAGGAAAAAGGTTAGGGAAGCTAAAAACAAACAAACAAACAAACAAACAAAAAAAAAAACTTAGTAAGACCAGAAGTCATACTGGAGGAAAACTAGAGATAAGATAAAAAGAATGTTTGTTTTTTTTTTTTCCTCTGTCCAAACTGGGACCCAAATACTACTGGGGGAAGGGAAGCATGAATCACTTTTCACCTGTCCTGCTGGCAAAAATTTGAGCCAGTTGGCTGCAAGCCTACCAATTTATCAAGGATAATCTCGGCTATATAGTGCTCCCAGGAATCCCTGATGCTTTTCTGAGGCATTTATACACCAATTAATCTAGATGTCTGAGAAATTAAAGAACTATTAATGTGGCTTTTTTGACAGTTGGAGACATATGCTTCCACCCTATCCTAAAATTTTTATTACCTTGTTGGCATCCTCTTGGGGCTTGGTCCTACAAAGCAAAAGACTGAGGAAAAAGAAAAAGCACCAGAGACTGAAATGCAGGTGAACACAGACAAGCTGTGTTGCTCAGTCATGCTGAGAGTATTTATTTATTTTACAAAACATGGTGAGATTTTTGTAAATGTATATAAATGTGATTAAAATCTCACAGAGATAAGCACCTCTAGAGTATACATTGTCAGCATCTTGTTGCTGTCATGTGTGACTTTGATATGCATCATGCACCATGCCAGTTTGCTTTCAGCAGGTTTACTGGCTTCAGTGAAGGCCATCTGATGGTTACTACAGAGAAGAACGTGGGTAAGCCATATATATTGTATGTATTGGATCACATAACTTAGCCAGGATTAGGATGTTTCCTGTGCTCATAAATATCTTTATGAAATCTCTTGTATTCAAGGTATGTGTTAGCCAATTTACAGTGAAGTAATTGATGAGGCATTCTGATAACTGCCTCCTACTATTAGTCTGCATACCCTCACATTACCTGCCTCTTCACTTAAGAATATCTCCTTCAGTAAGAAAAGAAAAAAAACTCAAGAGACAACATTGGAAAGACTTCATCTGGCAAAACTGTAATTTTGCTTTCCAAACATCTGGGCAGAAAATAACTCCCCAGGGTCAGCTAGACATCAAACCCCAGTGGTAGTACAAATGCTTGCAATGGACTCCTCACTCTGAGATAAATAATACCTTATGATCCTAAATCTAGGAGTGCCACCACTATGCACATCAGCTGATGTGACAAGCAGGACTTCTAGTACCCTCTCAGTCCCACTAAAGCACCCAAAAGAGAACTGTTAAACTAATCAGGCTTGGGTAAAAATAAAATATGTTGGGTAAAAATAATCATTATCTAATTTAATTATCATTAAATAATTCTAACTTTTTAGACATTACATATGCTATACATATAAATGTTATATATTTGTATGTCTATATATGTATTGTGTTCCAAAATAATTTAAAATTCCAAAGAATTTGTGGTAAAATATGTGTCATTCATATTGTAGGTTACTTTGTTAAACTAATATATAACAATTTTTTTTTCAGTTGCAAATTCTTGTCAGAACATTAACTGTAGTTAATTCAAATCTTATTGTTTATGGGTAGTTGCTTTGATGCTTTTCTAAAAGCTTTTTACAAGTTGCTATAATCCTAACTTTACATTATTACAAAAAAATTTCACAAAGAAAATGGAAAGGAGATATATTTTTAAAAGTACAGGTTTCTAAAAATGTAATCATTCAACTGAGTGAATATTTTTAGATTAAAAAAACTAATTGTTTTTCTGTATTGTCAAGCCAAAACTAACCAAAAGCAGAAAAATTTTTGACCAAATTGCTTGCTTAAATAACCAATGTAGTTTATGTCAATTAAAAAAATAGTAATAAATTTGCTATAAAGAGATATAAATACAATGTTAAGCATAGATTCATGGAAGCATTGCTGCTGGATTCTCCCTGAGTCCTCATGATTCTCATTATTAAGTTAACATGCTTTAGTTTTCCTATTATTGGCCTTTAAATTTTATAAAAAATAGGAGCGTCTATTAGTAAGATTGAAAAAGCTGTTAAAAATTTTTGTTGTTATTGTTTGTACATATTCATAAGCTACCAACATATGCACATGTATGCAGTTCTATTTTTACAAGCCTAATAATTCCTCCAAAAGATGTCAAATTTCCCAAGGTGACAAGAAAAACATAAACATGGGCAGTTAATAAAAAAGTACTCCTATGTAATAGGAATAAAAGCTAAAAAGCTCCTGTTCAAAAAGTTAATAGGGTATAAGTGAATGAGGTGGAACAAGTTAAGGGTAGAGCTTCCAGCTACCTCCTCTCTCTCTGACTTCCTGTACTCCAGTTTGTCTTTAATTAGTCCTCTTTCCTACTGGATTCTCCCCTTGATTAAATGATCAGGAGGTCTAGCTGGAGAAACAAGAATTTAGTTTAGGACTGAATTCTCCAGTTAGGGCTTTTGTATAGTTCATAAGACAGATGCAAACTAGGCTCTGCCCTCTTGGCAGTACTCAGACACTCCATACAGGATCTATTGGAATTTAGTTTCACCTCTCAGTGTAAGTTCTCTTACAACTTAAAACAGATATTAAAATGTCAGCCACTGTCCATAGATGAATAAATTGTACATTTTATTTTTATAAAACCAGTAGAGAATGAAGCAAAAATACCTCCATCTTTGAACTTTACATCATACTTTCTTCCTCCTTTTGCCCAGAGTAAATCCAGTGAGTGATTAATAGTCTTACTGTTTTTTTTCTAACTAACCTGAAACTTTTTTTAGATATTCCTTAACAATGTAACTACCAGTCACCAGACCCCTGTCCAGAATCATAAGACCATTAAACAAAGATCTAGAGAGTGCCCTTAGAAATTATTATCCTGCTTGATTTGGCTCCTCTAACTGCTTTCACATGGGAATCCAACTCCATTTCCTCTTCACTCCTTCACACACTGCACTAATATGCAGAGCATAACTTTTTCTTTTCTTTTCTTCTTTTTCTCTGGAGAGGTTTTCGCTATAGGGCATGTGCACTTGCCAGACAGAGAGAGACATAGAGACAGAAAGTGAGTAATCACCCCCCAGGGGGGATGGTCACGCCACAATCTCTTCTCCTCCATTCTCCTCTTGGGATCTTGAGCATGCATGCACACACGCCTGGCGTGAGTTTTAAGCCACTGGGTCCGGTTGCTGGGAGTCCAGCAACATAGCCATTACACTAACTGATGGCTCCCCATAGCTTTTTCTTTATTGTCCTTTATATTCTTTTTTTTTCTCTTACATTATCCTTTCTTTCTCATCCTCCATCCTACCAGAGGTATTGAATAACAGTTCTAAAATTCCCTAGTACTGTAAGTTCCCTGGAATCTTCCCCTGTACTGAACCACCTGTGAATACAAAGATACTACTCTTCAGAACCCTGAATAGAGAGTCTCCTAAGAGGTATTCAAAAGTGAGTACATCTTCCAATAGCTAGAAGTAGAAGCACCTCAGGTCTCAGGAGACATGAGAAGCAGACCTTCAGAAGAAGATTCCTCATGGCTCCTGCGAACTAGTCATTTTGGGGTACAAGAGTACTGAAGATTTCCTACTGATAATTCAGCCTCCAGCAAACAAGCTGGCATGGTAGGGAGCTCCTTGGGCCTTCTATCTCTGTCTCTGTGTCTCTGTCTCTCCCTTTTTACACACTTTACTGTCTTACTTTTTATTGGCATTTTTTTCTTTTTAAAAAAATTTTAAAGGTAAAGTTTTCTCTTGCTCTCAGCTCCATGTATTGTCTTGTTAATAATTCCTTCTGCTCCTCTTACCCAGGCAGGGAAGGTGAGAGACAGGCCTTCAGGAGAAGATTCCTCATGGCTCCTGCAAACTAGTCAAGCACACCATGCAGTTTCTATTTTGTGCTTTTTTAAAAAAAAGAAAAACAATAATTATAATTTTTTTTAGTTTTTTACTTTTCTTATTCTTTTTTTGTTTGTTTGTTTCTCTTTTGTTGTTTCTCTTTTTTTAGAGGTTTTCATTTGTCTCATCTCTCCACTCCTCAATATCTATTTACTGTGTTTCTAGAAAGAAAATGGCAAAGATCACCACTTTCTGCTTCATAGTTTCATCACATTAAGATTGAACTTCAAGAATTAGGAAGAAATACACTATCTATCAGATGACAAGAAATCACCACAAGACCACAAGAAATATGGGAAAGCAAGAAAAGGGAAAGAAATAACTCCTCTTCATCCACAAGCAGTTCAATGGAAATCATGGAAATGTCTGATAAAGAATTTAGAACATTTATAATGGTGAAGCTAACAGAGATGGAAGAGAAGAGAGATAATGAACTGCAGGAGAGAAAGAAGAAAGAAGCTGATGAATTCCAAGAGGTAAAGAAATTCTTGCAAGATCTAAGAGAGGAATTACACACTTTAAAAAATAAACAAATGTAACTGTTACAGATAAAGGCTATAATACAGGAAGTCAAAATCTCCCTTGAGATTATTAAAAGCATACTAGATTATATAGAAAATAGAATCTCAGACATAGAAGGAAAAATTGCTGGCCTAGAGAAATCTACCACAAAGACTGAGAAAATTGCCCCCAAACATGACAATAATATATGAGAAGTACTAGATAACATCAACCATCCAAACATCAGGATAACTGGCATTCTAAAAGGGGAAGAGACTCATAAGGGCACTGTAATCTATTCCATGAAGTACTGTAAGAAAAATTCCCAAACCTAGAAAGGCATTCAAAGATCCTGTCCCAAGAAATAAAAAGGACCCCAAATTGAATCAACCCAAAAAGATCTTCTCTCAAACACATTATAGCCAAGGTGACCAAAACAACAGACAAAGACAAGAAACTAAGATTGAAGAAAACATTAAGTTACCTACAAAGGATATCCCACAGCAGGCTAACTGCAGACCTCTCATCAGAAACAATGTGAGTGAAAAAAGAATGGGAAAATATCTTCGAAATGTTAAGAGAAAAGCAATTTCAGCCAAGAATACTGTATCTGACAAGATTATTTTTCGTGGGAAGAAAAAACAAGAACATTCTCAGATAAACAAAACTTGAAAGAATTTACCAGCACAAGAGCAGATCTCCAAGAAGTTCCTAAGGGAGTGTTATGTCAGTAAAATTAAATGCAGACAAGTCTAGAGTTAAAAATTATATCCCAGAGCCAGCAGGTGGCGAGGTGGTTAAAGACGCTGGACTCCCACATGGCCAACCACGGTTCGAGTCCTGGACATGGTGGTTTGCTTTCTCAGTTTCTCTTTATCTCTGTTCTCCCCCTTGTCTCTGTGTGTGTCCCTCTATAATCAAATTAAAATAAACAAATAAATATATTAAATATAATAATTATACAAAACAATTATACCCCAGAATTTAATCCATTAAATTGAACCACAAAAGAAGGTAAAGTGCATGAGACTGAATTGATGAAGTATAATTTTATAATTTTTACTAAAACATTGCTGATTTTCTTGTAGACTTTGTTATCTGGTTTTAAGGATTTCTGTCCTGTCTTGAGATATGGATAGGGTCATGCAACTACCATTTTTTTTTTTATTAATTCACTATACACCATCACAACACACAAATGAATTTTCCATCCAAAATACACTGTGCATTGGTTCAATCAAGCACATCAACATACATGTTCTCAGCAAATAATTTTCCGATTCTTACATCCTGCATACCTTGCCCTTTGTCTTGCCATCCCTGATTCCCCATCCCCCACCCTCTGCTATGTCCCATCTTCCTCCTCCATTGTCCCTGGCATCCATGGTTGCCCTCCATGCCTTCCGCCCCCCC
>NW_006204675.1:17916-20910 GCF_000334495.1 Tupaia belangeri chinensis | reverse complement strand
GGCGCGCCAGCATCGGGTCACCCCCCCGCCGCTGCCTTGTCGCAGGGCCCCGGGGGCCATGCAGGGCCCAGAGAGGCCCACACAGGACCCGCCACCGGTCATGCACCTACCATTTGAACAGAATCCTAACCTTTTTCTTGGCTTTAAGTTTTAAGCAAAGTTCTTTTGCATTTCTTTGATTTAAGTTAAAACTGGTATTCTTAATAGTACCAAGTGAATTTGCTATTGAAAGTAGTTAGATTATTTAAGAAATTGTGTGATCAATACAATCTGGGGGAGGGGAAAGAATGGAATAAAACTGTAGACACCGGAGAGTGTGTGATAAGAGAGTGGAAAAGGACAGAGGGTCAGAAATAGGGCTAAAAAAACCCATAGAAACTATAAATAGAAAATTTTTGATATTAACATGCATGATTAACCCACCACATGGGTAAAGACATAAATAGACCTAAAGTGGAGTTGGAAAAAGGTTTTCCATGAAAATGGGAACCAAAAAGAAGCGCTGGAGTCATGATCCTAATTTCTGACAGCACACACTTTAAAACAAAATCTGTCTGAAGACAATGAGCAGCACCACATTGTAGTAAAAGGATGAATATATCAAGAAGATATAATGCTTATAAATATCTATGCGGCTAATACAGGAGCACACGTGAAGGAAACATGTGAAGAAAAGACTGTTAGATCAAAAAGAAGAGATAGACTGCAATACACTAGTTGTTGTAGACCTCAACACCACGCTATTCCCCTGGACAGATCATCTAGACAAAAAATAGATGAAAAGATAAGGGATCTAAATGCTACCATAAGTCTAATGGATTTAACAGACATGTATAAAACTTTCCATCTACAAACCACGTGATACACTTTTTTCTCATCCTCACATGGAATCTTTATGAAGATTGACAACATCATAGGATTCAAAGCAAATCTCTAAAGATTTAAAGGCATAGAAACTATATCTGGCATCTTTTCTGATCATGATGGACTTAAACTTGTGTTTAATTTCAAGAGAAATCCTCAAGAATATTCAAATACATGGAAACTAAATACCCTACTCCTGAAGGACTCCACAACTACTGAGGAAATACTAAAATCAAAAGATTCATGGAAGCCAATGACCATAAGGACAAAAGTTTTCATAATCTTTGGGACACTACTAAAGCAGTCATAAGAGAGAAGTTCATAGCAATTAGTGCACATAAGAGGAAGATGGGGGACCTGCAATTAGTATAATGTCTATGTCACCGGACTCCCATGTAGTCATCTGCAGTTCAAGGCCCAGACCTGGTGGCTTAAATTCATGTTGGGAACATGTGTGTGATGTCAATGATTCCAAGAGGAGAATGGAGGAGAAGGGATTGTGGTGTGGTTATTCCCTTGGGAGGTAATTTCTCACTTTCTGCCTCTCTGTCTGTCTTTCTGATGAGCACATGCACCCAATTGTAAAAAATTTTCCAAAGAAAAGAAAAAAAGAAAGAGGAAGATTAAAAGAAGGTAAACGGATCACCTAACATCATGCGTTAGAGAACTGGAAAAGCAGCAGCAAAGAAATCCAAAAAAGTCAGGAGAAAGGACATTATAAAGATATGAGCAGAAATAAATAAAATAAGTGAACTATACAGAAAATAGAAGTAAAAACTGGTTCTTTGAAAAGATAAACAAAATTAATACACCACTAGCAAGACTTATTAAGAAGAAGAGAGAAGGAGATCAGGTGAATCAAATCTGCAATGAAACAGACAATATAACAACAGACAAACTAGAAATGCAAAACATCATTAGAGGAAATTATGAACAACTATATGCCAAGAAACAAGACAATTTGGATGAGATGGACAAATTCCTGGATACATATAATCTACCAAGATCAAGCCAGGAGGATATAGAAAGTCTGAATAGGCCCATAACAACATAGGAGATTGAATTAGTAATACATAACCTTCCAACAAAGAAAAGCCCTGGCCCTGATGGCTGCACCTCTGAATTCTATAAAACTTTCAAAGAAGAGTTAACCCTCAAATGGGTGAATCTCCTCCATATTCATTCTATTAGACCTCTATCACCCTTAAAACAGATAAGAACAGGACCAGGGAGAAAAAACTATAGGCCAATATCTCTGATGAATATAGATGCAAAGATACTACAAAATCATACCAACAACTTATAAAAAACTTATACATCCTGATCAGGTAGGCTTTATTCCATTATAGGAATGCTAGGTTGGTTCAACATGTGCAAAGTCATAAATGTAATACACTATATTAACAGGAAGAAAGATAAAAACCATATGGTTACATCAATTGATGCAGAAAAAACACTTGATAATACCCTTCATGATGAAGACACTCAGAAGAGTCAGCATAGAAGGGTCATTTCTCAACACAATAAAAGCTATCTATGAAAAACCCATAGTGAACATCATCCTGAATGGAGAAAAGCTGAAAGATTTCCCACTACAAATGGGTACAAGACAAGGATGCCCACTTTCTCCATTCCTTTTCAATATAGTACTGAAAGCCTTTGCCAACACAATCAGAATAAAGGAAAAAATAAAAGGCATCCAAATAGAAAAAGAAGAGGTGATTCTCTATTTACAGATGACATGATTGTGCCCATAGAAGACCCAATGGTTTTCATGAAAAAATTCTGGAAGTAATACATGACTCAAGTAAAGTTACAGGACACAAAATCAATATATAGAAAACTGTAGCATTTTTATTTACTAACAACAGGCAGTTTGAGATAGAACTAAAAGTAGTTATTCCATTTACTATAGCCACAAAAAGCATAAGATACTTAGGGATAAAACTAACCAAAGAAGTTAAAGACCTCCAGAAGGAAAACTATGAGAAGCTAAAAGAAGAAATTAAAAATGACACACAAAAAGTGGAAAGACAGGCAGCCGCGCTCCGGGAACGGCCTGGCCGGCGCCCCCCCACTCCGGGGGGCGCGCCACGTGGCCGGGGGGCCTCCCTGCCCCCCCCTTCCTCT
>NW_006204675.1:0-6546 GCF_000334495.1 Tupaia belangeri chinensis | reverse complement strand
CCAGAACAGCCCTTCTTCAAGAGGCAGACAGCTCCATGGATCCTGTGATCTAGCCATTTGGGGAGAAAGGAAGATGTCCCACTGATAACTGGGCCTCCAGCATCCAACACTCGCGTGGTAGGAAGATCCTTTTCAAGTCTCCTGTCTCTATCTGCCTTTGTCTCTCTCTACGTCTGTCTCTGTCCTCGCTCTCGCTCTCGCTCTCCCTTTTTTTTATTTTTTTACCTTTTAGAATTTTTTTAAGGAGAGGCATTGTACAGGGCCCTTTGGCCCCTCCTACCCAGCGCTTTATCTTCTTAATAATCCCCTCTCCTCCTCCCAGAACAGCCCTTCTTCAAGAGGCAGACAGCTCCATGGATCCTATGATGTAGCCATTTGGGGAGAAAGGAAGATGTCCCACTGATAACTGGGCCTCCAGCATCCAACACTCGCGTGGAAGGAAGATCCTTTTCAAGTCTCCTGTCTCTATCTGCCTTTGTCTCTCTCTACGTCTGTCTCTGTCCTCGCTCTCGCTCTCGCTCTCCCTTTTTTTTATTTTTTTACCTTTTAGAATTTTTTTAAGGAGAGGCATTGTACAGGGCCCTTTGGCCCCTCCTACCCAGCGCTTTATCTTCTTAATAATCCCCTCTCCTCCTCCCAGAACAGCCCTTCTTCAAGAGGCGGACAGCTCCATGGATCCTATGATGTAGCCATTTGGGGAGACTTACCAGCAATGATATATACTTAAGTTCAGTCCAGTTGAGAATACCATACACAGCCTCTTCAACAGGTAATAAACTATGTTTGTGTCCCACAAATGTCTTATCTCTATTTTTTTTTCTCAATTTTCATTACCTTTTCTCTTGCCTTTCACTTTGTCTCTAGTGTCCATGACAAATTTTATTTGGAGAGGTATTTTTGCTACACTGTGCATGCACTCACCAGAAAGACAGAGAGAAACAAAGAGACAGAAGGCAAGAAATCCCCACTGCAGGGGGATGGCTACACTGCAATCTCTTCTCTATTTTGCTCTCAAGATTTGGGCATGCATGCACACGCACTGGGATGAGTTTAAGCTATCAGATCTGGAACTCGAACCATGGTCGACTACATGGGAGGCTACTGACACAGCCATTACACCAATTGCTGATTCCTCCTTCACAATTTTTAAAACTTTCATATTTCCCAAGATTTCAGTCCCTACCATAGAGTGTGGACAGTCAGTGTATGTTAAGTGAAGACATGTTAAGGAAGCCACATGCACCAAAATGGCTGACATGACCTTCATACAAGGATCTTCAAGTATCCTTGTTCCGGAAGTAGACAATTCACCCTGAGACTTCCTCATTCAGGCAGTTCCTCAGTCAGGTCCATGATAATTCCCATTCCCTTTTTACCTCGCCTCCTGGCTTTACCCTTTAATGCAGCAACCAATCAGTGGTTGTAGAATTGCTTCCCTCATTGTACGACCAATCAGCTTCCTACCCTGTGTATATAAGAATGATCTCTGGCCCTCTATAAATGAGCAACTGCATATCATCTTGAGCTGTGACACTGTCACTCCTGTGTTGTGACGCTGCACCAGTTCCAGACCTCTGCTCTCTCACTCAGGCACCCTGCTCGATTGTCTCATGGGCTGGGACAAAGAGATACAATGTCTCTCTTTCATAGGCTGACTTGCTTTACTCAGCAACATATCTTCCATATTTATCCACTTTCTATCAAAATCAAGGGCCTTATTGTTTTTGATGGCAAATAGTATTCCATAGAGCATATGTGCCACACTTTCTCAATCTGTTCATCTTTTTATGGAC
Source organism: Tupaia belangeri chinensis (assembly GCF_000334495.1). Taxonomy (NCBI): domain Eukaryota; kingdom Metazoa; phylum Chordata; class Mammalia; order Scandentia; family Tupaiidae; genus Tupaia; species Tupaia belangeri. The sequence continues at coordinate 4,753 of NW_006204675.1, read as the reverse complement.
ATTTGGATTTGTTCCATGTCTTAGCAGTCATGAATAATACTGCAATAAATATAGTTGTGCAAGTACTTTTCCAAAGAGTGTTCTCCTGTCATTTGGGTAGATACTCAGGAGTAGAATTGCTGGTCCCCATGATAGTTGTATTTGATGGTCTTTCAGGAACGTCCATATTGTTCACCATAATGCCTGGACAAATTTACATCCCCAACAATATAGAAGTGTTCCCCTTTCACCACATCCCTCCAGCACTTTTTTTTTTTTTTAATCTTCACAATTCTGATTGGGGCTAGGTGTATCTCAGTGTGTTTTTATTTGTATCTCCATTACAATGAGAGATGTTGAGCAATTTCTTTCTTTTTTGGGGGGGAGATATTTTAACTACAGGGTGCGTGTGCTCGCTAGACAGACAGAGAGACATAGAGACAGAAAGAGAGAAATCACACCCCCCCCCTGCGGGAATGGTCATGCCACAATCCCTTCTCTTCCATTCTCCTCTCAGGATATTGGGCACGCACACACACGCGCCTGGCATGAGTTTTAAGCCACCAGGTCCGGGACACAAACTGCGGTCAACTACATGGGAGTCCAGTGACATAGCCATTACACTAATTGCTGGTTCCCAGCATTTTCTTTTTATACTTCTTGGCTGTTTGTATGTCTTCCTTAGAGAGTTGCTTATTCAGCTCATTTTTCTATCTTTTAATTTGGTAATCATTTTCTACCAGGTAAGCCATTTGAGTTCTCTGCGTATTTTGTTTATCAGTGTCCTATTTAGGCACAGTTAATAAAAATTCTCTCCCATTCTGAGGGTTGTCGATTCACACTAACTATGGTGTCCTTTGCTCTGCAGACATTTCTTAATCTGATGTATTTTAAGGATTTCTTAATGTGTCTATTTAGAGGATTACTGCTTGTGCTTTGGGAGATTTTTTAAAAAGTCTTTGCCCACACTGATGTCTCCCAGAATTTCTCTAAGCTTTCCACCAGCAGTTTTATAGTTTGAAGTCTAAGGTTTAGATTTTTGATCCACTCTGAGTAGATTTTAGTTAATGGTGATAGATAAGGGTTCAGATTCATCTTTCTGGAGGTGGATATCCAGTTTTTAGCACTGTTTGCTAAGAAGGATTTTCTTTTCTCACTGGATTGCCTGGTACACTTTGTCAAAGATGAGTTAGCTGTAAATTTTTGGGTTTATTTCTGGGTTCTCTATTCTGCTTCATTTGTCCTCATGTCTCTCTTTGTGCCACCATGCTGTTTTATCACATCTTTGTAAAATATTTTGGGGTCAGGAAGTGAGATGCCACCCACATCACTCTTCTTGTGAAGGATGGCAAAAGCAATGTGGCATCTTCTATGATTCCAATCAAATTCTATAATTGTCTTTTCTACATCTGTAAGAATGACTCTTATAATTTTATGGGGATTGAATTAAATATGTGGGTTAATTTGGGTAGAATTGTCATTTTGATTATGTTGATTCTGCCAAACCAATAACATGAAATGTCCTTTTACTTTTTTGTGTCCTTTTGTATTTCCTTCTTAAGGTTTACATAGTCTACCTTATAGAGATCTTTGACTTCTTTGTTGAGTTTTATTTCTAGGTATCTTATACATCTTGTGACTATGTAAAATGGGACTATTTCTTCAGTTCTGTCTCTGCTTGTTGTTTGTATATAGAAATACTATGGATTTTTGTAGGTTAATTTTGTATACTACCACTTAACTGTGTGCTTTTACTACTTGAAGGAGTTTTTGTGTAGAGACTACTGGATCTTCTATGTATACAATCACGTCATTTGCAAACAGATAATTTTAACTTTTCTTCCCATTTGGAATGCCTTTATTTTCTTTTCTTGTCTGTTTGCATTGGCTAGAACATTCAGTACTATATTAAATAGGAGCAGAGGACGTGGGCAGCCTGTCTTGTACTTGTTTTTAGTGGAAAAGATTTCAGCTTTTCCCCATTCAGTATGTTAACTATAGGTTTTTCATAAATGTCTTGTATTATGCTGAGAAATGATCCTTCTATTGCTAATTATCTTGAGCACTCTAATCATAAAAAGATTGTATTTTTTAAATGCTTTTTCTTAATCAATCTAAATGATCATATGGTTTATATGCTTCTTTCTGCCAATATGGTGTATTGCATTTATGGGTTTGCATATATTGAACCACTCTTTATGACTGACCTTTTTTAATTGAATATAGTTAGCAAGTATCTTGTTGATAATTTTTGCATCTATATTAGTCAGAGATATAGGCCTGAAGTTTTCCCTTTCTGTCAAATCTTTATCCCTTTTGTAAATAAGGGTAACTGAGGCTTCGTAGAATGAATTTGAGAGTTGCTTCCATTTGGATTTTTAGAAACAGTGTGAGTAGAACGGGCGTTACCACTTCTTTAAAAGTTTTGTAAAATTCAGCAGTGAAGCCATCAAGACCTGGACTCTACTTTTTGGGAAGACATTTATTACTGATTCAATTTCATTGCCTGTAACAGTTCTATTCAGACTTTCAGTGTTTTCCTGAATCAGGAGTAGATTACATGTGTCCAGGAATTTGTCCATCTAATGCAGGTTTTCTTCTTTGTTGACATATATTCACTCAGAGTATCCTCTAATGATTTTTTGCATTTTTATTATGTCTGCTGTAATGTTTCCTGATTCATTGCAAATTTGATGTATCTTGTTCCTTTCTCTCTTCTTAACTAGTCTAGCTAATGTTGTGTCAATCTGGCTTATATTTTCAAAGAGCAGGCTTTTGCTCTCATTTATTTTCTGTGTAGATAATTTATTTTCTATTTTGTTTATCTCTGCTTAAATATTTATTATTTTATTTCTCCTGGAATTTTTCAAATATTTTTTTCTTTTTCTAATTCCCTGAGGCATGATGTTAGTTCCTCCTTTTGCCACCTTTTCATCTTCTTCTGTGAGCACTAATTACTATGAACTTTCTTATTATGTCTGCTTTTGCAGTATCCCATAGGTTATGGAAATTTGTTTTCTCATTGTTAGGAATATTTTTATTTCAGTGTTAATCTCTCTAGTACTCATGAAGTCATTCAAAAGTATTTGTATATATTTCCATGTATTTGTATATTTTTGAGGGTTTTCTTGAGATTAATACCAAGTTTAATTTCTTAGATCAGACAAGATGCTGGTTATAGTTACTTGTCTTTGAGTCAGTGAAGGCTAGTTTTGTGCCCTGTCAGGTGGGAATCTTTGAGAAAGTACCATATGGGGCAGAGAAAAATGTATATTTTGTGGTTGGCGGATGGAAAGTTTTATAGATGTTTATCAAATCCATCTGATTTATGGTATCATTTAAGTCCCAAATCTCTTGGCTTATTTTTTGTCTTATTGCCCTGTCTCAAGGAGACAATGGGGTGTTGAGGTCTCCAATAATTGTTGTTACAGTCTATGTATCCTTTCAGATCTGGAAGACTTTCCTTTACATATTTGCATCCTCCTGAGTTATATACATAGATATTTATAAGCATTATATCTTCTTGCTGAACTAGTCCTTTTACTACTACATAATGTCTTTCTTTGTCTCTTCATATTGATTTTATCTTAAAGTCTATCTTTTTAATTTAATTTTATTTTTCTACTGTTCAAAATTAGTATAGCAACTACTGCCCTTTTTGGTTTCCATTTTCAAAGAATAACTTTTTCCAACTCTCCACTTTTAGTTGGATTTCTGATTTTTAATCCATTAAGCCAGTCTGTATCTTGTCTAAAATTTTAATCCATGAACAATCAACGTTATTATTGGTATTTCTAGACTTCTCCCTAGCATTAAGTTGGCCATATACTCAGTTGTTTTGGTCCTCTTATTGCTGTCTGTCTTTAGTTTTCTTGGTATAGTACTTCTTTCAGAATTTCTTGGAGACCTGGTCTTGAGGTTTGTTTATCTAATTTCGTTTTTATCTCCTTTTTCCATATGTAGACTGGTGGTCTTCCTAGGTACAGTATTCTTAATTTAAATTATTTTTCATTTAACACTTTGAATATATTTCCCCATTCTTTCCTTGATTGCATTGTATCTGATAAGAGGTCTGGTGTTAGCCTAATGGGATAGTCTTTGTAAGTGATTTGACACTTCTCTCTGGCCAATCTTACTACCTTGTCTTTGTGGTTTTGGCCAATCTAACTAATAGGTGCCATGGAAAGGATTTTTCTTAGATTGTTTTTACTTGCGGTTCTTTGTATTTTTTGGATCTGGATGTTTGAAAGCCTCTCTAGATGTGGACAGTTTTCTTCCAGAATTTTGTGGAATAAATTATCAATGCCCTTATTGCTTTCTTCACTCTCCGTGATACCAAATATTTGGATATTTCATAATTTTATGGTATCTAGTATGTCCTGAATAGTATTCTCAATTTTCTTGGCTGTTTTCTCTTTATATTCTAAATTCTTTTTCTAACATTTTAAAATTTTCCTCTAAATTTTCTCTACTTAGAGATGAGTTAGCATGTTTCCTTGCTGGAAATGTATTACTTGATTCTTTCATCCTTGAGGTACTTCTTAATTTCTTACTCATTTGATAATGTTTGTACTTTTGGCTAATTTGCTGAATAGTAAGTCTAAGACTGTAAGTTTATGTATTTCTCTTATATAAAATGTTTTACTATTTTATCCCTTCTATTGTGTCCTTCAGTGTGGATATCCAGAATAAGATATGCAAATTAATTTATAAAGGAGAATTTCACTCTTCTTTCAACAATTACAGTGAGGGGGAACCAGCAGTTAGCGTAATG
>NW_006204674.1:0-1076 GCF_000334495.1 Tupaia belangeri chinensis | reverse complement strand
GAAAATTTTAAGTATTTATATAGAAGGGAGTTAACAACTTGCCATTTGTGAATAAGATACTGAGAACTCTGAAAAATGTCCTCTTTAGGACTTGAATGTTTCCTCAGCCAACACTTGTCTGCATCAGTATTTGGGGATATGTTCCATTCAGCATTATGATGTTTTTATATTCAGTTGATGGAAATATAATAACAAAGTATACCATTTTTTTATTAGTCTATATTACTTACACTACTACTGTTTAAGGCTATGTGATTGAAATCACAAATACAGGTACTGAAATAGCATATAGTATGTGTGAGATTATGTGGTGGGGATGATGAGAGTGTATTATATTATATATTTGATTATTTTAAAAGTGAAAATACAGGAGCCCAGCAGATGGTATAATGGTTACATCGCTGAACTCCCACGTGGTTGTCTGCGGTTTGAGTTTTATTTCAGGACAAGTGTTGGGGGAAAGAAAGGTGACATATTCAGGAAATTGGTGACTGAGAATGTGGTTAGCTAATGTTCAAAACCTATCTCCAAAGTTACAGACTAGGAAAAAGACTTTTCTTTTTTATCTTTTCTTTTTTCTTTTTTTAATTTTTTTTGAGATCCAGTGGCTTAAAATTCACGCTAAGAGAGTGTGCATGCGTGCCTCTGATCCTGAGAGGAGAATGTAGGAGAAGAAATCATGGCATGGCCATCCCCCTGGGGGTGATTTCTCACTTTGTTTCTTTGTCTCTGTCTCTCAACCAAATGATGTGCCCTATAGCAAAAATATCTCTCTAGGAAAAAAAAGTGAACATACAGCTTAAAGAATTCTTGTATGAAATGAAAAGTTCAAAGTAGAAGAACATTGTATGAGATGTGGTTTAATTCACAAATATTTCCAATATATCTGAATTTTGAAGGTTTTTCTTTGTTTATTTTTAGACAGAGACATAGGGTTTTACTCTTTTCTCCATGGAGACCTGGAATTTCTGATTCTCCTGGCTTAGCATCCCGAGAAGGTGGAATGAAAGACATAAGCCACCACTCCCCGTCTTGAATTGTTTTTAAATTATTTATTTTATTTATCACTAAAATTA
>NW_006204673.1:0-1349 GCF_000334495.1 Tupaia belangeri chinensis | reverse complement strand
GTAGAGGCTTTTCCAACTAAGTGAGAAATGGTTCAAATAGTTACTAAAATCCTATTAGAGGAAATTATACCCTGGTATGGAGTTGCCAAGACACTCGGCTCAGACAATGGTCTGGCTTTCATTAGTAGGGCCCTACAGGAACTAACCCAGGCTGTGGGAACAAATTGAAAGTTACATTGTGAATACAACCCCCAGAATTCTGGGCAAGTAGATAGAATGAATAGAACTTTAAAGGAGACTTTATCTAAATTAGCCCTAGAGACTGGCAGAGACTGTTTACCTCTGTGAAATCAGTTTCCCAGCTTCGTCTTGGACCCCTCCCCTGGACCTGAATACCTGTGTGGGGTGGTCCCTCTTTGCCCAGTTTCATAGCCTGGCACCCTTTGCTGCAGTCTATCAGGAGATGAATGTATCTTCTTTGGTTTGGAAACCGTAGCTGTGCCGAGTGCAGGAGCTGGAGCAGTTTTCTTATGCTGAGATGGGTAGCGGAATGTAGATCTGTGACTTAAGAGAGTCCCAGCATTTCTGGCAGGATTAGACGATGTTCCCTGTCTCTTCGCCAGCTAGTAGGATTGGGTGGCAAACAGTTGTTTCTTTGCATCCATTCTCGGTCTCCTAAGGAGTAATCTGGACATGCAGGTCCCAGGGTTGGTTGTCTGGGACTTTAAGGTGAACTCCCACCCCACCCCACCTACAATCTGGATTGAGCCAGCCAGTAGTTCTGGACAACAGGCTGACTGAGGCTGCAGGCCTGACCAACCTGGTCCTGTCACTCATCCTCTGGCCCTTTCTCATTAGCCTTTGGACTCTCTGAATTTTGGTGATTTGAATAGCATGCAACGTGCAAAGCACGTCATGTGATTTCCTTTTTTTCATTTTGTTTTTCTTTGCTCTTGAGGTGTTGCTTATTAGGTCAGTGGGAGGCTCACCACTCCTTAGAATTATGGCCATCCAGGACTAGTGGCAGCAGTTAATGGTAATTGTGAGCAATAGATAGGCCAATCATAAGAGAAATCATCAATTTCCTAGTCCTGTACAACTTTTAACACTCAGAGATACCTTAAATAAGTTAGGAAGCAACATATAGATTACCTGATGACTAGGAACAATTGCAGAGGCTCAAGAAATATGAGCAACCAACAAAAGGCCTCTCCCTCAAGGGAAATCATTAAGCCTACATCACCCAGTCAATACAATGGACGTCATGGGCATGTCTGATAAGGAATATTTGTACTGACCAAAGTAACTGAGGTGGAAGACAAAAGAGACAAGGAGCTCTAGGAGATGAAGAAGTTCTTTCATTACTTGAAAGAGGAATTGGATACCTTAAACAAGAACAAGATGGAACT
>NW_006204672.1:46542-53151 GCF_000334495.1 Tupaia belangeri chinensis | reverse complement strand
TTATAGACTTCATCTCTAATAGTTCCACCTGTGTCTTTCATATCCTGGAAGGACTTCCTAATTTCCTACAGTTCGTCATCTCTTTTCTGTTCCAATTCACAGAATTTGGTCACCATGCATGTTCAAAATTCTGTGTCTGTCACTTTAGTAATGTCCTCCATATTTACGAGACATGGAGGAGCGTTTTCCTTTGTTGGAGACATATTTCCTTGTTTATTCAGACCAGAAGCTCTTTTTCTACTTCTACCCATTGGAAGATTTATTCCCTTTTGAACACCTCTTAGGGGAACGTTTCTCCCACTAGGAGTAAGAATGTTTCTTTTTGGCTGGGAATAGATGTTTGCTGAAGTCTCTCTTCTGTTGTTTTTACCAATGTGCTCTCAAGAGGGGAACTCTACTGAGGTGTCTAAAAAGCAGTATCTCTGTTCTCATAGGTGGATCAGTACAAGGGAGGATCCCAGAGACACTTGCCTTACTAGAGAATTTCAGATATCTGATTCTAGACCTGTCTAGTCCCTCTGGCAGGGTAAAAAATGAGTGGGAGAGGATAATATGAAACAAAATGAAAGACAACAGAGTGAAGACATCTGTAGTTGGACCTTGTGCCTGCTGCTGGGAAAGGACAGTCTGTGGAAAGAGGCAGAGCTAGGAATTAACAAGAGAATAGAGGGGTTTGAAGAAAAAAAAAACCGCAAAAAAATTCTATCTACCTACCTACCTAGGAGGTGGATTCTTGGGCTGGGGAGAGTGGAAGTGGGGTGGGGGTCAGAGATGACACTCCCTCAATATCCCTTGCTGGACAGAGGCCTGTAGGTGGACCTTGTGCCTGCTGCCAGGAAAGGACACTCTAGGAGATGGAGTCTTGGGCTGGGGAGACTGGAAGTAGGGTGGGGGTCAGAGATGACCCTCCCTCAGTATCCCTTGTTGGACAGAGGCCTGTAGGTGGACCTTGTGCCTGCTGCCGGGAAAGGACAGTCTAGGAGGTGGAGTTTTGGACTGGGCAGACTGGAAGTATGGTGGGGGTCAGAGGTGACCCACCCTCAATATCCCTTGCTGGACAGATACCTGTAGGTGGACTTTATGACTGCTGCTGGGAAAGGGCATCTTCATGTCTTTTCTTCCCAAATGAACGCTAATCTTGCTGGGTACAGTATTCCTGGTTGAAATTGCTTTTTCCTTAACCCTTTGAATATATTTTCCCATTCTTTCTTCACTCACATTGTTTCTGATGAAAGGTCTTCTGTTAGTCTGATGGGATACCCTTTGTAGGTAACTTGCTGTTTTCTCTTGCCAATCTTAGTATCTTGTCTTTGTCTGTGGTTTTGGTCAATCTGGCTATAATGTGTCTTGGAGAAGATCTTCTTGGGTTGATTCTATTTGGGGTTCTTTGTATTTCTTGGAACTGAATCTTTGAGTGTTTGGAAAGTTTTCTTGCAGGATTTCATGGAATAGATTATCAATGCCATTATGAGTCTCTTAGCCTACTGGGATGCCTATTATCTGGACATTTGGACGTTTGATGGTATTTTGTATTTCTCGTATATTATTCTCAAATTTTTGGGCCATTTTCTCAGTCTTCGTGGTGGATTTTTCTAGGCCAGCAATTTTCTCTTCTACATCTGAGATTCTATTTTCTGTATGATCTAGTCTGTTTTTAATACTTTCAAGTGAGATTTTGACTTCCTGTATTATAATCTTCATCTCTAACAGTTCCATCTGATTCTTTTGTAAAACGTGAAATTTGTCCTTTAGATCTTGCATGAAGTTCCTCACCTCCTGGAACTCATCAACTCCTTTCTCCTTCCTCTTCTGCAGTTCATTGTCTCTCTTCTCTTCCATCTCTGTTAGCTTTGCCATTATGAATGTTCTAAATTCTTTATCAGACATTTCCATTGAACTGTGTGTGGATGAAGAGGAGTTATCCTTTTCCCTTGGAGGAGAGGTATTTTCATGCTTTCTCATATTTCTTCTGATCCTGCCGCGATTTCTAGTCATCTGTTGGATGGTCAGTTTCTTCCCAAACTTGGAAGTTCAATCACGTGAATTTTGTGTGCTGGAGGCACAATTATCAGTGGAAAATCTTCATTTCTCTGTTTCCCCCAAAATGGCTATTTCTCAGGAACCAAGAAGGTCTGTAAAAGAAATTTAAATAAAATGTCAATGGAAAGAAGATAATTAAGAATTATATACTTCTGTCATTGTAAAAGTTTTACCTGATATGCTGCTTTAATTTTTACAACCTCCGGGAACCAGCAGTTAACGTAATGGCTATGTCGCTGGACTCCCACATAGTCAACCGTGGTTCGTGTCCCGGACCCAGTGGCTTAAAACTCATGCCGGGCACGTGTGCGTGCGTGCCCAAGATCCCAAGAGGAGAATAGAGGAGAAGGGATTGCGGTGTGACCATCCCCCCTGGGGGGTGATTTCTGGCTTTCTGTCTCTATGTCTCTCTCTGTCTGTCTGGTGAGCGCACGTGCCCTATAGCGAAAATCTCTCAAAAAAATTTTTTTTTTACAACCTCCAATTCATGTCTTCTGTACTCAGATATTTTTTTTTGTAAAGTAAATAAAGACAGGGTTCATTTAAAAATAATTAATAATTAAAAGAGGGGAAATGATAATTAATTTACTCCATTAGAAAAACATTCTCCTCTTTGTTACCCACATATAGTTGTGAATGTAGATGCTCAATTTTCTATGGATTTCCTGATAAAATATTCTTATAACCATGAAATTTTTTAAAAAAAGAAAAAATCATGCTGAACAAGTGTGCATATGTGTCCAAAATCCCTGAAGGAGAATAGAGGAAAAGTTATTGTGACATAGCCAGACTTCTTGGGGGTGATTTCTCACTTTCTCTCCCACTGTATCTTTCTGTCTCTCTCCAGTGAGCACACATACCCTATATAATTTAAACCTAAAAAGAAAAAAAAATTAGAATAAATCTGCCACCTGAGAGACTCATCCACTTTTGTCATAGAGAAATCAAGTTTTCTATCCTTAATTCAAGGGCCATACCCTGGTGAAGCTTGCTATCAAGTAAGGTTAATGTAAGGTACCAGGTTAGTTTCTACAGAAGAATCCCTGAATTCAACATGCACTGTCTCTTTCCAAACACTCTGAGATAGTTAAGACTGAAGTAGGGTCTCTAGATTTACTTATTTCCAAGTCCACAAACTCTTAAGTATTTTTCCTGGAAACTGATTTTAGCTTCTCTCTGAACTACACCTAACTTATATAACTACAGGGTAGATATTTTGAATATACAGTGGAATTATATTTCCAATGAATAGAAATTTTCTAGTCAAGGGTAACTTTGAATCTGACCAAGCACATTAATTATTCATCTATTGGGTTGCTGGAAATGTCACGACATATTTTTTCTGATTTTCTATGCAAAAATGTGTCATAACTTTCTGGTGACCCAATATTACAATTCTATCTATAATTAACATAATTATATTAACTATCCTAGTAGAGGCAGAGGTGTCTATTTCTCTTCATAGCTTCAAATTTTCTTCTTTATATTTTCTGTCTAAAGTCATGGTTCAGATTGAAACTGCACTGAGACTTTAGTCTACCATGTAAAAGTAATGCAAATGTTGTGCTCTTTTCAGGTGTGGTTCACATCATGTCAGCAAACTGCACAGATGCAAAATATCTTTATTCTTTCTTTCAATAGTTGGTATACCAGATTGTATTAGTCGATTATTGTGTTGGTAAATGGAAATGCCTGAGACTGGGAAATTTTTAAAGAATAGAGGCTTATTCAGCTCATAATTCTGTTGGCTAGAAAGTCCAAAGGGATGGGGCCAGCATCTGGGTGACATGTGGTACTATGTCACAACATGGCAACAGAAGCAGAGAAAGAGTCATGTGGGAAGAAATTAAAAAACAAACAAACAAACAAAAAGAAAACCAGACTTTTCCACTTCTTCAATTTGTCCTCACATGTTTCCAGTTGATTGGGTGGTGCCTGCCCACATTGAAAGGGGGTCCTCCTCAAAGGTCTCTCCATCTCCCAATGCCATTACATTAGCGACCAAATTACAACACGGAAACTCTTGGGGGAAAAACCATGATCCAAACTATAACATAGGTATTATAGGCATAATGATAAGACAAAGCTCACAAGACTAGAGAGGGAAACAAGCAGGTACATCTGACAACGCAGTTCAATCACTGTTAAATAGAGCTAAAAATAGAATAATAGAAAAGGGACTTTTTCTCTTTGTTTGGTGGGTCAGCAAAGGCTTCCTAGAGGAAGATAATTTTCTATGAGAAGGGATTAACTAGATAGAGATGCAGTAAAGGATATTCCTAACAAAGAGAATAGCATTTGCTAGAAAATGCAAAGTTATTAGTTTATATTAGTGGTTCTTGACCAGGGACCACCTAGTGTCCCAACAAGGACACTAGGTAATGTCTGGAGATATTGTTGATCATCACTGCTGAGATTTTTCAAACATCTAGTAAATGGAGGAGCCAGAGGTGCTACTAAATGTCTCATAATGCACAATATAGCTCCTACAACAAATAATTATCCTACCCCAAATGTTGCTAGTGCCAAGGTTAGGAAATCCTGGTTTAATAGATCATGAAGCAATGACAGAAACATTTCCATCACTACCCATACAAGTTTGGGTGATAAAGACATTCTACATGGAGCAACAGATGGCATAGTAGTTACATCGCTGGACTCCCACATGGCTTGAGTCCAGGACCTGGTGGCTTGAAACTCAGGCCAGACACGTGTGCATGCATGCCCAAGATCCTGGGAGGAGAATAGAGAAGGAATTGTGGTATGGCCATCCCCCGTTGGGATGTGATTTCTCACTTTCCCTCTCAATGTCTCTGTCTCTCTCTCTTCCTGGCCAGTGCACAGGCCATAAGGCAAAAACCTCTAAAAAATTTTTTTAAAAAAGAAAAATACTCATTCAACAGACACTGGATTTAGTATAATAATATCATGTCCCATAATAAACAGCAATGAATCATTTACTAAGACCTCAATAATGTCAAATGAAAAACTGTATTGACAAAATATCATAAACTCTACAGGGGCACATTATGAAGCTTTACTTTGAAAAGTGGTTCATCATATACCTCACCAAGTGAGATATATAGGCAACAGATAAACATAAGAAGAAAATTTATTAATGTCTTAATTTGCATAAAGAAAATGCAAATTAAAATCATAAGACATGCAAATTAAAATAATAAGACAGCACTATGCACCAATTATTATAGAATGGTTTAAATTAACAATTGACTATTCCAAATGTTGATGAGGATATGAGATAATTAGAACTCTCACCAACTGTGCAAAAGGATATGAAATGATGCAACTACTTTGGAAAATAACTTGATCATTTTGTAAAAAATATCTACACAACTTTCCAAGCAATTGGAAGTATCTGCCCACACAAAGATTTGTCCGTGAATTTCCTAATAGCAGTTTTATTGTAATAGCTAAAAGTGTAAAGTGACCCAAATGTCAGTGGGCAAATGGATAAACACATTGTGGTATATACATAAAATGGAATACTACTCAGCAATTAAAGTTATTGAACTATATTGATATATGTAATGACATGAATGAATCTGTAATTATACCAAATGAAAGAAGACAGAAAAAAAAAAGAGTACATACTGTTTGATTCTACTTACATAAAATTTTGGAAAAATGCAAAGAAATCTTTAGTGACATAAAGCATATTCTAATGTTTGCCTGAAAATGAAGGGGTAAGGAAGGTCTGGGGAAAGGATTACAAAAAGTCATAAAGAAAAGTATCGTATGTGATAGATATGTTTATTTATCCTGGGCAATGGTTTCCTATGCCATAGTACATCAGACTAAATACTTAAAGTATATACCATTGGGCCAGCAAGTGGCATGAAGATTAAGGTGTCTGGATCTCACATGGTTGACTGTGCTATTACAGTCCCAAACCTAGTCACTTGAAAAATATACCAGGTATTTGTGCATGCATGCCAAAAATACTGAAAGGAGAACAGAGGATGATTTTTCACTTTTCTTCTCTCTCTGGCAAGCACATGTGCCCTATACTAAACAAAACAAAACAAAAAATATGTACCACTTATTATATGTAAATTATAATGCAATGGAACTGTTCAAAATTTAGTTTATAATATTACCAAGCACTTTGAACAGCTCACAAGTTAACATTTCTCTCTAATCTATATTTACTTATTATTTAGCATCTATTTATTATTTAACATCTCTACTTCTCAGTTTTCTCATAAGGAAAGTGTTGTTTTGTTTTGTTTTGTTCTTTGGTTAGAGGGCATATGTGCTCAAAAGAGAGACAGACAGAGAGCAAAGACGGAGGGAGAGGGAGAGACACCACCCATGGGGGACGGTCATGCCATAATCCCTTCTCCTCCATTTTTTTTTAACATTTTTTTTTTGGAGATGCTTTTGCTATAGGGCATGTGCACTCACCAGGAAGACAGAGACAGAGAGACAGAAAGTGAGAAATCACCCCCCAGGGGGGATGGCCACACCGTAATCCCTTCTCCTCCATTCTCCTCTCAGGATCTTGGGCACGCATGCACATGCGCCTGGTGTGAGTTTAAGCCACCGGGT
>NW_006204672.1:45716-46327 GCF_000334495.1 Tupaia belangeri chinensis | reverse complement strand
CCCGAAAGTGCTTTCTTGATTCTAAAATTTATGTGTAAATGTAATTAATTGGCTACTAAGAAATGAAGTACTAGTGATCCTCTTAGAACTAATCATGTAATTTTAATGTAGAATTTTTATTAAATTATAAGAATAATTATAAGAATAATCTGTAGACTATACCCTTTTTATTTTACACATATATAGCACCGTATTTTTCACTTAATTTTTTTAGGTTTTTGCTATAGAGGAGACGGAGAAAGATGAAGTGAAAAATCATCCCCTAGGGCTAATGGCCACACCACAATCCCTTCTCCTTCATTCTCTTCTCGGGATTTTGGATACTCACCCACACATGCCCTGATGCATGTTTCAGGCTGCCAGGTCTGGGACTCAAACTGCAGACCACCATGTGGGAGTCCAGTGCCTTAACTGCCTGCTGGCTCCAGTACTATCTAACTTTATAACAACAATAAAAATTACTTTTCTAATTTTTAAACTATTTTTTGTTTATTTGTTCATTTTTTATATTTCTATTTTTGACTATACATTTAAAATATTTTTTTATTTTATACTTTCTAAATTTACATTTAGTTGCTATACATCTTTACAGTATACTAAATGTTTTTTTC
>NW_006204672.1:42097-45593 GCF_000334495.1 Tupaia belangeri chinensis | reverse complement strand
ATGTAATAATTTCTTTTTTTTTTTTTTAACATTCTGTCATATAGGACTTTAGCAAGGGGCCATCTTGCCACTATGGACTATTTCTTTTCTATGTTTTTGATCATTTCAACTTCTTTGCCCAGAAGTGGCATCTGAGTCAAAATTCTTTGGAACAACCTAAATCATTTTCACTCTTTCTTTTCTTTATTGTTTCCTGCTTTCAATATCAGCCATATTAAAAAATATCACTAATGGGGCTGATTCTGTGGCCTAGTAGTTAAGAGAGTCAGATCACACATGGCTAGCTGTGCATGTGTGCCCCAGGATCCTAACAGGATGCAAAAATGAAGGAGAGGTAATATGACCATACCCCACTGGGGTGTTTTCTCCCTCTCGCTCCCTGAAGATTTAAGTCTCTACCATATACCAAGATAGAAAATGCAGAACACTTAAAAAAACATATCTAGTCATATATCATATAAACTGACCAGGCACTCACACAAACACAAAAACACATTGCAGGCTATGTATTCTAATTTTATAATGGATATATATGTTTATAATTAAGTTATTCTATTATCTTTTAGGAGGATTTATCATAAGCAATGCTGTCTAAGACTTTAGTTCTTTGAATTTGATTTAATTAACTTCCCACTGATTTACACATATGACAGGGAATTTCAAAGTTTAAAAAACAACATCCCTGGGACAGAACAGTGACACAGTGGTAACACAATGCTTTGTGAGGCTGACCCACATGGAAAGGTTCATGTTTATGTATAGAGCCCACCCTGAACACACTGGGCATATGTGGGTCTATGATCCAAAGATATCTGAAGCTGGAGTTGCATCACAGCATAAAACTCTGAGGTGCCTGTGTCTGTCTGTCTGTCTGTCTCTCTCTGTCTCTCTCCGAAAAAAGAAAGGAAGAAACTTGAAAAAAAAAGAAAAAATTCCCACTTGATAAAAGAGAAAGATTATAAACAATATTTTATACAGAAGTATTGACATTTTATAAAGACAAAATCATAGCTAGGCTTTTTAAGACTATTCATTTTTATATCTCTTGATCATTTTTATTAAATGAAATATTTACCTTTTTATAAAGAGATATTTTTGCTATAGGTCATGTGTGCTCACTGGAGACACAGAAACAGAGTGAAAAAGTGAGAAATCAGTCCTGGGAGGGGGCAAGTGAATGGCCACGTCATACCCCTTTCTCCTCCTTTCTCCTCTAGAATCTTGGACACACATGCACATGCACCCAGCATGAGTTTCAGGCCACCATATCTGGGACTCAACTTATGGTCCACCATGTGTGAGTCCAGTTCCTTAACCACTACACCACTGCTGGCCCCTGTAATATGTACTCTTAACCCTAAGTAAACTGAAGATCTGCAAGCTATTTTTGTCTTCATGCAAACCAAAGTTTGGTCCATGGACCAGCAGTATAGGTACTCTCTGGGAGCTTCTTACAAATACAGAATTGTAGGTCCTACCCTATTCTTACTTAAATCAAAATCTGCATTTTAGCAAAGATTCCCTTGAGAGTCCCATGCACACAAAAGTCAAAGAAATACCTATGATACTATCTTAAGTCAAGTCTTATCTTTAAATGCAATTTTGCATATATATCCACTCTGATTTTGCAGTTAACTTTTAGACTAAAATATTACTTTATTTATATCCAAGTTGTCCTGATTGTCTTACTTTCTCCACCATCTGTGTTCAAATGGAAATGTCTTCCTGGATTTTTCTCTAACTGCAAAATGTGTAAAGTCTGAAATATGAAGTACTTTTACCAGAGGTCATGCTATAGTCACATCTCAGAAACTAGAGCATATTGAGATGGTGGACATTTGGAGGGCACAACCCAACTGTTCTGGAGAAGCTGTTGCCATATGAGGTATTTTAAAAATAAAAGAATTGTTGGGACATGCTAATCTACAGAAACAGCTTAATATATATTGAATATTTTCCATGTGCCATGAACAATCCTAAGGTAATTGCATGCATTAATTTACAAATCTTCAAATTTGTAATGCTGAGTTAGCTGATGTTATTAACAATTATTTATAGAAGGATAGAGATCCTAATTGTCCTAATACCACATAACTAGTAAGTGGTAGGAACTAGATTCATACCAAATTGTTCAAGTCCAGAGATATATGAACTCTTCTGTTCTTCCTCTTAAAATAGACATATTTTCTACATCTACTTTGTTCAGAAATAAGAAATAACTTTACAATTACTGAAGATCTTAGCTTTCTTCCATTTATTACACTTATATCTGGAAGTTATATATGTGATTATAATTACATAATATATTTTAATATAATATAGTAATATAGATACAGTTGTAGGAAGAAATGCAAAAAATAATCCCATGGTCCTTTTACCTAGATTCTTCCAATGATAACCTTTTGCAAAACTGTAGTACAGTATCACAACCAAGATATTGACATTGATATAATCCCATTTTATTACAATTTTACCAGAATAGGACAATTTCATCACCACAAGTATCCCTTGTGGACCACAACCACCACTTCCTACTTGCACCTTATTGCTGACACTTGGTAACCACTAACCTGTTTTTCATTTCTGTAATTTTTTTTAATTTCAGTAATGTTTTACTTGGCTAGCTGGTGGAATAGTGGTTAAGGCAGTTGGATCCTACTGAGTAGATTGAGTACATACCCAGTAGCTTGAAAAACACACCAGTTGTGTGTGTTCCCAAAATCTCAATAAGAGAGAGAAATGGAGTACAGATTCTAGTGTGACCAGCCCCTGTGTAGGATGCTTCCAGGACTTGAACCACAGTTGACTACATGGGAGTTCAGTGACATAGCCATTATGCTAACTGTTGGTCTCCGTGTTGTCCTTTTTATGAAGGGAATTCAAAATGTTTTCAGAAAAATGGAACTAATATAAGAGTTTAATTTGGTGCAAAAAATTTTGAAATCTATTCACAGTGTTTTATAACATGCATTATCTTTTTTAAAAAATTATTTTATGTATTGTTATCATTATTTTCTTCACATGGGCTTACCAGAGACAGAAGGAGAGAGAGAAGGAAAGTGAGAAAGTAGGCCTCCAGGTCTGGGACTTGAACTATGATCAGCCATGTAGGAAGTCCAGTGCCACAACCACCATGCCACCTGCTGGCACCTATAACATACATTTTCCATGAAAATTTTGAAAACCCCCTCATATAACGTACACATTTACCACCACAACTCCCTTGTCTCTAACCCTAGCAGTGTTATATAGGTGGTGTCATACCTGTGAAGAACATCTATGTTCAGGATTTTGTGTGAATAGAAGTTTTCATTTTTCTGGGATGAATGACTAATAGTGCAATTGTTGAGTCATATGTTAATTGTATATAAGTTCTGATTATTATTTTTTTGAGAGGTTTTTGCTACAGGGCATGTGCACTTGCCAGAAAGACAGAGAGAGACAGAGAGACAGAAAGCGAGAAATCACCTCCTAGGGGGGATGGCCAAGCCGCAAT
>NW_006204672.1:27523-42066 GCF_000334495.1 Tupaia belangeri chinensis | reverse complement strand
GGCACGCACGCACATGCGCCCAGCGTGAGTTCAAGCCACTGGTTCTGGGACACGAACTGCGGTCGACTACATGGGAGTCCAGCAACATAGCCATTATGCTAACTGCTGGTCCCTTAAGTTCTGGTTTTGTAAAACATTTCTAAACTGTTTTCAAGGTCATTTTATAAATATAAATTAAATCTCCATATATAAATGAGTCACATTATACTATTTGAGTACTTATCATGTGCTTGCTGGGCCTATGAAAATACACTTTGCAAATATCTAACTTCAGGAAGTATAATTGAACAATGATACCATTGCAGAGTCCCAAACTCTGTTGTCACATTTGCATTGAAGTTATGTCTATCTGGGGAGCTCCTAGCTCTCATTCACTCTACCATCACAGCCTGACAACTCTTCCAGCCTCTCCCAGTTTCTTCTACTTTTTATTTCACAGACATTTACCCTAATAAGTTTCTTGCACATTTAATCTTACCTTAGCATCTGTTTCCTTGAGGACCTGAACTAGTACACAAAATTGATGTATTGTGGCCACTGCCATCACTGAACCTACAGTTCAGTTGGAAAATCAGTCTGTAATGACACTCACTGTCCATTACTGAAACTGAAGGCAGTTTAAGCAAAAAATGTTTTGGAGTCAGATACATCCCATATTACATCTGTTTGGTTTTGTGACTAGTAAAATATCTATGTTTATGAACATATTCAGTCATTTATAAGATGAGGAAATTAAAACCTACCTCCGTGGATTATAATCAAATATTAGTGCTGGCATACTAGTTTCTCAAATAATCACCATTAATGCATGGCTAAGAATAATTGGTGGAAAAATTTTAAGTCTTGCCCATGCCATCCAAATAGTATATACAAAAGTCTTGCATTTTAGTATAGATAAGATGTTCTGAAGATCTGACAGTTTGGCCCCAGGAAGCACACAATGTCTGGAAATCTAGGTAAGTGTTAAATAGTAGCTACTTGTTTTAGAAGTATCTAAGTTATTAAGAATAATAATGAGACTAAGAACCATGACAGCTAAATATTACAGAGTGCTCAATATGTGCCAGACACTCTTGAAAGCAAATTATGTGTGGCATCTTATGCAGTCCATACAATCACCTTATGATGTATGATTATCCATACTATGCAGGTAAAGATTCTGAGGACCAGATATGAAGTGACTTGCTTAGGATCACAGAGACACTAGCGTGTGGTCTGCCTTTGAATCTGCCAAGTTCAACAAGCTGTCTGTGAGATAATTCTTTTCTTTATCAGTTCTAAGTTTCATATTTCTCATCCATATAAAGAGGAAGAATGCAAAAAAATACTTCGCCAGGAAATTGTGAATCTGAAATGAGGGATTACATGCAAATTATTGGCATTGAGTAGACATTCAATAAATGAAAGATATTATCATGATCAGTTGTGTTACTTGACACTCCCATCTTGTGTCCACAGACACTAACCATTGAGGGAAAATTAGTCAAAACTTGGATAACTTCCACTGGCAGTAAAATCACTGGGACTATGTACACAGAACTTACAGAACCCAAAGGAAGTTTCCCCTCCTTCACACACTAAAAACCATGTTCTCAGTCAGCCTGAGTTCAGACTCTCCACAGCCAAGACAACCAAGGACAAAGACTCCCTGTACAGTTGGATGGGGATGAGCTATAGGGAATGCTTACTCTAGACCAACAGGCTACACAGCTGGGGAAGGTACAGAAGCCACATTGAGATCTAGCGGAAGTGGGGAGGCTTTTTACAATCTATATAACTATAAAACTCTGCCACTATGAGGGACGTCAGTTGTGTGGGGAACTGGTGTGCAAGATATAATCCCTGTTAAGAAAGGGATCCTGCTGCTTGCTTCTTCCAGAGTTGCCACTTTGCTTGACCATTTCTTAAGAATACTTCAGGGCGGGACCAGCAGTTAGCGTAATGGCTATGTCGCTGGAATCCCACATAGTCGACCGCAGTTCGCCTGGACCCAGTGGCTTAAAACTCATGCCGGGCACGTGTGCGTGTGTGCCCAAGATCTCCCGAATGGGGTGATTTTTCTCTTTCTGTCTCTCTGTCTCTCTCTGTCTGTCTGGTGAGCGCAGGTGCCCAAAAAAAAAAAAAAAAAAAAAACACTCCCTAACTTCAGGGCTGGGATAAGTCTGCACTTGGGGCTTGGGAGCTACATTGAAACTTTCTGCACACCGTCGCCCACTGCTCTGGTGGCTTGGGATTGCCCTACCTGCTGGGATACTTAATCCTGGTCTGGGCAGGCTTCTTTGGGTGAGCCCACACTCAGGGCTTGGGACCTATATTGGGACTTTTTGTACATCGACCCGTGTGCTGCACTTTGCACAACACATAATTTGATCCTCTTCACTAAGTTATACATCCTTAGCTTGCTACCACCTCATCAAGAGCTGAACATTTGGCAGAGAAGCCAAGCACCTGAAGTTACCCCTAGCTTCTCTGACCTGGGAGACAGAGCCCTCCAGTAGGGACATGTCTGGGAATTAAGGGTGTAATTTCCTCTACCAGTGCTACATAATCTACTCCAATAAGTAGAAAAAGAGAATGCTGTATCAGATGACTAGAAAACAGCATAGACTTTGAAGAAAAATAAGAAAACAAGGTGGTAACTCTCCCCCAGGCAAGCGTAGTAGCCCCTCACCAACAGTAGATAGCACAGAGAAATACACAGAAATGTCAGGAAAAGAATTCTGAATATTCATAGCAACAAAACTCAATGAGATGCAAGAGAAAACAGACATTCAGTTCCAGAATATGAGAAAATCATTTCAGGATATGAAAGAGGAATTCCATAAATAAATAGACGCCCTAAAAGAAAAATCAAACAGAACTTCTGGAAATGAAGAATACAAGAAATTAAAATCTCCCTAGAAAGCATTAATAGCAGATTGAACCATGTAGAAGAAAGAATTTTTGACCTAGAAGACAAAGTCTCCATCATAGACCAAATAACCAAAAAGAAATTAAAAAAAATTTTTTAAATGAATACAACATACAGGAAATTCTAGAAGCCATGAAATGTACAAATATCCGTATAGTGGGTATTCCATAAGGTGAAGAAACTGCTAAAAGCAAGGAAAACCTCTTTCATTAAATACTATCTGAAAATTTTCCAAATATAGAGAAACGTGGAGAAAGACTCAAGAAATAGAAAGGACCCAAAACAGAGTCAACATAAAAAAATTCCCCCTCTGGAAATCATAGCTAAATTGATAAAAATTACAGGCAAAGACAATATTTTTAAATGGCAAGAGAGAAACGTCAAGTTACTTATTAAAATTATCCCATTAGGTGAACAACAGACCTCTCAAATGAGACAATGTAGGCAAGGAAAGAATGGAAAGATGTATTCAAAACATAAAGAAAAACAATTTCAACCAAGAATACTATACCCACTAAGATTATCCTTCAAATGGGAAGAACAAATAAAAGTATTCTCAGTTAAACAAAAACTGAAAGTATTCACCAATAATAGACCAGCTCTACAGGAAGTACTAAGGGGACTGTTGTATCAGGATAACTAAAAAGAGACGAACATAAACAGGAGAACAGAAAACAACTGAGAAAACAGTGGAGCAACTAAATACATCAAAGAGAGACTATAGAAGATTTCAACACCCCACTGACTCCTCTGGACAGATCATTTAGACAAAAAATAAACAAAGAGATACAAGATCTAAATGATACATACATGAAATGGATTTGACAGACATCTACAGACTGTTTCACACAGCTACCACAAAATATACATTTTTCTCACTCTCACATGGAACATTTTCATAGGCTGACTACAAGATAGGACACAAAACTAGCCTTTACAAATTCAAAGGTATAGAAATAATACCTAGCATCTTTTCTGACCACGATGGAATCAAACTTGCAATCAACTACAGAAAGAGCACTCAAAAATTCACAAACACATGGAAACTAAACAATCTACCCCTAAATCACTTTACAATTATAGAAGAAATTAAGACTGAAATAAAAAGTTTCATAGAAACCAATGATAATGAACAAATAAGTGTTTATAACCTATGAGACACAGCAAAAACAGTCATAAGAGTGAAATTCAAAGCAGTTAGTATCCACAAGAAGAAAGCAGAAAGGTGGAAAAGAAATAACCTAATGACACAACTTAAGGAACTGGAAAAGCAACAACAAAAATTCCAAAAAAAATCCAGGAGAAAAGAAATAATAAAGATTCAAGCAGAAATAAATGAAATAGAGGATAAAAGAACTATACAGAAAATAAATGAAACTAAAATCTAGCACCATTAACTAGATTAGTCAAGAAGAACAGAGACAGGAACCAGATAAATCAAATCAGCAAGGAAACAGGCATTATTACAATAGATATAACAGAAATACAAAATATCAAGGGTACTATGAGCGACTATATGCCAACAAACAAACAAACAAAAAACCTAGATGAGATGGACAAATTTCTGGACATGTATAACTTACCAAGATTGAACCAGGAAGAAATAGAAAGTCTGAATGGACCCATAACAAGCAATGAGATTGAATCAGTAATAAATAGTCTCCCAACAAGGAAGAGCCCAAGTCCTAATTGCTTTCCTTCTAAATTATACTAAATTTTTCAAGATGAACTAACCCAAATTCTCCTTAAACTATTTCTAAAAATTTAAAAGGAAGGAACCCTCCCAAATACATTATATGAAGCCTCCATCATCTTACTTCCAAAACAAGTCAAGGACATGACAAAAAAACAAACTTCAGGCCCATGTCCCTGATGAATACGGATGAAAAAATTTTCAACAAGATGCTAGCAAATCATATTCAACAACATATTAAAAAGATTATACATCATGACCAAGTAGGCTTTATTCCAGGGATACAAGGATGATTCAACATATGCAAAACAATAAATGTAATACATCATGTTAAGAAGAGGAAAGATAAAAACCATATGATCATATCAATCAAAGCAGAAAAGGCAGTTGATAAAATACAACATTGCATCATGATTAAGACTCTCAGCAAAATTGGCATAGAAGGGACATTCCTACACACAATAAAAGCCATCTATGAAAAACCCATAGCTAACATCACACTGAATGGGTGATGACAAGGCTGCTCACTTTCTCCATTCTTTTATAACATAGTACTGGAAATCTCAGCCAATGCAGTCAGACAAGAGAGTCAAATAAAAGGCAACCAAATACGTAAAGAAGAAGTGAAGTTATCTCTATTTGCAGATTATATGATGTTATACATAGAAAATCCAAAAGAATACACACACACACACATAACTTTTAGAAGTGATAAATTAATATAGTAAAATGGCAGTATACAAAATCAATATACAGAACTCTATAGCATTTTTGTACACAAACAATGAACAAACTGAGACAGAATTGAAGAAAGAAATCCCATTTGAAATAGCCACAAAACTGAGAAGATATCTAGGAATAAACCTTACCAAAGACGTCAAAGATCTCTACAAGGAAAATGCTAGAAAAAATAAATTAAAAATGATACAAAAAAGTGGGAAAATATCCCATGTTCCTGGATTGGAATAATTAATATAATCAAGATATCAATCCTACCCAAATTAATCTACAAACTTAATGCAATCCCAATCAAACGACATATCTGTGAGATATTCCTCACAGAAATAGAAAAAAAAAATCACTAAATTTGTCTGAATGCATAACAGGCTCTGTATCACCAAAACAATAATGCACATTGCCCATTGCACAGTAGCCGATTACTGAGACATTGATATTTGAAGATGAGAAAAGCTTCATTTGTAAGATTGCCCAGCAAGAAGACAGGAGAACAAATTTCAAATCTGCCTCCCTGTAGTGAGTGAGTCTTGTCTTAAGTATTAACAGAATTGTAAAGGAGGCAACTGGGGATTTGAGTGAACATGAGTTGTGATAGAAAAAGGTGAAGTAATCAATAGTGTATACAGGTGAAGTCAGGTCATCAAGCTTCTTCACACACTGTATGTTCAAAGAAATGATGTTATTATGATCTGGAGGTGGAGTCTCTACTACTTTAAAAAGTCAGTTATATGGCTTCCCCCACCAGGGATTTAGTAGAGGGGTCAGAGGTCTCAACTGGTCAGAACTGCCTTGTATTGGCTAAGAGGCTGGCTTCAGGTTCCTGAAAAACATCTTGAACAAAAACATCTTCTAATCAATTCTTCATAGAGATGCTCCCTACAAAATCAGTGACAGGATACCAGGATATTAATTAAGCTACCATGTAGCTCTAAAGCAGGGAACTTAATATAGTCTATTCATTGTTTATAGATATAAAGCATAAGTACAAGTTTGCTAGGCCTTAACCCTAATGGGAAATTTCCTGACTTCAGTTATTTAGAAAAGATTAATTCAGTGAATTTAAAAATCTAACTTTGGAAACATTTTAAACCTCTCTGAGCTTCATTTTTAGCAAAATAATAAAATAATATGGTTATTGTAACAAATGAGATAAACCATAATCAAACAAATAAATAGAACATGCAAGGGGTGAGTAGTCCTATGAGAAGATGTAAGACAGAAGGAGCAGATAAGTAAGTGTCTCTGGTGAGAGGAGAGGTCATGGAGGACACAAAGAACGAAGTGGGATTCAGGGCTATGGACAACCACTTAAAAAAAAAAAATAGACCTCAAATAAATTACTTCAGTTTTCATCTTAAACTAGAAAGAGAATTGCCAAATAAATAAGTAAATAAAAGAATGAAAGAGTAAAGTCAGCATTAAAAAAATCAATGAAGTATAAAATGGAAAATAGAGAAGAAAATAAATGATACTGAAAACCTTTTCCAAAAGATCAATAAAATGGATATACTTCTATACAGAGTGATCAAGAAAAGAGAGAGAAGGCACTAATTAGAAATGACAGAAACAAGATATATAACATCAGTACAAATTTTACACATATTAAAATGAAAATAGTAAACATTATAAACTTGATGACAATAAATTCAACAAGCTAGATGAAATGCACAAACTCCTTGAAATAGAAAACTATCAAACACTACTCAAAGAAATTGAAAACTTGAATAATCCTATATCTATTAAATAAATATGTGGTTAACCTTATCACAGTTCCAGGCTCAGATAGTCTCAATAATGATTTCTAACATTTAAGGCATAAATAATTCAAATGCTACAGAAACTTCCAATAAATTCAAGATGAAAGGTTACTTTCAAACTCATTCTATGAAGCCAGAAGTACTCTGAAACCAAGCCCAGAAAAATAAGTAAGAAGAAAAGAACTACAGACTAATATTTTTATGGAATATATTGAGTTGTCATAAAAGTCATGATGCATTTTTGCAGAGAAAAATATATCATGACTTTTCCAACAACCCAATAGTTGTAAAAAACTTTAAAATAATTTTAGCAAATTTAAATAAACAATATATATCTCATAATAATATATATCATATCTTATTATGAGATAGGACATCTCATAATGAAATATATTTTCTCTCAGGAATATAAAGGATTTTAACATTTAAAAAACAATAAATATATTTCCCCCAACTAACAAATTACAAAAGCAAAAACATGCCTATCTCAATGGATGCAGAAAAAGCAGTTAACAAAAATCCAAATTCCATTCATCATGAAAAACCCTTAGCAATGTAGTATTTATTAGAAGTAAACATCTCTGAAAAATCTATAGATAACATCCCAGATAATAGAAAAAAGAAAAAAGAAAAAATGTCCCCCTAAGATGAGGGAAAAGACACCACTTCTATTCATTATTATTCTATAGATTCTAGCCAGTGAAACAAGGAAAGAAAAAATTGCAAGGAAATTTAGAAAATAACTTGAGACAAATGAAAATGAAAACATAACATACCCAAATTTACAGTTTTTAAGCTACTACCTCCATCAGAAGAATTTTACTAACAGGTTTTGGATTCACAGTACCTTGGGCTCCAGGACCAAGTAATACCAAAAAAGTATCTTCACCCCATGACCATTTAACTCACACAGGTGCATAAGGCCTTGTGTACTCAGCTAGCACTGAAAAGACCAAGAAACCCTGATCTTTTGTTAATGTTTCTTAGTTTGTGAGGCCTTGAGTATTCAGCTAGCACTGAAAGGACCAAGAAACTCTGATCTTTTATTAATGTTTCTTATTTGTGGAGACCATCCACCCAGACAACTAGAAGTTAAGTTTCTTATGGTCATCTTTGCCACCTGGCCTTTTACATTTCTCTAAACTAGGGTAACATAGAATGTACTTGTTTGGAGCCTTTCAATGTTGAGAGTCTATCAGGAGCTCCGATGGGTTCACTCAATGACCACAAATGTGACATTAAGATCTTTGTTTTGACCACATCACTTTCCACTTGATTCATCTAATTTCTTAACAACTATTTAAATATTTCCTCCCTGGGACCAGCAGGTGGTGTGGTGGTTAAGGTCCTGGACTTCCACATGGCAGACTATGGTTCAAGTCCGGGACTTGGTGACTTATTTCTCTCTCTCTCACAAGGGCACATGCCCTATAGCAAATTCAAAAAACAATAATAATAGTACTAACAGGACCAGCAGATGGTGCAATGGTTATGTCACTGGACTCCAATGTAGTCGACCGTAATTTGAGTCCTGGACCTGTCAGCTTAAACTTATGATGGGCAGGTGGGCATGCATGCCCAAAATCCCAAGAGGAGAATGGAAGAGAAGGAATTGCAGCGTGGCCGTCCCACCTGGGGGGTGATTTCTCACTTTCTGTTTTTCTCTCTCTCTGGCAAAACGTGCCCTACGGCAAAAAACCAAACAAACAAACAACAACAACAACAAAAAACTCTCTTAAAAAATGGTACTAACAAATTAAATAAATACTTCTTTAAAAAATATATTTTTCAGCCTGCTGTAAGAAATCCCTTAATTTTCTCCTTTTATCTTAACCCATTTTCTTTCCTTTTTTTTTTATTAGCGAGATTTTTTCTCTATAGGGCGTGTGCGCTCGCCAGACAGACAGAGACATAGAGACAGAAAGCGAGAAATCACCCCCCAGGGGGATGGTCATGCCACAATCCCGTCTCCTCCATTCTCCTCTCGGGATCTTGGGGACGCACGCACACACGCTGGGTGTGAGTTTTAAGCCACCGGGTCCGGGACGCGAACCACGGTCGACTATGTGGGAGCCCAGTGACATAGCCATTACGCTAATTGCTGGTTCTCTTTACCCCATTTTCTTGAAAATCACTCTAATATTCTTAGCTATCTTTTTTTAATGCATATCTTTTCCCTTTTGTGGCCGCTTTTTGTGACAGGCACCTTTTCCCTGTGGCTAATGGCTGTACGTCAGACCAGATGAAATCCAAACTTGACCATGTGTCAGAATCTGTCCCAACATTATTATTTAGGCATTACAGATAGTAATAGTAATTTCCAAAGGATTATTATTATTACTATAGATTACAGAAACCAAAGTATTTTATGTTTAGCTCATTTCATGCTGTATTACATTTTCCTGTGCCTTTGATGATGTAACCCTTCAGGAATTTTATCCTAAATTTCTGATTTTATTGGTAACTTAATTTTTTATTTTATAATTTCTTTATCACATTTAATCATTGTACATCCTTATAGTACAAAATATGGAGTTTTAAAAATATTTTTAAAATTTATTTATTATTATAATCATTTAATTTGACCAGAGAGAGACAGAGAGGGAGAAAGTGAGAAAGCAAGCCACCAGGTCCGGGACTCGAACAATAGTCAGCCATGTGAGAGTTCAGCACCCTAACCACCATGCTACTTGCTGGCCTCCACAATACAGTTTTTAGAAGTATGTGTGAAGTATGTAACGATCAAATCAAAGATATTACCATATACATTATTTTCAATAGAGAACTTTATCCTTCTTACCTATTTTAAATATTTCTTCCCTGAGCTCTTCCCACCCACTCTACTATACACCCTCCTTCTATATAGTCTCTGATATCTACACCTGTCTTCTCTTCTATTATTTCTTCATATCTTTCCATTTTTGCCATGGAGTACAGACATTTGATGTATATTAAGTTGGGATATACAGTGTTTGTCTTTCATAGTCTAGCTTACTTAATTTAGCATTAAATCTTCTATATTCATCTGCTTTGTATCAAATGACAGGGCCTCATTGTTCCTTATTGCTGAGTAATATTCCATAGCATATATGTGCCACAGTTTTTCAGTAGAGCTAGTCATCAGTTCTTGGGAACTTAGGTTGATTCCATGTCTTAGCAATTGTAAATAGTGTTGCAGTAAACATATATATGCAATTGTCTTTCTGACTATTCTCCTATACTTTGGGTAAATACCAAGGAGGGGATTACTGGGTTAGATGGTAGTTCTATTTCTAGGTTTTTGAGGAACCTCTATATTGTTTTCTATAGTGGCTATATCATAGAACCCTCCTACATTGGTGGTGGGAATGTAAATTGGTACAATCATTGGTAAATTTTACCTCCAAAATATGCATGATCACTAAACAACTGATCATAAAACAGCTGCATTTTCATACCATAGTTGACTCTCTGAATACTCAGGAATCAATGGTTTACGAACTCCTGCCCCTCATTCTTCCTAGTCCCAAACAACATGTTTCAGTGAGTCAAGGTTGCTCTAGAATAATCACTCTTCTCACACAAATGTTGAAGTTAAGTACTATAGTTCCCACTCTGAATTTCAGTAATTCACTAGAAGGACATACAGAACTCAGGGAAGCAAGTATGCTAATGGTTATAAACAAAACACAGTTATGGTTTATTACAATGAAAAGATTTAGGTTAAAAATTTCCAAAGGAAGAGTCAATACCAGAGTCCAAGAAAATTTACTCAAAATGCATCATAAATTTGAATATAAAATATAAGACTATAAAACTTTTAGAGTTAAGCAGAGTAGAAAATATTCATGACCTGAAGTTAGGTAAAGAGATGTTAGACAGGAACTCACAGTATAGAAGGGGAGAAATACCTGGGAACAAATAAAATGACTACCATAGGGTACACAGAAGTGTATGCTGAGTACAATGTATTAGGTCATTGGGAAAGTCATGATGTATTTTTCTGTATTTCTATGCAAAAATAGGTCAGGATTTCCCAATAGTTATACTAATAGAACAGGAACTCCCAAGTCCTTTTACCCTCTAAGAGTGGTGGGAAGAGCTCAGGGAAGAAATATTTAAAATATATAAGAATGCTAAAGTTCTCTATTGAAAATAATGTATATGGTTACATTGATTAATAGATCTGCTTAAACCTTCATCCTCTACCTGTCTACTGGCTCTACCCCATAAACTAACCATATGCAGAACCCCAACCAATACAGCCATGCTACCTTCTCTGTCATAGACACAATTGAGTGAGAAACTCAGACAAGAACTTCAAGGAACTGCAAGGTTCACAGTGAATTTCATTTTAAAATTAAATGGTGAGAGATTGAGGAAGATAATTGATGTGATAAGGTGCTTGGCTTTAGTTACTAAGAATATGACAGTGTCAATCCAAGACAAGACACCCAAGAGGAGCAGAGATATTAAGGAAGAGAAGCTTTGCAAAATGATAGATTCATATGTAGGTGAATAAGTTATAATAGTGTTTAATGTTCCATACTTAGCATGAAGTGGGACAAGATAATTGTGGAAGAAGAAAGTCTTTGTGAGGCCAAACTCAGCTTAAGTCTGTCTCTGCTGTACCTGATCTCTGGGACTTTGGAAAATTTTTTATTTGTTGAAGATTCCATTTGCCCAATAATACAAATAAGATTGACAACATTATAAAACATCATATATCTAGGCCCAGCAGATGGCATAATGGCTATGTCACTGAACCCCCACGTAGTCAACTGTGGTTTGAGTCTCAGACCCGGTGGCTTAAACTCACACCGGGCACATGTGTGTGCATGCCCAAGATCCCAAGAGGAGAATGGAGGAGAAGGGATTGTGGTGTGGTCATCCCCCCTGGGGGTGATTTCTCACTTTCTGTGTGTCTGTCTCTGTCTTTCTGGTGAGCGCATGTGCCCTATAGCAAAAACCTCTAAAAAAAAAATCATGTAGCACAGTGGTTGAGATCATGTGAAATTGGAGTACCTGGGTTTGAAACTCTTACTTATTGTAGGAGAGTGAGCACAATTTTAATGTCCTAATTTTGTCATTTGTAAAATGGCATATTAAATGGTAGTGCTGACCTCACATTGGTCTGATGAAAATTCAGTTGCCTAACATGTGAAATAGTATTGAACAGTGCCTTATATATAGTAATTGTCATATGGAAGTCTTCAAAAAGTTTATGTAAAATGCCTATTATGAAAAAATTATGCATGGATTTCAAAATTTTTTGCACCAAAATAAACTTATACTAATTTGTTATAACATGTCTGAATGGGATCTAGTTTGAAGAACTGGAAGAATAAGACATCAGTTTGAACGGGTTCCTAACATAGCAACATGAATTCTGCTGGAATTGAAGCAAGAACAAACATCAAATTTATGGTGAAACTTGGGTGGAAAAATGGCAAAATTATTGATGATTTATGAAAAGTTTATGGGGACAGTGCTCCAAAGAAATCAGCAGTTTACAAATGAACAACTCATTTTTAGAAAGGATTAGTGAGGGCTGGCAGGTGGCATGGTGGTAAGGTGCTGAACTCCCATGTGGGTGAGCACAGTTTGAGTACCAGACTCAGCAACTTGAAACTCACACCAGGTGTGTGTGGGTGGCATGCCTCTCAGGAGAGGAGAATGGAGGACAAGGGATTGAAATGTGGCCATCCTCCATGGAGGGCGATTTCTTGCTTTCTGTCTCTCTCTGTCTATGCAGTGAACACATGCACCCTATAGCAAAAATCTTTCTTTATAAATAAAATAAAAAATAAGGATGAGTCAGTCGGTGGCATAGCAGTAAAAAATGATGCTGTGTTGAGCACATCCTCTCAGGAAGGTTGCCAGTTCACATCTGGACATATCCCCATAAGTATGCCTGGCATGTGTGTGCTCATAATACAGGCTGGCTGAAGCTAGAGGTACATTGTGGCATTATGACTCTGTTAAGGGGAATACCCAGCAAAAAAGCCAGAATGCGTGTGCATCTGAAGTGGGCCGAGCCCTGTCCATTTAATTGGAAAGCCTCTGCCCCAAACACCTCCCTCTGGTCCAACACCCAACAAAAGCCAGAATCCATGTGCATCTAAGGTGGGTCTAGCCCTGTCCACCAGAAAGCCTCTGTCCCAAACACCTCTTTCAGGCCTAAAACCCAGGGAAAAGCCAGAATCCATGTGCGTCTGAGGTGGCCTTAGCCCTGCCCGTTTAACCAGAAAGCCTCTGCTCCAAACCCCTCCTTCCAGCCCAACACCCAACAAAAAGCCAGAATCAAAGTGCTTCTGAGGTGGGCCTAGCCCTGCCTCTTTAACTAGAAAGCCTCTGTCATAAACCCCTCCTTATGGCCCAAGACCCAGCAAAAAGCCAGGTAGAGTGGTCTCTGTGTTCTTTCAGTCTTTCTCTCTCCCTCTCACTATCTCTCAAAATTTTTCTCATACGCACACACAAAAACATATGTTTTTTTTTAATCTGTAGGTACTGTCTCTTGTCTCTTACGTCTCCTTTCTTTTTCTAATTTCAGAATCCATGTGCATCTGAAGTTGGCCTAGCTCTGTCCCTTTAACCAGAAAGCTTCAGCCCCAAATCCCTCCTTCCAGCCCAATACCCATCAAAAAGTCAGGTAGGGTCATCTCTGTCTTCTTCCTGTCTCTGTCTCTCTCTCTCTCCCTCTACGTTTCTCTCAAAATTTTTCTGATACACACACATACACACACACACATATATGTATATATATATATGTTTTTTCAAAAAAATCAGTAGGTATTGACTCTTGTCTCTGACCTCTCCTTATTCTTGCTAATTTCAGAATCCATGTCCATTTGAGGTGGACTTAGCCCTGCTTCTTTTTTTATTTATTTTTTATTTTTTATTATCACCACAATCTTGTTTATATTGCATTGGATTGCATATAACTTTACAGTGTATTACATTGCTTTTTCAAAAGGGAATGCCATGCATGTCAGTCAATACGGAGACATTAATCTCCCCACTTCATCATTCAATATCTTTTTATTGTTTTCCCCAATCATCATTATTATTATTCCAATTACTTTTTTTAAACAGTCAATGACTATTTCTCATTTTGCTTGTAAAAACACCACTCATCATGAAATACTTCTCAGATCAATCCAGTTGATAATACTACACACGTCATCATCAACGGGTAATAAGCCATATCTGTTTCCCACTAACGTCCTACCTATTTGTTCTCTTGCTATCTTTCTCTATCCTCCTCTCTTCACACCCCCATTCCACACTGTCTTATTCTCGTTACGTACCTTCACTGCTTTTATGTCCTCCAATATTTCGCTATCTACCATAGAGTGCGGATAATCGGTATATATTAAGTGGATACATACAATATCTTTCTTTCATAGCCTGGGTTACTTCACTCAGCAATAGATCCTCCATATCTGACTACTTTCTATCAAAT
>NW_006204672.1:23209-26451 GCF_000334495.1 Tupaia belangeri chinensis | reverse complement strand
AAAAAAAGATTTTCATAATTTTCTTTGTAAAGGTCTTTGACTTCCTTAGTTAGGTTTATTCCTAGGTATCTTATACATTTTGTGGCTATCATTAAAGGGATTCCTTTCTTCAGCTCTGCTTCGTTCAACTTATTCACATATAGAAATGCTATAGATTTTTGGATGTTGATTTTTGTATCCTGGTACTTTACTGTATTAATTTATAACTTTAAGAAGTTTTTTCATGGAAACCTTTGGGTCTTCTAAGTATACCATGTCATCTGCAAATAAAAATATTTTCAACTCTTCTTTGCCTATTTGAATGCCTTTTGTATTGTTCTCTGTTTGCAATAGCTAAGACTTCCAGTACTATATTAAAGAGCAGTGGAGAAAGTGGGCAGCCTTGCCTAGTTCCTGTTTTCAGAGGTAAAGCTTTCAGCTTTTCCCCATTCAGTATAATGTTAGCTGTAGGTTTTTTGTAGATGGCTTTTATTGTGTTAAGAAATGACCCTTCTATACCAATCTTACTGAGGGTCTTGATCATAAAAGGATGTTGTATTTTATCAAATGCTTTCTCGGCATCAATTGAAATGGTCATATGGTTTTTATCTTTCTTTCTGTTAACGTGGTGTATTACATTTATGGTCTTGCGTATGTTGAACCACCCTTGCATCTCTGGGATAAAGTCTACCTGGTTGTGATGAAAAATCTTTGTTATATGGTGTAGGAAACAATTTGCGAGTATCTTGCTGACAATTTTTGCATCTGTATTCATCAATGATATTGGTCTGTAGTTTTCCTTTTTTGTCATGTCCTTATCTGTTTTGGGGATGAAGATGCTGGAGGCTTCACAAAATGAATCTTGACGTTTCCTTCCTTTTGAATCTTTAGAAATAATTTTAGTAGCATAGGGGTTAACTCTTCCTTAAAAGTTTTGTAGAATTCAGAAGTGAAGCCATCTGGACCTGGGCTTTTCTTTGTAGGGAGGTTATTCACTACTGATTCAATCTCCTGGCTTGTTATGAGTCTATTCAGATTCTCTATGTCCACCTGATCCAATCTTGGTTGATTATATGCATCCAGGAATTTGTCCATCTCCTCCAAGTTATCTTGTTTGTTGACATATAGTCGCTCATAGTATCCTCTAATGATATTTTGTGTTTCTACTGTGTCTGTTGTAATATTGCCTATTTCATCAAGTATTTCATTAATCTGTTTTTTTTTTCTTTCTTCTTCTTGGTCAGTCTAGCCAATGGTGTGTTGATCTTGTTAATCTTTTCAAAGAACCAGCTTTTGCCTTCATTTCTTTTCCGTATAGTTTGTTTATTTTCTATTTCATTTATTTCTGCTCAAACCTTTATTTTTTTTTCTCCTGGCATTTTTGGGGTTCATTTGTTGTTGTTTGTCCAATTCCCTGAGGCATGGTGATAGATTATCTATTTGCCATCTTTCCATCCTTTTCTTATGCACACTAATTGCTATGAATTTCCCTCTTATGACTGTTTTTCTGTGTCCCATAGATTATGGACACTTGTGTACTCGTTATCATTTGTTTCCATAAATTTTTTTATTTCAGCCTTAATTTGTTCAGTAGTGAAGAAGTCATTCAGAAGTAGGTTGTTCAGTTTCCAAGTGTTTGTGTATTTTGGGGGTTGTTTCTTGAAATTAATCTTGAGTTTAATTCCATCATGGTCAAAGATGCTGTATACAATTTCTATGCCTTTGAATCTGTAAAGGCTTGACTTGTGTCCTAACATATGATCAATCTTTGAAAAGTTTCCATGCCAGGGTGAGAAAAATGTATATGTTGTGGATGTAGGGTGGAAAGTTCTATAGATATATGTCATGCCCATTTGATTTATAGTATCATTTAGGTCTTATATGTCTCTATTTATTTTTTTTGTCTAGAGGATCTGTCTAAAGTAGACAATGGGGTGTTGAGACCTCCAACAATTATATTATTTCTCCTTATCTCTCCTTTTAGCTCCAACAGTCTTTCCTTCACATATTTAGGTGCACCTGAGTTGGGTGCATAGATATTTATAAGGGTTATGTCTTCTTGCTGGATTACCCTATTTACTATTGTATAATGCCCTTCTTTGTCTCTTCTTACAGTCTTTTTCTTGAAATCTATTTTGTCTGAGGTCACTATCGCTACTCCAGCCCTTTTTTGGTTTCCATTTGCATGGAATATCTATTTCCAGCCCTTTACTTTTAGTCTATGTATGTCTTTATCCATAAGGTGCGTTTCTTGTAGGCAGAAGATAGAGGGTTTCTGGGTTTTTTTATGCATTTGGCCAGTCTATGTCTCTTAACTGGAGAATTTAATCCATTGACATTCAATATAATTATCTATATTTCCCTACCTGATCCTATCTTTAAGTGAGTCATTTTCTTGGTTGTTTCCTGTTCTCATATAACTGTCTGTCTGACTTTTTAGTTTTCTTGGTATAGCACTCCCTTTAGAACCTCTTGAAAAGCTGGTCTGGAGTTGGTAAATTTCTTCTAATTTTGTTTATCCAAGAATGTTTTTTATCTTTTTTTCCCATATGAAAGATAATTTTGCCGGGTATAGTATTCTTGGTTGAAATAGTTTTTCAGTCAACACTTTGACTATGTTTCCCCATTCTTTCCTTGCCTGCATTGTTTCTGCTGAGAGATCTGATGTTAGCCTGATGGAGTGACCTTTGTAAGTAACTTGATGTTTCCCTCTTGCCCACTTTAGTATCTTGTCTTTGTTGTTTTTTCCAGTCTGGCTATTATGTGCCTTGGAGAGGATCTTCTTGGGTTGATTCTACTTGGAGTCCTATGTATTTCTTGGGTCTGGATATTTGAATGCCTTTCTAAGTTTGGAAAGTTTTCTTCCAGGATTTCATGGAATAAATTATCTAGGCCATTATTATTTTCTTCCTCTTCTGGGATATCAATTATTTGGATGTTGGGCACTTGATGGTATCCAGTATTCCTCATATATTATCCTCGTATTTCATGGTTGTTTTCTCAATCTTCCTGATGCTTTTTTCTAGGTCAGATGTTTTGTAATCTACGTTAGAGATTCAATCTTCTGCCTGATCTAACCTACTTTTAACACTTTCAAGGGAGGCTATGATTTCCTGTATCACATTCTTCAACCCTAGAAGTTCCATCTGGTTCTTGTTTAAGGTATCCATTTCTTCTTTCAAGTTATGAGAGAAGTTCCGACTTCCTCATCTCCTGGAGCTCCTTGTCTCTTTTCTCTTCCATCTCAGTTAGTTTGGTCACTA
>NW_006204672.1:16589-23121 GCF_000334495.1 Tupaia belangeri chinensis | reverse complement strand
TGTTGGTTGCTCATACTTCTTGAGCCTCTGCGATTGTTCCTAGTCATCAGATAATCTATATGTTGCTTCTTAACTTATTTAAGGTATCTCTGATTGTTAAAAGTTGTGCTGGATTAGAAAATTGATTATTTCTCTTATGATTGGCCTACCTGTTGCTCACCGTTACCATTAACTGTTGCCACTAGTCCTGGATGGCCCAAAGTCCTCTCAAAGTTTCTAAGGAGTGGTGAGCCTCCAACTGACCTAATAAGCAACACCTCAAGAGCAAAGAAAAACAAAACAAGAAAAGAATTGTGCAGCATGTGGTGCGCACCACACGCTCTTCAAAACACTAAAATTCAGAGTCCAAGGCAAGTGGGGAAGGGCCAGAGGATGTGTGACAGGTCCTGGGCAGATGGGCCTGCAGCCTCAGGCCACCCGGTGTCCGAAACCACTGGCTGGCTCGATCCAGCTTGTGGGTGGAGTGGGGTGCGAGTTTGTCTTAAGGTCCCATGCAACCAACCTGGAGTCCAAAGAGGAGTAGGGGTGGGAGTCCACGAAGATCCGGGGAGTCAAGCCTGCAGCCTCAGGCTGCCTCCCTAGCCCTGCTTCTTTAACCAGAAAGCCTCTTCCCCACATGCCTCTTTCTGGTCCAAGATCTAACCAAAGGCCAAATAGGTGGTCTCTGTCTTCTTTCTATCTCAGTCACTCTCTCTCCTTGTCCCTTTCTCTTAAAATTTTTCTCTCTCATATATGCTTTTTAAAAAATTTGTAGGTACTGTCTCTTGTTTCTGACCTCTACTTTCTCTTCCTAATTTTAGAATCCATGTGTATCTGAGGTGGGCCTTGCTCTGCTGCTTTAACCAGAAAGCTTATGTCCCAAACACCTCCTTCCAGTCCAAGACCTAGCGAAAAGCAAGGTAGGGTGGTCTCTGTATTCTTTCTGTCTCTGTCTCTCTCTCTCTCTTTCTCTCAAAATTTTTCTGTCTCTCATACACACACACACACACACACACACACACACACACACATATATGTATATTTTTTTAAAAATCTGTAGGTACTATTTCTTGTTTCTGACCTCTCCTTTCTCTTGCTAATTTCAGAATCCATGTGCACCTGAAGTGGGTCTAGCCCTGCCCTTTACTTTTTTGCCTTTTTAAAAATAAAAGCTTTTATCTTTTTCATTGTATTATTTTGTCTTTTTTTTTTTGTCTTTATCCCTTTGTTTCTTTCCTTTTACCTTATTCTCTCACCTTCCACACACTGAGTGTCTAGACAGGTCTAGGTCCACAGTAGCAAAACATTTGAATACTTTTAGGGTCATAGTAAACCTCAATCGCCACTGAACTGATAAAGAAGGAGAAAAATATCAACTTTATAAATCTAAATTGAAATTCCTTTTTGTGGATCCCACATTGTAAAACACAGTAGTAGAGGAGAAATAGGCATAGAAGTACCTCATGGTAAAGTGAAGCATAAGAGCTTACAGTAGCGCAAATCTCTAACAAATTAGCCAAAGGTGAATATACCACCAAATGACTGAAAATCAGAGAAGAGAGTCTGCTAAGTGAGCAGCTGGGAGACATGGAGTTTCAGTGAGCATGGCTCATCTCCTCCCACACACTTCTAAATTCTTCCCTATAGCGAATAAATATCTCAAAAAAAAAATTAACTCCAAGAAGGTAGGAAGTAATGCATAATATATCAGATGACCAGAAATCACCACAGAGGCACAAGAAATATAGGAAATCAAGAAAATATCTCTCTCCTAAGGGAAAAGAAAAGTCCTTCATCATCCACAGACAGTACAATGATACTTATGGATAAAGATAAAGAATTTAGGATATTCATAGTGACAAAGCTAATAGAGATGCAAGAGAAGAGAGATGACAAACTCTAGAAAATGCAGAAGATAAAAGAAAACGAGTTCCAGGAGGTGAGGAAGTTATTCACTCCATAAAAAAAGAATCAAACAGAACTGTTATAGATGAAGACTGCAATACAGGAAATAAAAATCTCCTTTGAAAATATTAAAAGCAGATTAGATCATGCAGGAGACTGAATCTCAGATTCAGAAGATAGAACCTCTGACCTAGAAAAATTCACAAAAAAACTGAGAAAATAAATCCCCAAAAATGAGAATAATATATTAGATTCCATTAGACACCCAAACATCTGGATAACTGGTATCCCAGAAGGTGGAGAAACTAATCAGGACATTGATAATCTATTTCATGTAATTCTGGAAGAAAACTTTCCAAATCTAGAGAGGTATTCAAATATCCAGACCAAATAAATACAAAGGACACCACATAGCATCAACCCAACAAGATCTTCTCCAAAGCACATCATTGCCAGACTAACCAAAACCACAGATAGAGATAAGATACTAAAAGAGAAAAACGTCAAGTTAATTTTGAAGGATATCTCATCAGGCTGTCATAGGAAGCAATGTGAGCAAGGAAAGAATGAGAAAATATATTCAAAGTGTTAAGTGAAAAACAATTTCAACAAAATACTGTATCCGACAAGATTATCCTTCATATGGAAAGAAAAGTTAAAAAACATTCTCAGATAAACAAGACCTGAAAGAATTTACCAACACCAGACCAGCTTTTTAAGAAACTCTGAAGGAAGTACTATACCTGGAAAACTAACTAAAGACAGACAGACAAATAAAAGAACAAAAAATGGCCAAGAAAAAGGCCAATGTAATGGTAGAGAGAAGTTCTGAAATATCAATAATAATGTTGAATATTAATGGAAAGGTCAGACCACAATAACACTGCAAATTCAACAAAAAAGAGATTACACGAGACTGTGAACTGGTGAAATATAATTCTATGACTTTTTCCTAAAACATTACTGATTTTCTTCTATGCTTTGTCTACCAGATTTAAGGATTTTTGTTTTCTTTTGAGTTGCTGGATTCAGCAATTTGTTTAAAAAAAGAATTTAAAAAAATTGAAACATAAACTTTTCTCCCTTCCTAACCCCTTTGCAATTCAAAAATATTTGTGAGCATTCTAATTCTGTGGCTGCATGGTTACTTGCATAAATTCAAAAATACAACAGTGTCTATTGCCTTACATCAGAAATTGAATTCTTTCGGGGCTTTGCTTTGTGCAAATAACAGACCAAATTGAGGTTAACCTAATTTTGCAAATAAGTATACCTCTCTTCAGTAAAAGGGGGAATGGAGAGAGGAAAAAAGTTTTGAAAGAAAATTGCAGTGCACTTGTCACCAGATTCTAGTTTTGTTCATACTTTAAGATCTTTTGTGAATCAATAAAATGTGGAAAGAAAAGTTTAGTATGGAAGGGAGGGAGAGGAAAGGTGAAGGAAAAAATGGGTAAAAGTATGCTTAATTGAGAAAAAATAAGAAGTTATTTGCTAATGATAATGTATATAGTAATATCCTTGTCTTGACTGACATGCATGGTATTTGTGTTGGAAAAAGAAATGTGTACTGTAAAGAAGTGATAAAATGTAAATTAAAATAAATTGTAAAAAAAGAAAATGAAAAAACTAATTATGTACTTAGAGAAAATGATTAAAATTCCTTAGTGAGGCACAGATTGTGTCCCAGCAGTAAAATGTGATACTTTGCAAGGGAAAAAGAAATTATACCACACAGAGATGTACAATTAAATGAAAATGTGATATTAGAAAATAAAATTAAAGGCAAACCCCCCCCCCAAAAAAAAAAAAAAACAAGCCAAAGAAAACAAAAACAAATCCTGTCAGGGAAGCTGTATCCCTCTATTTTTCTCCTTCCCTTTCTGTCTTCTTTTTTCCCTCCTTTTCTGCATCTCTCCCTATCTCTCTTTCCCCTTGTCCCTGTTTCTTTCACTCATGGAATATATTTTATTTCATTTTTAGAGGTCCACATGGTGTTACAGTACTAAAAAGTGATGTTATGCAAGGTAGTTCCACATGAGAACTTTCCTGATTCCAATCCAGAGGCCTCCCTGAGTACGCTGGGCACATGCTTGCCCATAATCCAGGGCTGGCTGACACCAGGGGCTGAATCATAGCACCAAGACCCAACTGGGGGTATGTTCTCTCCCTCTCTCTTTCTCTTTGTTTTTCTCTTTCATGCTCATGTAAAAAATAAAATGAATAAACTTTAAAAAAAAGAAGGGAGACCAGCAGATGGCGTGTGTCCCAGTGGCTTTTAACACAAAGAGAGTTGTGTGTGTGTGTGTGTGTGTGCGTGTGTGTGTGTGTGTGTGTGTGCCCTAAATCCTGAGAGAATACTGGAAGAGAAGGTACTGCTTTGTGGCCATCATACCCTGGAGGGTTATTTCTCACTTTCCCCCTCCTCTCTCTCTCTGTGACTGGTGCATGTGTCCTATAGCAAAAACGAAAAGGAAAAGAAAGGGACAAGATGATATTCAAGGTGGTGCCTGCAATGGTAGATCATCCATGTTAACTTATGAGAGAAAATTTAATCTACTTTGTGCCCTAATTGAAGAGAACTAACAGAAAGAAAAAAAAAAAAAAAACTACCATAGAAATCTCATTTAGTCCAGCTTGCATCATTTTGCATTTTGACTGAAAAACTAAAATGAAGCGAACTTTCTGCTCAACACATACCAAAATTGTTGCTCCAGATGAGCTGCAGACAAGGGCAAAACTTTCCATAGAAATTTTAAACAAATGAGATCAAGATCCTAAAGCATTTCTTTGAAGATCTGTAGCAAGAGATGAGGCAAGTCTTTGCCAATATGGCACTGAAGACAAGATAAAGCACACTCAAAGCAATGTCTACCAAGAGGTGGAAGTGGTTCAGTCAAAGCAAAAGCAGACCATTCAAAAGCAAATGTCATGGCAACAGTATTTTTGTGATGCTCAAGGCAGGCTTGTTGACTTTCTGGAGGACAAAAAATGCTAACATCTGTGTAGTATGAGGAATGTTTTGAGAAATTTAGTCAGAGGTTTAGTAGGAAAACACTCGGAAAAACTTCACCAGAGTCCTTCACTATGACAGTGTTCCCATTCATTCCCCTCATCAAAGTCAATTTTTTAAGAGTTTTGATGGGAACTCATTAGGCATCTACCGTAAGTCCTGATTTGACTCTTTCTGACTTCTTTTTGTTTCCTAATCTTTTTTTTTCCTTTGGAGAGATTTTTGCTTTTAGGGTGCATGCACTCGCCAGAAGGAAAGAGAGACAGAGAGAGAAGAGATATAGAAAGTGAGAAATCACCCCCCAGGGGAGATGGCCACACCACAATCCCTTCTCTTGCATTCTCCTCTTGGGATCTTGGGCACGCATGCAAATGCACCCAGTGTGTTCTGTTTTGTTTTTTTTGTTTTAGATGTTTTCGCTATAGGGCACGTGCACTCGCCAGACAGACAGAGAGAGACATAGAGACAGAAAGCGAGAAATCACCCCCCAGGGGGGATGGTCACGCCACAATCCCTTCTCCTCCATTCTCCTCTCAGGATCTCGGGCATGCACGCACACGCGCCTGGCTTGAGTTCTAAGCCATCAGGTCCAGGACTCCCACCGCACTTGACCACATGGGATCCAGCGACGTAGCCATTATGCCACCTGCTGGTCCCCTGTTTCCTAATCTTAAAAAGTCATTAAAGGATTTATTTTTTTCTTCAGTTAAAAAATAAAAAAAAAAAAGTCTGCACTGACATGGTCAAGTTCCCAGAACCCTCATTTCTGTTGGATGGACTAAGTGGCTGTTATCACCACTTCCAAAAGTTTCTTGAATTTGATGAATTTGTATGTTGAGAAATAAAATGCATAGTGTATATTTTTACGTTCCATTTTCCACAAACTTTTTGAAGTTCCCTTTAGTTCCTTCTGTTTGACATTTCTCTCCTTATTGCCTTTTGACATTAAGCACATACAGGTCCCATCTTCTGGCAAAGTGCCATTAGGGCTAGTCAAGGGACGAACTTTTAATATGGAAATTTTGAGCTTCCTGAATTAAGTAAAGTGCAAAATCAAAATAATGAATAATATAGATTCAAATAGAAGTTTGTTTAGTTTGTCTTCAGTTGTACAAAATAACGTCATGGGTGGGTGTGGGCTCAGGAAGAAAACTTTTTTTTATTTAAGATTTTTGCCATAGAGTGTATGTGGTTGGGGGAGAGAGACAGAGAGGGAAAGTGAGAAATCACTACCCGGAGGATGATTTTTCAGCCACTGGATCTGGGACTTCAACTGTGGTCAGCCATGTGGGAGTCCAATGCCTTAACCACCAAGCCACCTGCTGACCTCAGGAGAAAATTTTTTTTTTTTTTTTAGTAGAGATTTTTTGCCTTAGGTCATGTGCGTTCACTGAAGAGAGAAACAGACAATGAGAGAGAAAGTGAGAAATCAACCCCTCCGGGGTGGGGGATGCTATAATTCCTTTTCTTCCATTTTCCTCCCAGGATCTTGGGCATGCATGAACATGTGCTCAGCGTGAGTTTTAGTCAACCGGTTCTGGGACTCAAACCACAGTTAGCCATGTGGGAGTCCAGCAACGTAACTGCTGTGCCATCTGCTGGCCCTGAGAAAACTTTTTTTTTTTTTTTTTGAGAGCT
>NW_006204672.1:13201-16542 GCF_000334495.1 Tupaia belangeri chinensis | reverse complement strand
CAGAGAGACAGAAAGCGAGAAATCACCCCCCAGGGGGGATGGTCACGCCACAATCCCTTCTCCTCCATTCTCCTCTCAGGATCTTGGGCACGCACGCACACGAGCCCGGCGTGAGTTTTTTAATTAAAGCCACCGGGTCCGGGACGTGAACCGCAGTCGACTACGTGGGAGTCCAGCGACATAGCCATTACACTAACTGCTGATTCCCGAGAAAACCTTTTTAACAGAAGTAAGAATACATGCAGAGCTGGCAGGTGGTGTGTATGCTTTTAAAAACCATACTCTATCCCACAAAGATGCACATCAAATATATGTAAACCAGAAATCATAAAGAAAGAAACAAGGTAATGTTAAATAGAGCTTCTGTGAGTCTGTAGCCAGTTATCACCACACAGATGTTTTCCAGCCTCACCCAGAGCCCTCCCTGCAGCTGGGGAAATCTTGATGTTCTCTTGCTTAGCTCTTCCCTATGCTCCACAGAGCTAAGTCAACATGGTCCCCTATCTCTTAACTTCTTATCTTACACTTTCTCACCTCAGTGCATAACTTGGACTCTTACGGCTTCAAGGGAAGCAGGTGTAACATACCTGCTTCATAACACAAATCTATAATCTCTCTCATACCCTAATCCAGTGTTCTATCCTTCCAGAAACAGTGGAGGAGGTAAGACCGATCCACATGGAAATGTTCCCACCTCAAGTCCAGAGACCTCCCTGAGTACACCAGACATGTATGCGTCCATGTGATCTAGGGCTAATCAAAAGCTAGGGATGGATCAAGGCCCTACAATGGTGCCGTCCCTCTCTTTTTCTCTCTCTCTGTCCCCCTTGTTCATAGAATGAATTAATAAATAATAAATAAACATTTCACCAGTTTAAAGTGTATAATTCAGTGGTTGTTAGTGTATTTACAGAGTTGTGCAACCATTATCATAATATAATTTTAGGCCAAGTTAATTATCCCTAGAAGAAACCTTATACATATTTAGAAGTCAACTCCCATTTTCCTTTCCCCTAGCCATAGGAAATCATTCACCTATTTTCTAATTATGTAGATTTGCCCATATTAGACATTACATATAAATGAAATCTCATGCAATATGTGACATATTTTTATCTGGCATCTTTTACTCAGCATAATGTTTTCAAAGTTTATCCACATG
Organism: Tupaia belangeri chinensis; assembly: GCF_000334495.1. Classification (NCBI taxonomy): domain Eukaryota; kingdom Metazoa; phylum Chordata; class Mammalia; order Scandentia; family Tupaiidae; genus Tupaia; species Tupaia belangeri. The sequence continues at coordinate 15,380 of NW_006204672.1, read as the reverse complement.
ATATCATGTATAAATATTCATTACTTTTCATTGCTGAATAATATCACATTATATAAATATACCATTGTTTATACATTCATAATTTATGGACATTTGAATTGATTTCTATTTTTGCTATAATGAATAATGCTGCTGTAAATATTCATGTTTAAGTCTTTTTGTGGAATATGTTTTCATTTCTCTTAGGCAGATACCTAGTGGTAGAATTCCCCTGCTATCTTTCCTCGAGTTTTATCTAAACACAGTCCTACAGTATTCTTCACACTTTGTTAGATGCTTCTAGAATCTATTTAAATGGCCATGTTGTTTTTGTTCCTTTATTTTATCAATGTGGTAAATTATATTGTTTTTGTTTATTTGTTTTTCTAGGTTTTTGCACTAGGGTGCTTGTGCTAGTCTGATAGTGACAAAGAGAGGGAAAGTGAGAAATCATTCCCCAGAGGTATGGCCGTGCCACAGTCCCTTCTCCTCCAATCTCCACTCAGAATCTTGGGCACACACGCTCACATACCTGGTGTGAGTTTAAGCCACCAGGTCTGAAACTCGAACATGAGAATCCAGTGACATAGCCATTATACCAACTGCTGGTCCCAAGATCTCTATTTTTTTTTAAAGATTTATTTAATTTTATTTATTCATTCATTTATTTTAATTTGACCAGAGAGAGAGGTGGGGAAAGGAAGAAAGCAAGCCACCAGGTCTGGGACTCAAACCATCATCGGCTATGTGAGAGTATCCTTAACCACCGCACCGCCTGCTGGTCTCAAGATCTCTCTTTTTTTAAGAGCGATTTTTGCTATAGGGCATGTATGCTCTCTGGAGAGACAGAGAAAGATGGAGAGACAGAAAGTAAGAAATCACCCCCAGGGGGCATGGCCATGCCACAACCCCTTCTCTTCCATTCTCCTCTTAGGAACATGAACACACATGCACACATATCTGGCATGAGTTTAAGCCGCCAGTTCCGGGACTCGAACTGCAGTCGACTACATGGGAGTCCAGCAACATAACCATTATGCCATCTGCTGGTCCCAAGATCCCTATTGCTTTTAACAATGCCATTAATCATGAATTTCTCCAGGTTCTGTTCCAAATAAACTCAAGCAGAGCTACTGTGCTTAGTATTTATGGCCTGCCTTTTCACACAAACATACCTATAGCAGAGGTGGGGATGGATGTAGTATGCCACTTCTCATGCAATAACATGCGACTCTACTAGTGGGCACTGACAAGAGATGGTACCTCCTGGTCATTTCAGTTTGCCCTTTTCTATGTAGAAACTATACTCTACAAATGAACTAGGACAGAGATGATTAAAATCCCACTGTTGTTAGGCTGTTACAGCTGAGGCAGAACCCTTACCCTACAATCAGGAGCTAGTCCTATAGCTGAGACTTGCCTGAAATAGCACTCCTACAACATGAGACTGTCTGGAGGAAGAGGTAAATAAAAGACACTGGTGACCTTATCCTCCTTGAGTTAAACCATAGACTAGGAACTGGAAGGAATAGGTGCCCCCATCTTCTTGACCATATCCTTGTTTTTGAGATCTTGTTACATGGAGCTGGGGGAGATGGAATGGGTTATAGCTCAAATGCCAGATTCTCACTATTTTTGCTGAGATTTATTAGGTTTTCTTAGACAAATGTTTCTTCATTTACTGTGTGTTCGTATGGCAATTTCTAGAGATTGTATATATGTGCATGTGTTTGTGTGTTCACATGCACACACGTATACACATAATTGTTACCAAATAATGGTGTTTCTTTGGGGAGTAGGTCCACCAAGATCCTCATATAACCATCTGGAAGTTCTTAAATGTTGATATTACTCAGAGAGCTAATCAGTTGTATATCTTTTCCTGGATGGCTTAAAGTTTATCCATTTCTTCACCTACTGCCCTTCCAATGATAACTCCAGATTCTATCTCCAGCTCTTTCTTCTTTCCTAGGCTGCATTTCTGTTTATTTCTGGACTTTTAGACATCTCCAAGTTAATGTCTCTAGTGTACAAGTGTCCTGTCCCTGTTCGGGCACCAGGTGTCCCGACCCAGGGGGGACAGCCGAACAGGTTTCCTGAGTGAAGGAGTGAGAGCCGGGACAAGCGGCGTAGTGTTACAGCACGGAGACGACAGTGTCGTCCGTTTATTGTGGGCAGCACGGTACAGCACAGAGACGAC
>NW_006204672.1:7343-12835 GCF_000334495.1 Tupaia belangeri chinensis | reverse complement strand
TATGCAAATTTGAGGGATTCTAGTGGCCAATCAGAGCAAGGTTTCGAAGGTCAGGTTTTTGGAAGGGAACCAATCATGGTAATTGTTTGCTCTCTGAGAAACCTTGGCAGACTCGCTGGTGTGCAGCTTCCCACATACAAGAAACTAACATGTAAAAAACTAATTTCATGTTCTTCTTAGGCCTGAAAATCTAATGTTTTCCTTATATTAGATTCTATCTAAAGGAATGATACCATCAACTAAGGTGCTCTAGTCAGATATTTTTAATATCCATCCCCTCCTCTCTCCCACTGCCCACATTCAGTTAATCAACTCATGTGCCTTTAAACACTACATATTTTCTAAATGTATCAACTTCTGCCAACATGATCAGCACTCTAGTTCAAGTCACCATTTTTTATCTGGACTATTACCACAGCCTTTTACTGGACCATTACTTCTCTTCCTTTCCCTTCAGGAGAAGGACCATTACTTTTTCCCTTCCCCTCCCTTCCCTTCTCCTCCCCTCTCTTCCCTTCCCTTTCCCTCCCTTCCCTTCCTTCTTACCTCCCCTTCCCCCTTCCCTTCCCTTCCCCCTTCCCTTCACTTACCTTCTCCCTTCTCTTCCATTCCTTTTCCTTGTTTTTTAAAGTTTATTTTCTTCTTTCTTTCATGAACAAGGGAGACAGAAGGACACCACTCCCAACAGAGTCTTGATGCCATGATCTACCCCCACTCTCATGAAGCCCAGGGTCATGGGCATATGTGTGTCCAGCATACTCAGGAAGACGAACTAGGAACCTTCCCACATGAGTGACACAGAGTGTCACATTTTACTGTTGTGCCACTGTCCAGCCCCTTAGCACCTTTTCAAATGAATTTTTACTTATCAAATTGATAACTGGCTCAGCCTAAGTGGTACAGTTTATAGCATACTATACTGCAGTGCAGGAGGCCACATGACTGCCTGTGGGTTCAGATCACAAGGTCAGCCTGAAAACACAATGGGCACATGTGTGGGCACCCAAGATCCTGAGGAACTAGAAGTCTGGGGAAAAGGGATTGTGACATGAGAAGACTCTGTCAAAGGTGCTTCTCTCCTCTCTTCCCCACGTGAGCACATGTACTAACATAAAAAAAAAATGATGTCATAGTCTTCTCATTACAAATCTCTGAGCCAGTCACATCAGACCCTCCATAATGTGACTTTATCTTACCCTTTCAGCTTAATTTCTAGAAAAGCCCTTCTTATCTCTATTCTTAGACTACATTCTATACATAATAGGTTCCTGTTCCTAAAAGCACCATACTTTATTTGGCTTCCAGAACCTCAGACCTGTTCTTCCCTCTCTCTAGAACCACCCTTTCACTACTTCTCTTGGCTAAGTCCTATTCATCCTTCAGATGCCAAGTTACATAGCATTTCCTCCAAGAACTCTTTTCTCTTCTCTTGCCTTCAGACAAGGTTAACTCACTCTATCATGAACTAGCAGAATCAACTGAATCCCAACTATCATAAAAAACACTTTATACATTTTGTTGAAATTTCCGGTTTTATTATGTTTCCCCAATGTGGGGACATGTTTAAGAGAGAGACTCTGAGGTGGGGGGACATGCTCTGAGCAAACACCACCTGCTCTTTTGGGGTTTGGCTAACTTTGTAACTTGTCTTTCCCTGACCTTGGCTGCAGACAGAGCAGGGGTGGAAATTACTAGGGGCGTTCCAACAGACATATCTGATGGACTTCAAGAAACATCTTGACCCCAATTAGTAAAATCCAATCCCTGCTCTGCATAGTAGCACCAAGCTCTGGGGCAGACACCAACACGCCAATACATTGAGAGCTTCATAAAATGGAAGTCATGTCTGATATGCCCAATCCATGTATTTTCCTAGAGGAATTTTGAAAAACTTTATCACAGCTAAAGCTTAATTATCTAGAGGTACTAGATAAGTGCAAAACCGTTCTATGTATTTTCCAGGTTAAAGCTAGGTGAAAAAAACAAAGCTTAAAGATCTCAAAATTTGGGACAGCAGATGACAGACATAATGGTTACATTGGTGGACTCCCGCATAATTGACAACGATTCTAGCCCTGGGCCAGGTAGCTTAAAATTTACATTGGGCACATGTGTGTGCATGCCCAAAATCCTGAGAGGAGAGTGGAGGATACAGGACTGTGGTGTGGGCATACCCCCTGGGGGATGCTTTCTTGCTTTCTGTCTCTGGTGAGTGCATATGCCCTATAGCAAAAAACCCTCTAAAAATGAAATAAATATAAATATTTAAAAAATACCTCAACATATAATTAATTGAAACATAACAGAGCTTCAGGCCCAGCCTAAACTGGCCAGGTGTGGTGGTATGCCTGTGGTCCTAGCTGCCTGGGAGACTGGGATGAGCAGGTTATAGCATGGTGAGACCCTGTCAAAAGTACCTCTCTCTCTCTCTTCCAGTCGTACACTCTCTTATTAAAAAATAAATAACTTATATTGTATATATTTAAGGTATATAAAAAATGTTACAGGATAAATATACACTAAGTCTTAGAAAAGTTTATGGAAAATGTCTTTTATGAAAATACTATCCATGGATTTAAAAATTTTTTTGCACTTGGTCTAGCAGGTGGTGTGGTGGTTAAGGCATTACTTGGTCCACCAGGTGGTGTGGTGGTTAAGGCATTGGACTCCCACTCCCATGGTTTGAGTCCTGTACCTGGCAGCTTACTTTCTTACTTTCTCTCTCTCTCTGTCTCTCTCTGGTGAGTGCACATGCCCTATAGCAAATTAAAAAAATAGTAATAATAAAAAAATTTTAAAATTTGCACCAAAATAAACTTGTGTATTAATTTCATTTTCTGCAAACTTTTTGAGATCTTCTCATATATAACAAAATGTTCACTATAGTAAAAGAAATTAATACACCCATCATCTCACATAGTTATCTTTTGTTATTTTCGTGGCAACAGAAACTGTTTTTCTTTTCTTTTCTTTTCTTTGTAGTAAAATGACAACAGCATTCTGCCTATCTGGTATCTAATCCCAAAGCTGTTATTTATTGGAAGTGTGACCTAAATAATTTTACTTAACCCTGTCAAGTCTCAATGTTCTCATCTGAATTGGCTCTCATGAGCTCTTCCCTCCCCGTTGCTATCTGACTTTGACAGCAGATAAAGTAATTTTTATCAAAAAGTGCTATAACTTTTTAAAAAAGAATACATCAAGGGCCAGCAGGTGTCATGGCAGTTAAAGTGCTGGATCCCACATAGCTGGCTCAGCAGTTCAAGCCCCAGACCCAGCAGCTTGAAAACATGCTGGGCATATGTGCACGCATGCCCAAAATCTCAAGAGTGGAGAAGAGACTGTGGCATGGTGATTCCCCCTGGTGAATTATTTCTCACTTTTCCTATTCTCTGTACCTCTCTGGTGATCATACTCACTCTATAGCAAAACAAAACAAAACAAAACAAAACAAAACAAAACAAAACTAAAGCACAAACATCAGGACTGAGCTAATTCCTAATTCTTCCACTTGGGAGTGTAATGCTACCACTGGAAGCATCTACTAAGAATGACTTTATAGTCTACTATTTTTGTCTTCTTTGTAACACCCAAGAAATGAGGTCTAAATTTGAATGAATAGATAAAAGGAAGAAAAAATAGATTCTGACCTTCCTTGAGCACTCTATCCCCTCAGCACTGGTCCCAAGGAAGTCTAAACTCCCAGCAGGCCTGGCCTGCTTCTTCATATTGCTGTGTAAGCTTGCACACTGCAGTGTTATAGGATCTTCTTGGAACATGGATGGGCTTCTCTGTTTCCCATGTTGATCATCCAGAAAGGAGAAGGAACCCTGAATTCACTATAAGATATTGTCAGTCTTGTTTATCTAGACAGCATGAGCTTTAGACTTAGGACAAAATTACATTTCTAACCCTTTGGATTCATTTCATTGATTTCATATTCACATTCTTCAGTTCTGGAAATACAAATTTGAGATACCTCAAGTGCTATATGGAGATCATGTTGAGTGAGCAGCTTTCCCCCTCTCCATGCATATGAGAATCATTGTCCAAAATTGAAACTGCAAACTCTCAGCTTTGGGTAGTGATGAGGGTTGGAGGAAACTAGTTTAGTGGTTGAACCTAGAAAGGGTCTTACCCTTTTGAATATAGGAAGAGACTTCAAAAAATTTGTGGAGGGCCAGCCTCTGTGGTGTATTCAGTAGCATACTGAACTGCTGGGCTGGGGGCCACACACCAACCACAGTTCCAGTCTCCACCTGGTTGGCCTGAAAATGTACTGAGTGCCCAGGGTCCTGGCAGACGGGAACTGTAGGAAAGGGATCACAGCATGACTGAGACCTATGGAGCATGTCTCTTTCTCTCTTTCACATGCCTACATTTTTTTGGTACAAAAAATGAAATTCATGCATAGTTTTTTTCATAATATGCATATTTCATTCACTTGTTGAAAAGCTCCTCCTACACCATGTAGTAGTTATAAATTGTACTGTTTGGGCCCAGCTGCAGTGGCACAAGCAGTAGGGGCACTGCTGTGAAATGCTGGAGGCTACATAGAAAGGTTTCAAGTTCTAGTCTCATGTGTACATGGGCACTCTGGGCATGCCCATGGGAGCACCTGTGATCCTACATGGCTGAAGGGCTAGGGGGAAGATCCTGGCATGAGGAACCTGTCAAGGTGCCTCTCTTTCTTTCATTCTCTGTAGAAATTAAATCTTTTTTAGAGAGAGTGATTTTTGCTATAGAGTATGTGGATTCCCCAGAGAGACATAAAGTGAGAAATCACTCTCCAGGAGAGGATGGCCACACTACAATCCTTAATCCTCCATTCTCCTCCCAGAATCTCGGGCATGCACACACATGCATCTGGCATGATTTTCAAGCACTGGGTCTGGGACCTGAACCATGATTAGTCACGTGGGAGTCCAGCGATGTAACCATTACACCATCTGCTGGTCCCAAAAATAAACTTTGAAAAATAATTGTATTTGGGACCAGCAGATGGCATAATGGTTACACTGCTGGGCTCCCACATGGTTGACTGTAGTTCAAGTCCCAGAGCCGGCTGCTTCAAATTCACACTTCAAATTTCATCCAAGGAAATGTACTACAAAGAATACAAATTTTATTTTTGAGAGATTTTCGCTTGTGGGAGAGATGGAAAGAGTCAGAGGGACAGAGTTTCAAGTCTCTGGGTCCAGGACTCGAACCATGGTTGACCAACAGGGCCTTAACCACTACACAATCTGCTGGTTCCCAGTTATGCGATTTATTAAGAGTACCCTCTCTGAATTGATGACTAACCCCAGTTTCAGTACTTTCCTGCTATACTTTCTGTACTTATGCAGGGCTGAAGCAGCACAAATTCCATAATGGCCCTGTGTATTAGTCTAAAAAATACTAAGGAAGAGCCAGGTGCCTGGAGGGGTTTTTGCTATAGGCGCGTGCGCTCGCCAGACAGACAGAGACAGAGAGACGGAAAGCGAGAAATC
>NW_006204672.1:0-7191 GCF_000334495.1 Tupaia belangeri chinensis | reverse complement strand
CAGCCATTACGCTAACTGCTGGTCCCATGTCTCTCTGTCTCTGTCTGTCTGTATGGTGAGTGCATGTGCCCTATAGTAAAAACCTCTAAAAAAAAGAAAAAAGAAAAAAAAAATCTCTAAAAAAAAATCCCAGAAACATTCTAGTGAAGAGGGCTTGCTTGTACCATCCTAGTTTGAGTTACAGTTACAGTTGTTTATACTTGCAAAGAAAAAAAGATTAGAAAAAATATATACATATATATATATTTCGAATTGTTATTTCTGGGTAGACAGTATATGTGATATATGTGATTTTAGATTCATTTACTTTTTTGGAAATTTTCCAAATTCCCTGAAATTAGGGTGAATTTTCAATCAGAAAAGAATCTAAAATCATGTCTCCCACTAGGCTTTAAAGATTTCTAGTCATATATGGCATATTGGTGAGACTAAAAACTTTTTGTAGGTGGAATTGGGGGTTGGGATGGGAATTCCAAGGAAAAAAATCACTTTAAAGGAAGAGCAGTTTGCCATGTTTAGCTCATGAATAAAAGCTAGGTTTTTGGAGAGTAATCAAAGCTCATGAATAAAAGCTAGGTTTTGGGAGAGTAATCAATTTGTCTTTCTGGGCTGTGGATCGGTCTTCTGATCACCTCCCATACTTGAGTCCTAGAGAAAGAAGGGACCTATAAGAACACTCTGAAGAATACTTTTTTTCAATTTTTATTATGGAAAATTTCAAACATATGCAAAAGTATAGAGAATAGTATAATGGATTCTCAAAACATCTATCACAGAGCTTCAACAATGAGCAATTCATAGCCAATTTTGTTTAATCTATGCACTCATCTACCCCACCCTCAGATTATTGTGAAGCAAATACTAGTAGTGTATCATTTCACCTGTAAACTTTTCAGTACATTTCTCTAAAAGATAAAGATTTACAAAAAATAAACATAACCACAGAACTATATCACACCTAGTAACAAACAATAAATTGGGGAGATGTGTCTCCACTTCAAATTCTGTTAAGATTTGGGGGCACAATCAATACATTTCTCTGGTACCATGAAGGAGGGTGTAATACTCAAATATAATTCAAGTTTTTTTTTTCTGATGTAATCACTTCGTAATACAAAAGAAAAATAAAACAAACCACCCTATAAGAGTCACTTTAGGGTCTCTGTATGAAGCTGGGGGAAGAGTGCTGACAACACACCCCCAATGGTGAAAGTCCATCAGATTTCTTCTCAACATCTTTGGCCTTTTATTAAATGTTGTTTTCTTGGAGATGACTGGCACAAGTCCTCTCTTTTTAAATCCTTCATTTTGTGTTTACACTCACAGCATGTTCCTTCTCGAATGTCTTCCCAAGTGCCAATAATTTAGCTCTTTCTCAGCCCCCTGCATTCTCACATGCAGAAGTGACGCGAGAAGAGGAGCTAGCTGAGTATACTGGAAAAGGGATAAAAGCTGTGGCCAACTGAATCAGTGATAGAGGCAAAATAAACCCAGGCATGCTAAATGGCATAATTAACTTTGCAAACTGCCTATACTATAGACTTTGTTGGCTCTGACCTAAAATAAAATAGTATTATGAACCTATACCATGAGAAAACCAGTGTTTTTTTCCCTCCAAGAGAGGTTAAAACGATGCGTAACATGTGGTTAAGGTATTGCAAAAATTTTAATTACTTTTATATCATTTTAAATTTATGTTTATAAAAACTCACAATATTATCTTGTGTTCACTGTCTTTATTTTATAATTACCTTTATAACAAACGATACTTTTGAATAAAATTTTAAGCAAATTAACAATAGTACAAAAACACTAAAGTTGATACACAACGGACTGATGCTACAAAACACTGCCCTAGGTAATGGGCTAATCTTAAAACTGTGCTAGTCGCTGTGTGGTATGACACAGAAATATGAGTAATAATTCTTATCCTCAAACATCTTACAACTGCCTTGAAATGTTTCTGAAATACAAAAGCCACACACATGGTGCCTAGACAGCATATACTCTACTAGCACCAGATTAGAAGGGTTATGTTTTGCCACACAGTGATTACAAAATATTAAATGAATCAAAGAAACTTCAGTGATGCCAACTATATTTCAAGTAGTGTTTTGGATGCAGAGTAAGGAAAAATAGTTTTTGCTTTCAAAGATATCCTAATGACAAAGGCAGACACATCAAAAAAGCACAAAAAAGGATATAGGTGCTGAATTAAGAGTCTGTTCACGTACAGTAGTAGTACAACAACCAGAGCAAGAGGTGTCAGCGGAATAGAAAAGGAGTATCCCAAGATGCAGGAGGAAAACCAGATGAGCTGTCTCCTTAGGAACATAGAAGTGCCCACCAATATTGATGATCCCACTGATCACTGGTTTTGCATCAGTTATTCTTTCAGAGCAATCCTGAACATCTTTGTTGTTCATCTGGAAAAACAATGGACATGCAATTAAGCAGCTGATACTTACAATTCCTCCAACTGACAAATTTACTGAGGGTTTATTATATGCATCAATCCTCTTTACATTTAGAAAGCCTTCACAGAATCATGTAGTGCAGATGCAGTGTCTGGATCAGCAATGAGGGAGTTACAGGCCACTATATAACATGACACAAAAAATCCAGGAAAGTAGTGATACTAGAAGCTTTTCAAAAAGGGAATGAGCATTTGAGACATAAAAATAAATCCCAAATTCCATGTTCTGGACTCTAGGCTTATCAAAATAATTCAGGTTGGCTATGTGGCCTCTAGACTGCAAACCAAACCATGCAACTAGATTTAAGAAACATGAATCTTCTCAATTGTGAGAAGAGGGTTCCTTAACCCAGGTGGTCAAGAAAGGATTCTTACAGTTATTTATGCAGTATCAATTTTTAAAATAATTTTTGAAGTTTATTTATCCCTTCCATGAGATAGACAACCCCAACACAATCTTCTTTACCAAAATCCACACTCACACCTCAGCCAGCCAGACTCACAAGCACAAGTGTCCCATATGTACAGGAAAAGCTTGACACTCAAACCCAGGACCCTATCATGTGAGTTCAGCATCACATTACTAATGAGCCACTGTAGCAAGACTATGAAGTATCTATCTTTATTGTCTCCAATGACAGATTAAAATAAAATCTGAGCATCAGCTAGATAAAGGCTAAAATTATAGAGTAAGAACTGGAACTAGGGGGACCAGGAGATTGTGCAATGGTTATGTTGCTGGACTCCAACATGGTTGACTATGGTCTGAGTGCCAGACTTGGTGGCTTGAAACTCACATCGGACACGTGTGCATGTATACCCAAAATCTCAAGAGCAGAAAGGAGGAGAAAGGAATGCAGTATGACCATCTCCCCTGGGAGGTGATTTCTCACTTTCTCTTTCTCTCTGTTGCTCCAGAAAGCACACACACCCTATAGCAAAAATCTCTCTTTAAAAAAAAAAAAAAAAGCAACTGGAATTAGGTCTGTCTGACTCAAAGCATCAATTTAGCTTCTATCACACTCTTTTCCATTCAAAAAGTTATGTTTTAATACAGTCACCATAGTCACTCCCGCTTTTCATAGTGCTTTTTGCCCAAGAATGTTTAAAATCTGCTACACATCATATAGTAGCTTATCAGGAGACAACTACAGGAAAATATTGATAAAACTCTTTCTGGGAAGCCTGTGGGTGAAAGCTCTGCTCAAGCAAAAATAAATACACACATACACACACACACACACACACACACACACACACACACGGGATATTTAAAACGTTCACGGAAAATGTCTATTATGAAAAAACTATATATGGACTTCAAAATTTTTGCACCAGAATAAACATGTACTTTAATCCCATTTTTCCACAAACTTTGATGTTCCCGTGTGTGTGTGTGTGTGTGTGTGTGTATTTTCTAAGTATAAACAAATTGGGATTCTTAAACTAACATTTCCAAATGAACTCACGCAAAGCAATTAAAAACCTTTATGTCGGGTCAGCCTCATAACCTAGTATTTAAGAGAGCTAGATCCCACATGACAAGCTACAGTTCGAAGCCTAACTCCAGTAACTTTAAAAACATGCTGGGTGCATTTGTACGCATGACCCAAATCCTGACATGATAGAAAAATTGAGGAGAAGGGATTGTGGTGTGACCATGCCCCATCGAGGGTGCCTCATCTCTCTCTGGCAAGTGCACATGCTCTCTGTCAATTAAAAAAAAAAAACTTTCTATCAACTATCTCCAATTAATCAATGCAAAGTAATAAAGCAAATGAATTATTGTATAACAATTTCCCTTCTTTAGTTTGCTTCTTTAAAGTATGGTCAACAGATTTTATATCTACACACACACAAACACACACACATAATAACTTGAAAAAACTTTATATGTTATTATACACGTGGCACCAGTTATATTTTATGTATATCTATATATTGGTATTAACCTGTGGATAGTACACTTTTCTCCTTTTTTATTGAGGAAGGGTGGTAAAATTTATACATTTTTATTGCAACCACAAAACAAATACGAGGGGACTTAAAATTTTTGTGAGAAAAGGAATTAAAGTATGAGTTTATTTTGGTGCAGAAAAATAAAAACAAATGTGTAACTGTTTCATGATGTACATTTTCCATAAACTTTTTGAAGACATTATAATGTCTAAGTTATTTCTAACATCGTTAAAAGAGGGAAAAAAAATCTCAACTCTACATTAATTTTTGGAGCACCAAAGTGGCAAAAATTTTCTGTAAACTACCTCTACTTACCTGTTTCAGCCTGAAAATCTAGACTTAGTATTTTTTTTTAAACTTCGCCAGTGAGCATGTGCACTTGCTAGGGACATGGAGAGAGAGACAGGAGAGAGAGAGACAGAGAGAGGAAGAGAAAGCACCTCGAATAGGCATGATCACACTCCAATTCTTTTTCCTCCATTTCTCTATTTCACCAGGATTTTGGGTACACATACACACATGCCTGGTGTACTTTTTTTTTTTTTCCAAGCCACTGGGATGGAATCTGAACCACAGTTGGTCATGTGGGGACCCAACTACTTTAACCACTGTCCCACAGGGACAGAGAGACAGAGACAGAAAGCGAGAGGTCACCCCCCAGGGAGGATGACCATGTAGCAATCCTTTCTCTTCCATTCTATTCTCAGGATTTTGGGCATGCAGGCATATGCACCCAAAATGAATTTTAAGCCACTGGTTCTGGGACTTGAATCACAGGTTGACTATGTGGGAATCCAGCAACATAACCATTACACCATCTGCTGGTCCCTTGACTTAGTCTTAAAGAGAAAAAAAAAAATTCCTTGGAGCTTTTAATGATCTAATGAGATTAAGTTCCAGAGAATATTTTACAAAAACTACTTACATAAACTTGACAGTCAATTCTAAAAAGACAGCACTACTTAATTCTAAATGTATGTGACAAAAAAGAAAAGGGGAGAAAACCCACAACTTATTTGTGGCCTAACATTTCTCCAAAATGAGTTAGTAAGAACACTGTACATTTCTGCTTTTGTCAGAAACATAACTTAAGAACCAAACAGGATGATGCTTTATTACATATAGTAACAGCAACTACAAGTTAACCCTCTAAAGTATTTGTGATAGTGTTTCATGTGAAAGGTATTTTATATACAAAAATACACATAAAATAGAATGCAGTATACCTGTTGTCTTGATGCAAATGTACAATTTAAGAATTTTCATGAATAACCAGATTATTGGGAGAAAAACTTGAGGGCCTATTTGAGACTGAATAGTAAAAGTCAACTAGTTTGGAATTAAAAATATGTACTTCAAATATATATTCAATATATATTGCTGTTAAGAAAAAATTCAAAAAATAGTCAATAACCATATTAAAAAAGACTTGATACTACAGATAGTAAAACTGTCACTGGTTTTAAAAAGTCAATCATTTTCTAGTTACTCTTTCCTTTGATAGTGTTACTGTAGGAAATATTTTGTGAACTGAGACTTGAACTTTATGTGTAACAAAAGTGTACAAAGATTTGTTATCAAAATAGTGGCAACACATTTCTTTAGAAGGTGCAATGGTACCACTTTTTAGCAGTATCTATTGAGTCGTCAGAAAAGTCAAGACATATTTTTCTGGTTTTCTATGCAAAAATGTATCATGATTTTTCCAACCCAATAGAATTTTAATAATTTGTGAAATTGCAAACTAAGCCAAATGGGAAAAAAACTGATGTTTTGAAGAATAAAATACACGAAGCTCATAAAAAAGTAGAAAAAAAAAGGGAATATTATTAAAAAATAGAACTTTCTATGGTATTAAAAGATAGGGGAGTAGAACAGCACTAAGAATGCATCAGACCTTTAAATTACAGGCACTGTTGGGAGCAGCAGGTGGCGTAGTGGTTAAGATGTTGGACTCCCACATGGTTGATGCTATTTGAGTCTTGGACATGGCAGTTTGAAACTTATGCCAGGCATGTGTGCATGTATGCCCAAAATCCCAAGAGGAGAATGGAGGAGAAGGGATTGGAGGAGAAGGGATTGCAGTGGCCATTCCACCGGAGGTTGATTTCTTGCTTTCTGTCGTTCTCTGCCTCACCTGGGTTGCACACACACCCTATACAAAAAAAGGTCTATAAATAAATAAAATACAGGCATTGTTAACTTCTTGATTTGGATGCCAGTTACCTGTGTATGCTCACTAAGTAAAAATTTATTGAGCAGTACATTAAGATTTTATAAATCATTTTGTATGCACGTTGCACATCACTAAAACACAATTTTTTTAAAAGGTCATCTCTTCTAGTGCTAGCAGTAATTATGCTTAAAAACAGATTACTTTGAAAAATAACAAACTGTTATAAAAACTCATCGTTTCCCATTTCATATCTACGATTTATAAGTAGAAAGTTTTAAAATGCTTCAGTGTACTCGGGCCAGCAGGTGCCAGGGTGGTTAATGGTGCTGGACTCCCACATGGACGATGGCAGTTCAAATCACAGTCCTGAAGGCTTACTTTCTCTCTCTCTCTCTCTCTCTCTCTCTCTGTCCCTCTATGGTCAAATTAAAAAGAAAGAAAGAATGTTCAATAAAAATAATTCTTTAAAAAATGCTTCACTGTACTATATGCAATTACAATGCCATCTCCAATACCCATTTCACAAAGTAGGTTTTACTTCCATCTAATTTCTAATATGGGTGGTGGAGTCAGAGTTTCG
>NW_006204671.1:0-2947 GCF_000334495.1 Tupaia belangeri chinensis | reverse complement strand
AGCATGGGAATTTGTACCAGGCTGTGAGCTCGTTTGAGATTTGCTCTCGCGCTCAGAGAAGCAGCAGCAGAGTCCCCTCTTCCCCAGCAGCTCCACGGTCCTGCTGGGCCTGGATATGAGGGTTTAGGAGCACCCAAATTGCATGGGCTGGCATGAGCTGTACAACAGAAAGTCCTCCACAATGGAGCTGGGTGGCCTGGAACAAGTCCTGACTGAGGCTAGGCAGTGCCATCACAGGGGAGCTGCCCCTCACCCTCAGTCCATAGGAGCAGATTATGCAGCAGCAAGAACATGTCCCTCTGGAAAAAGACATTGAGGAGGTCAATGAGGTGGGGAGGTTATGGAAGACATGCTCCTGGAGGGCTGGGTGTCCTCCAGTACAGCAGCCTGGTGCTCTGGCAGACAGGGGAGGACACTTTGCAACCATCCTTGGTCAGACCTGCCTACAGGCCGAGGTGCGCAGAGTCCCACCAGCCCGGCCAGAACCATGATGTCTGAGGTGGCTGGAGGGTGGTTCCTCCAGCGCTACCTGTCAGTGTCCATCATGGGGCTTGGTCCTGCAAAGTAGAAGGTTCGAGAAAAAGAAAAGACATAGAGACAGAAATGCAGGTGAACACAGACAAGTTGTGTCACGCAGTTGTGCTGAGCATCTTTATTTGTTAGTTTTACAAAGCGTGCTCAGATTTTTGCAAGAGTGCAGGATTGCAGTTAAAATCTCATCATCAGAGATAAGCACCTTTACAGAATACATTTTTAGGATCTTGTTGCTGTTATGTGTGACCTGGGTGTGCATCCTGTGTCAAGCCAGCTTGCTTATGAGCAAGTATGCTGGCTTGTTGAAACTTCAGTGAAGGCCATCTGGTTTACTTCAGACACGATAGTGGGTAAGCCATAAATATCATATCGAACGGGCATCACATAACTTAGCCAGGGACAGGATGTTTCCTCTTCCCCATAAATACTTTCACAGAGCCCTTTATATCCAAGGCATGTGTCAGCCGGTTCCCAGTGAAGTGATTAATGAGACATTCTGATAACTGCCACCTGCCATTAGGCTGCATACCTTCACACCTGCCAGGACCCAGGCAGTCCTCTGTGCAGGTCGGGGAAGGTCTTTCAGTGCTGAGCTACTGGAACAGACTGTCCTGAAGGCACTACCATTTGAAGGAGTTTCTGAGGTGTCGCGTCAGGAACGACCAGGAGACAGTCTTCTCATCAGGACTTTATTGTACAGCTGCTTCCGCCCTTCTTCCCATCCCGGTCCCCTTAAATAGGAGTCCTCACCAATCAGGGCACTGTTCACGTATGCGGAACTAGTCCTGATAGGTCGCATGCACTGTCCACGCACGGAGGGGCGCGGAGGGATTGGTGGGTGGTTGTGATCACGTCTTCCGGGTAATGTACTTCCTCAAAGTTGTTTGCCTCATGTGCTCTCAAGGCACTTCCTCTCAGCGCCATCTTGGGCCACTCGGTGGGCGGGGGCGCGCCACACTGAGGCTCTCAGGCAATGCCGGGGAGAGGATCCTCGATGGTAGTTGAGCAAGCATTGGAAGTGGGCCTTGTGCCTGCAAGTTCTTGATTGAAAGTGCCCTAGCAGGCTGCGGTAAGGGGTGGGGAGCTGATGGGGAAAGGCAGCTGATGTCCTGGGCCCGAGGCCTGCCCACCACCAGACAGGCCAGCCTGGCACCTCCGCATTGCACTTTCCCTGCAAAGTGACTGGGTGGTCACTGTGCAGACGGGTGTCCATCTCCCATTCCCCACACAACTACATGTGTGACCATGATACCTCCACTGCCTGGGGCACTGGTGCGGCCACCCCACACTAGAAGGATTCCATAGTAGGGGAAGCCAAGCTCATAAGTGGCCAGGTTGCTCAGCAGCACATATAGGGACCTCAGAGAGTGGTCCCTCAGAGAGTGAAAACCAGGCTGGGTCACCTTGGACCGTCCCTCATCAGCAAGGTCATACACCAGGACACAGGCCTGAGCAACATGGGCCGTCCAGCTGGCCACGCTAATGCTCTTGCTCCAGGGGAGGTGAAGGAAGGAAGGCCCTTGCTGGCTCCCCTCCTCTCTAGATCCCTGCACATTTTCCCCAGTGGAACAGTGTCACAGCAAGGTCTTTGGAGCCTGAGGCAGGGCCCCTCAGCCGGCTAGGGGTGAAGGCCAGGACACTATCATCAGGCAGGTTGCCCCAGGACACACTCAGCTCTTTCAGGCCTGATGTGCAGCACCTGCAGGAAGGCACTGAGCTGGCTTTGGTCAGCGTCCAGGGCACGCAGGAGGCAGAGGCGCGGGCAGCATGCACTGAGGTTGAGCCTGTGCAACGACAGCAGGACACCTGCCACCTCCGCACTTGGTGGCCACCAATTGTGGGTCCCGCCCTGCGCAGTGAGGTGCTGACAGAGCTTGGCCACCTGGAGGACAGCGGGAGAAGCGGTTCCTGCCAAGGACCAGGACCCACGGGCTGCGCAACGCCCACGCCAGCCCCGGGGGATCTCCTCCAGGCCTTACTTCCTTGGTTCAGCACCTCAGTGTCCCTAAGGCTGGTGGCAGTGGGGAGCCAGGATGCCTGGCCTGGAGTGGTCTGGGCCTAGCTCCAGGGGGCACAGGCTGCCCTGCAGCTTTCTGGTGCGTAGGGCCGCCGCCAGCCTCACAGTCCAGGTCGCTGTACTTCTTGCCCACCATAGTGGGGCCACTGCTGGCCCGCACCGCTTTCCCGGACAAGACTGGGTGGCCATGGTCCTAACTAAGTCGGCAGGGACCTGCGGTCAGGGCTGCACCATTCCAGAGGTTCTAGGAGTGGGGACGGGCGGGCCTGGTCTTCCTCCCAGGGCCTGCTCTGCCCAGGCTCTGTCAGGCTCCTTGCCCTCTCGCACCTGACCAGGGAGCTGCAGAGGAAGAGGGCACCGGCCTGAGAGTGCTGCTGCAGCTGGGGGGTTTTGGCT
>NW_006204670.1:9910-12127 GCF_000334495.1 Tupaia belangeri chinensis | reverse complement strand
CCATATAGTCGACCAAGGTTCAAGTCCCGGAACTGGTAATTAAACTCATGCCGGGCATGTGTGCTTACATGCCTAAGATCCCAAGAGGAGAATGGAGGAGAGGGCATTGCAGCATGGACATCCCCGCTGGGGGTGATTTCTTGCTTTCTCTGTCTCTGTCTGTCTGGCGAGCGCATGCACCTTATAGCAAAAACCTCTCCAAAAAAAGAAAAATTAACCATAGGCACATGGTGTGATTTTAAAAAAGTATAGCTTTATTTCAAAGTGCAAAGTGAGGAGAGTGGGCAGGTCATGCTGAAAAGACCCGGTCTCCTGAGATGTTCCCCACATGTGTTTTTAAAGGCAAAATGGGGGTGGGGGAGGGGGGTCCCAGGCAAGTGACTAACTCACTGATTGATTCAAGAGAATGTGATCATCTCATGGGCATACTTGATTAATGAGGCCTTAGATAATCAAATTTCTGTTCATGTATCTGGAGTCATTCAGCCTGGGGTCTTTTGAGCTTGCAGCCAGCAGTTTCCATCCTACAAAATATCTTACATATTGAAATGAAAACCTTATCTTTCCTAAAAGTGAGAGTTTTAGAGGTCAAATGGGCCTTATTCATGGTCAATGCTCTTTCATAATGAGAAGTCTGAAGAATTATCCCTTACTCTGGGCCATGACAAGGTAAATAGACCTTGCATTCTATGAACCTTAGAAAACACAATTTACTGTTAGTTTAGCCCTTATTAAATTTCAGTTTGGAAATTTTTCACTTTTTCTTTAACAGAAGGGCAAACTTAGGATCTATCCCTCTTCGGGGGTCCCTGCTCAGTTTCATTACCACTTTCAAGAATTATTTTATTTAACTTTACTTATTTATTTTAGTTTGGCACAAAAAGAACAGATTGGAAAGGGAAAGGGAGAAAGCAAGCTGCCAGATCCAGGACTTGAACCGTGGTTGGCCATGTTGGAGTCCTTAACCACCATGCCACCTATTGGTCCCTATTAATAGTATCTTTACCCATTAATTGATCTTTTTTTTTGAAATTTTCATTAAGATTTTCGATTTTAATATAAGGATCATAGTTTATTTGAAAAGTTAATAAGTAGTAGATATCTGTTCACATTTAATTTTAAATCTTTTCACTGTAAATTGCAGATGTGGGCCACATGTGTACACATGCTGGAAATTTCGGAGAGGAGAATGGAGAAGAAGGGATTGTGTTGTAGCCACTCTTCCTGGGGATGATTTCTCATTTTCTCTCAATATGTCTCTCTTTCTTGGGACCAGCAGTTAGCGTAATGGCTATGTCGCTGGACTCCCACGTAGTTGACCGCGGTTCAAGTCCCAGACCCGGTGGCTTAAACTCATGCCGGGTGCGTGTGCGTGCGTGCCCAAGATCTCCAGAGGAGAATGGAGGAGAAGGGATTGCGGCGTGACCATCCCCCCTGGGGGGTGATTTCTCACTTTCTGTTTCTCTGGCTCTCTCTGTCTGTCTGGTGAGCGCAGGCGCCCTATAGCAAAAATCTCTCCAAAAAAAAGTCTCTCTGTCTCTGTATCTCTTTGGTGAGTGCATGCACCCCTAACAAGACATACAAGGAAACTGGAAAAAGAAAAAGAAACTGTAAAAATACCCCAAGAAAAGAAATAATAAAAATTAGAGCAGAAATAAATGAAATAGAGAATAAACAAACTATTCAGAAAATAAATGAAACCAAAAGCTGGTTCTTGGAGAAGATAAACAAAATTGACATACCATTAGCTTGACTAATTAAGAAGAAATGAGAAAGAAGTCAGATTAATCAAACCAGCAATAAAACAGGCAATATCACAAAAGACATAACAGAAATACAACACAATATTGGTGAATATTACAAGTGAGTGTACACCAACAAACAAGAAAACCTGGATGAGATGGACACATTTCTGAACACATATAATCTACCAAGATTGAATCAGAAATACATAGAAAACCTGAATAGGCCCATGACAAAGAATGAGACTGAATTAGTAATAAGTAGTCTCCCGACAACAACAACAACAAAGAAATCCAGGACCTGATGGCTTCATGCCTGAATTCTACAAGGTTTTTAAAGAAGAGATAACCCCAACTCTACTCAAATATTTCTAATGATCTAAAAGGAGGTAACCCTCTGAAATTTATTCTATGAAGCACCCTTCACCCACATTTCAAAAACAGTCAAGAACACCACAAAACAAAAACAACAACA
>NW_006204670.1:6065-9865 GCF_000334495.1 Tupaia belangeri chinensis | reverse complement strand
GATGGTTCAACATATGAAAACCATAAATGTAATAAATCATATTCACAGACGGAAAGATAAAAAAAACTATAGAGACAGGGAAAGAAATGAAATTATCTCTAATTGGAGATAACATGCCTATATACATAGAAATTCAAAAAAATCCACAATAAATCTAGAAGGGAAAAAATGAATACAGTAAGCTGGTAGGACACAAAATCAACATACAAAAATCTATAGCATTTTGATATATCAACTATAAATCAACTGAGGTAGAATTTAAAAAGGCAATCCATTTACAATAGCCACAGAAAGTATAAAATACCTAGGAATAACCTAGTCAATGAAGAGGAAGACCACTACAAAGAAAAATATAAAATGTAAAAAAAGAAATAACAATGTGGAAGACATCTAATGTTCCTGAATTTTAAGAATTAGTATAATCAGGGAGTCGGTAGGTGGTGTGATGGTTCAGGGTACTGGAGTCCCACATAGTCAACCAAGGTTCAAGTCCTGAACCTGGCAGCTTGCTTTCTCACTCCCTTCTCCCCCACTTTGTCTATCTCTGATCAAATTAAAATAAGTGAATAAATTTAAACAAGATAATTATTTTAAAAATAATTAGTATAATCAAAATGTCAATTCTATCCAAATTAATCTAAAAATTTAATGCAATCTTGATCAGAATTCCAAAGACATTCTTCACAGAATTAAAAACAAAAATCTTGAAACTTGCCTGAAGTAAATAAAAGGTCCAGTATCACCAAAGCAATATTGCTCAAAAAGAATAAAGTAGAAGCATATTATTCCTTTACCCCAATATATATTACAAAGCTATGATAATAATATATTACAAAGCTTTGATAATATAAACAACATGGCATTGGCACAAAAACAGGCATGTCTACCAATGGAACAGAATAGAGACACCAAACATAGAGTCAACTGATATATTTATTTAAGAGAGGGATGTGTGCATAATGGAGAGACAAAGAGGTAGAAAGTGAGAAATGACCCCCCATGCAGGGGGATGGTAATGTTGTCATCCATCCTCCATTCTCCTCTTGTGATTTTGGGTATGCAACACACATCTCCAGAGTCGGTTTCAAGTCTATGTGTCCAGAACTCAAACTGTGGTTGGCCATGTGGGAGTCCGGTGATGTGACCATTACGCCATCTGTTGGTTCCATAGCCAACTGATTTTTAAGAAAGAACACCAGACAATCAATAAGGAAAAGAAAATCTCTTTAGCTAATGGTGTTGAAAAAACTGGATTATCAACCTACAGAAAAATAAAATGTGGGCTTCTATCTCTCACAATTAAAAGGAATCAGCTCAAAATGGATCAAAGATCTAGGCATCAAACCTCAAACTAGGGACCAGCAGTTAGCATAATGACTGTGTCGCTGAACTCCCATGTAGCCGACTGCGGCTTGAGTCCTGGACCCGGTGGCTTAAATTCATGCCAGACGCATGTGCGTGCATGCCCAAGATCCCAAGAGGAGAATGGAGAAGGGATGCAGTGTGCCTCCCTCCCCCAGGGGGGTGATTTCTCACTTTCTATGCCTCTGTCTCTGTCTTTCTGGCAAGTGCATCTGCCCTATAGTAGAAAAAAAAAAAAAGAAAAAAAAAAACCTCTCAAAAGGAAAAAAAAAAGAACCTCAAACTATAAAAATACTGGTGGAAAACACAGGTGAAATTTGGAGACATCAGAGTAGGCAAAACTTCTTAAATAAGATCCCCAAAGAACAGGCAATAATTCTGAAAATAGACAATTGGGATTACATCAGGCTAAAAAACCGCACAGCAAATGAAACAATAATTAGGGTGAAGAGACAGCTCTTGGAATTGGAGAATGTATTTGCAAACTATGTCGCAGATAAAAGGCTGATAACCAGAATACATAGGAAACTTAAGCACCTCTCCCTCAAAAATATAATTCAATTAAAAGATGGAGAAATAAACTGAAGATACCACTCTCCAAGGAACACATACAAACAGTCAATAAGCATTATAAGGGAGATGAAAAACAAAACAGTAATGACATATCACTTAATCCCAGTCAGAATGGCTAAGGTTAAAATAGTAAAGACTGAGAAGTGTTGGCCAGGCTGTGGTGAAAAGGGAACCCACCTACACTGTTGGTGGAAATGTAAATTAATATAGCCACTGCAGAAAACAATATAGAGGCTCCTTGAAAGCCTACAAATAGAACTACCAGCAATCCTACTTTTGGATATCTACCTAAAGTATAGGAAACACTCAGCCAGAAAAACACTTGCACATTGATACTTATTGCAGCATTATTTGCAATTGCTAAGACATGGAATCAACCCAGATGTTCAAGAACAGATGAATGGAATGAAAAAGTCTGTCTCATTTACACTACAGAATACTACTCAGCCATAAAAAGTGAGTCCATGGCATTTGATAAGAAATAGACAAATATGGAAGATTGAATGTTGCATGAAACAAGCTAGACCATGGAAGAGAGGCATTCTATGCTCCTTACTATATAACAAATGCCTGCACTTCATGGATCGGTAAGTATAAAAGCATGGAGCAAGAAGGTGGTGTGATGGTTGAGATACTGGACTCCCACATGGCTGACTGCGTTTCGAGTCCCATATGGCTGGTGGCTTCCTTTTCCCTTTCCTTCTCTCACTCTGGTCAAATTAAAATAACAATAATAATATATAAAATAATTCTTTTAGGAAAAAAAAACATGGAGAGCAAAAGTGGGTAGAAAAGACAGTGTAGTTGGAGGGTGGGCAATCAGTTTTCAGTGGGAGGAAATTGGGGGGATAAAAGCAAAAACCTTTTTTTTTTAGAATTAATGATTTTATGCATTTTTAAAATTTTCTACAGGGCACATGTGCTCACTAGAAAGAGATGGAGAGATAGACGGAATGTGAGAAAGCAAGCTGCCAGTCTGAGACTTAAACTGCAGTCAGCCATATGGGAGTCAGCACCTTTTACACCATGGCACCTGCTGGCCTCAAAAGCAAAACTTTTAATAAACACAAAAATGGAAAATGATCTGTTGGTGATGTGTTTAGTCATATTGTTGACTGGACTATTATACGGTGTTCATTTATTCTGGAAAAATTAATTTTATATGCTGTAAAGATGTACACTGACTAAAGGAAATGAAAAATAGGAATAATAAAAATAAATGAAAATATAAAATCCTAAGTTGTAATGAATGATTTGGCAAAGACTGATTTTGTAAATGCTCAAGATCTGAAAACTCCAGAGGGTCCAAATGTTAGGGTGCCCTCCTTAATTTTTAAAAATTAGATCCAGACACCCTACTAGTTCTCACAGTGAAGATCAAAGCAAATAATTTATTTCCTCCTGGAGTAGGAGTAAGTAGCCATTTTGAAACAAGCCAAGGAAGTTCTTTTCATATTGAGCCCTGCTTCAGAAGAAAATATTTTCCCAAAACAAAACTGGTCAGGACTTTAACATAGCTAAACCTCCTGAGGCCAGGGAGATACCCACCTGCACAGTCCCCCAAACTTCCTGTCTGAATGAAGAAGGGATGAAGATGAGGTCTTATGAAAGTCACAGTCCAGGGAATCAGTAGTTAGCGTAATGGCTATGTCACTGGACTCCCACGTAGTCGACCGCAGTTCGCGTCCCGGACCCGGTGGCTTAAAACTCATGCCGGGCGCGTGTGCGTGCGTGCCCAAGATCCCAAGAGGAGAATGGAGGAGAAAGGATTGCGGCGTGACCATCCCGCCTGGGGGGTGATTTCTTGCTTTCTGTCTCTCTGTCTGTCTGGTGAGCACACGCGCCCTATAGCGAAAACCTCTCCA